>NW_006198322.1:305606-307315 GCF_000334495.1 Tupaia belangeri chinensis | reverse complement strand
GTCGTCTCCGTGCTGTAACACTACGCTGCTTGCCCCGGCTCTCACTCCTTCACTCAGGAAACCCGTTCGGCTCTCCCCCCGGGTCGGGACACTGAAGGAAGGTGGCCTCAGTTAAACAAGCCACGTGGTTTCCAGTGACTGACTACGCAGGAGCAAGACCTCCTGCACTCTGAGCCCTGGCTGCTAGCGACCACGGTGAAGTGGCAGCAGCCTCGGCCAGGTCACTCGCTGGGCCTCAGTAGGGCCTCACAGGCAGTCGGGCTCCATCAGGCCCTCTGCGCGCTGTCAAGGCCGGCAGCCTTCTTGGGTTCGTTCTTCACAAAGGCGACGGCAGTCCTTGGACCGGACGGTCTCACTGCTCAGGGCTGCTGTGTGGACAGAGAGGGTGTGCAAATGTGCGCATCTTGAGTGCCCGGGCCAGACCTCGCTGCCGAAAACCAAGACCTGAAACAAAACAGCCACAAGGCGATGAGGGGCTATTTGTGCACTTCTGATTTTCCTTGAGAAAAATCTATACTCTAAGAAAAGTCATAAAGTCACTCAGTATTGCATGGGTAGGAAGGACATTCCAGGACACAGGTCTGGAAGCACCGGGGCAGCTGTCTGCTGGGGAGAGAGCAGAAGCCTCAGCCACACAGGTATGAGAGCTGGGCAGACTCCGGCCACACTGCTGCAGGGGTGTGACCAGGGGCAGCTCACCAGATGTCCTGAGTCGACTTCCCTTCTGTAAGTTGAGACGGGAGGTAACCAGGGCTTTGGCGAGGATCTGGAGATGGCATGTAATCTGGAACCCAGCAGGTGCCCGAGTAGTTAATTAGGGCGGCCCATTTCTCCCTCTGGGTGTCTCAAGGCCCCCACCCTCAGCACACCCGGCCAGGGCAGCCAGTTCCTCCCAGGAACCCCAGACTTGGACTGGTGCAGAGACCTCTGCTGCTGTGGGCTGCACGTCCTCTGTGGGCCTGGGTGCTCCCTCCGGTCCTTGGGGCCTGGTCCGTGCTGGCACAGCTGGTGCTCAGAGCGTGTCCCCGCAGTGAGGGGACCACCAGGTGACTGCTTGTAGCACCTGCTTGGCACAGTGGCTCTGTGCTGGCCAGGCGGATGACAGTGTGGGGAACTTTTTGACTTTCTGACATTAACCCCTCCTTCTCGTTCTCTGTGGAAGCACGACAAAGATCGTTCGGGTTCCTAACACGAATTTGTTTAGCACTGATCCCTCTGTGATGTTCATGGACAACCTGCCATAGCTCCCCTTCATCCCGTGTGATAGTGCACAGTGCGCCTCAGAGAGGGTCGTTGCCATCCGGTCACACTAAGAGCATCCTGCGGGGATCGATCCGTGCAGCCTCTCCATGAGATGCAGGAGGCACCGGACGCCTTCCCGGCAGCTTGAGGGTAGTCCAGGTCCTCCCGCCTGAACTTCGAGGACCTGGAGGACTACCCTGGAGGTTAAGGGGCTCCAAAGGACCAGACGGCAGTGAGAAGGGAGGACACCATTGAACTCTCCCCGGGCACTGCGCAACGCCAGCCCCGCCTTAGGGCCTTCCCGCCTGAGGGCCCCTAGGACGTGAGAAACAGAACAGGGCGGCTCCCTGAGGCCGCGCTGGTGCAGCCCTGCAGCTCGGCCTGGGTGTGCCCACCACTGTCTTCTGGGCCGGGTCGGCCCTGCGCCAGGCGGTCCCCTAACGCGCCTCTGTCTCTGCAGGTCCCGC
>NW_006198322.1:302916-305142 GCF_000334495.1 Tupaia belangeri chinensis | reverse complement strand
GGCTTCATCTTCTGCAGCCCTTAAAGGGTTCAGGCCATCCCACCCTACCCTGGTTCTGAATCATCTTCAAAGCCGAGTTCACTCAGAGGGCCCTGGGCATCAGCCTCGGGGGAGCCCCATGGCCGGGGAAAGCAGAGCTGTGGGGAGGCCTGGCCTCCAGGCCTCTCGCCGCAGGGGAAAGAGAGATCGCAGCCACTGTGTGCAGACCCGAGCTGGGGACGCGGGCAGGGAGACTTCCAACCAGGACGCGGCAGGAGTCGCCCATTCCTGGGCAGTAGGGAGTTCGGAGCCTCAGAGCCTCCCAGACTGTTCCGGGATTCAGTGAACTCTTCAGAAAGTGTTTCCGAAGTACTTTGAGTAAACAACGCTGCTTTAAGGTTATGTCTAATTAAGAACCTCACCTTTTAATTAGAGTTAATAAAACAGAAACTCTAGAAATGGCATAGTGGCATCAAAATGGCATAGTAGCTCTAAATACCAGTCAGTCCAGCGTCCTCACAGTTCCCCTGGGAAAGGCAGGAGAATGGAGGGGGAGCGCTTTTCAGCCGGGATCTGTAGATACTACTCCACATTGTCCATCTGTGAGGTGTCCTAGCGCCTGGGTGGCAGAGGAGTCAGAAAATACACGACAGAAACAGTAACAACAACGAAACAAACCAACGCGGAAGGGGCAGAAGTAAGAGATGGTTTGTGTGTGCTGTAGGGCCCGCTGGGTGATGCAGCGGGGTGGCTGCCCAGCCATGCTGGCTCCACTGGGAGATGAGTGTGCTCAGTGACCAGCACATGCCAGGCACTGGCCTGTGGTCCCGACTGGCTGGGAAGGGGTGGGGGGACCCGCTTGTCTTCCTCACTCTCTGTCACTCATTCTCATGAAAGAAAGAAACATTGAAAGGAATTGTGGTCATAGGTGGCCTGCAGGCCCTGCCCTGAGGGCGCGGTGGCTGTCCCAGTCAGTGCTAGGAGGTCAGCCTGCCCACCTTCCCTCACTGCTGGAGCTCGGCCTGGTGCAGTGGGAGTCCCGAGGGAGGGCTGTGCCACAGAGAAGGCTGCTGTAGCTACTTCTGAAGGGTGGACCGAGTTTGGGCAGATTGGAGCGAGGATTAAAGAGCAGTGAGTTCCAGGGCCTGGTATGGCTGAGTGAGGGGAGGCTTCCTTCTCACGCTCTCTGCCTGGGACAAAGCCGAGGGTCCTCCGTGTCTCTCTGGGAGGGAGGGGCTGCCATTCTTCTAAAGAGAGCAGGACCTCCTTCCATCCCGGCCACATGCTCATAATGACACAGCTCCACGGTCTCTTAGCAAAATGCTCACGGCCAGTGTGTTTCCACACTCAGGGCTGCCAGGGAGTAGGGAGGCAGCTCAGAGTCTGCACGTGGGGATGGAGTGCCTTCTGCAGTGTGGACACACACCCTAATCAAACACATAATTTTTCCTGCAGTAAAGCCAAGCAAGCTTAGAAAGCTCAGAAAAAGCTTTATGTCCGTTAAGGTTTGGTTTGCTGCCCAGTTAGTTGTGTCACCAAATCAACAAAAATATAAAAAGAAAGGAAAGATAGAAACTTGGGTTTGTGTGTTAGCCAGTGGCATGGTGGTTAAGGCAGCTGGATTCCATATGGCTGACTGCATGGTTCGAGTCCCAGACCCCAGTACCTTGAAAAACATACTGGGCACTAGTTCATGCACACTCAAAGTTCCAAGAGGAGAATGGAGGAGAAAGGATTGCAATATGGTCATCCCCCTGGGGGGTTCTTTCTCACTTTCCCTCTCTCTCTCCCTTCCTCTGTCTGTCTCTAGTGAGTTCACATGCCTTGTAGCAAATGAAAAACAAAAACAAAAACCCCCAAAAGTTGTTTTTCAGGATTCCTGATTTTAGAATTACGGATGTGGCCTGTAATAGGCCTGTAGCTAAGGTCTATAGAATGTCCTTTTTGGCCCAGGCACTGCACTTCCCACTTTAGTGACTCTGTGTAAGACGGATGCGAAATTGCAGCACCCTTGTTTCAGAGGTGAGGAAATGCAGGCCCAGAGAGGTGGCGTAACTTTCCCAAGGCCGTACCACTAGTGTGTGAAGAGTCAGGATTCGAACCCAGGTGGTTATGACTCTAAGGACCTAGCGAAGCAGATGTTACCTGTGAGCAGTCTGAGGTCCCAAAGGCTGACTAGTGCCCAGAGTCCCAGAGCCAATGGAGAAGCCACTGAAGGTGGGGCTGCTGGCTCCCAGATCTCTGCAG
>NW_006198322.1:284306-302894 GCF_000334495.1 Tupaia belangeri chinensis | reverse complement strand
CGGGTGGCCACAGGCCTGTGCTGTAGGCGTTCGGCCCGTGCATGTTGGCGACAGGACATTTTTTTCCTTCAAACTTATTGACAAGGGGCCAGTTACTGTTTACTACGAAGTTCCTCAAGTTTTTATCATGCTCTTGTACTTTGACAGTTTTAAATGAAACACTCCAAATACTAGCCTGGTCTTCCTGGCTGATGGACATCACATTTGCTTATACTTACCAGTCATTAGGAGCTCGCATAGTACAAGTTATTTGATCCTGAGGAGGAAAGTCAGCGTGTTCTGTGGATGGCCGTCTGCTCCACTCTCTGCCTCAGGTTTGACGTTTGAGGTGAAACCTGTTGGGGCTTAGCTGTTTAAGAAACTGCTCGGTTGCTATGCGAGGTGGCTGAGAACTGAACTGGAGCCAGATAGCAAATAAAACTAGTCAGCCTTCTAGCAAATATTCATTAAGCATCTACTGTGTTTCAAGGGCCTGGAATACACACAGACAGGAAGGTGGGTAAAAACTGGATTGTGGAACTTCCAGGCTCTTACTGGCAGGCTGGCATAGTTGTTGGCAAAGTTACTATTTTTATTAAGCATGAGAACCCTTTCTGCAAAATTGGTCTTGGAGACTCACTTTGTAAGACAGATAAAAGCTAAGCTGCTCTGGTTGAAGCCTCTGAGACATCATTACAGAAACCTGGGGTCTAGATCCTAATGGAACAGTGGCAGCCATGGCTGGGCACTATAATCTTTCAGCCATCTTTGAGAAATCCTTGACATGCACGCCGCCCCCCACACTGGCATCAGAATCTGTGGGGCTCACCCTCGGACATCAGTATGACTTTAGCTCTGCCAAGTCTGCAAGCCGGAGGTCTGGAGTGCTTTGGAAACTTGAGTTTCCATGGAAAGGAATCTAGGGATTGAAGACTGTAGCAGGATTTCTTCAGTTTGGAGCACATATCAGAATCACTTGCAATAGAGTGGGTAGCTTGTTAAAAAAGAGAGTTGCCAGGGCTAGCGGGTGATGTGGTGGATAAGGTGCTAGACTCCCACATGGCTGACCACAGTTCAAGTCCTGGACCTGGTGATTTGCTTTCTCACTTTCTTTGTCTGTCTCTGTCTCTTTAGCACATGTGCCCTATAGCAAATTAAAGAAAGAAAGAATTATTTTAAAAAGAAAAAAAAAGAGTGGGGGGAGCTGCTGAGTTCCCATCATCTTCCCTGCCTGGGAGATGATTCTGACTTGTAGATCTGCAGTCAACCCCAGACAACTTCATTTTATTTATTTATTTATTTATTTATTTATTTATTTATTTATTTATTTATTTATTTTCAGGAACAGGAAGCCTTTTGGCGTGATTTATTATTCCTATTTATAATTACAGTATTGTTTTCATGCACAGACTTTGTGTATGTACTTTTTTTTTTTTTAAATTGTACAAAACATCTATTTTTAAAGAAGTCATATGAGTAGCCTGGTAGCTTCATTTCAAGTTAATCTAGTGTCCCCTAGAGTTTGAGAGCCACTGCTGGAGGGGGGTGCAAAGGGCATGGCCATAAACACCTGCAGCGTGTGGCAGTGTGATCAGACAGCCAGAGAAGATAATGGTGGCCACTTTGGAGCACGTCATCTGTACAGGCGTTTTCTCAAATGCATCATAATATTTACAATTTGGTCTCAGAAACCTATGAGGCAGAAGCTGTTATTCACAAGGAAACTGAGGCTCAGAGGAGGGAGGTGACTCCAGATCACCCACTTTAGAAGCAGATACGCACCTGCCAGAGTCTGGTGCTTTGCACTGCATTGGGCATTTTGAAAGTGCGGCTGCTGACTTCCCGCAGGAGTGGTCAGAAAAGCTGCTTGGAAGCTGGGCTGTCTGAGCCGTGTCTTGAAAAGTGAATGGGATTGGTAATCAAGACTTAAAAAGAACTGCCTCTCCTCCTTAAAGTGTTCAGTGCCCTTAATCAGGAAAACCCTCTGTTTCTAGTCCTAGGTGCCATGGAGATTCAAAAGATTGGAAGCCACAGGCCCTCTGCTCGAGGGCCTTACACTGTGATGACAGCTGAGAGGCCCACCTGCCAAGTGCTCTCCAAGCTAGAAGGCATGGATATGTGACTAGAGTTCAGGAAGAGGGAGATCCTTCGGGGTGGAGCAGTCAGTGAGGACCACACACGGCAGGGGGCATTTGACCTCAGCCTTGGTGAATAGATAGATTTACCTAGCTGGGAGGCTAGAGGGTGGCACAGCTGGACCAAACGTCCACAGTTTGTCCTGGGACCTCCCCATGAGCACTGGGAGTGCGCTTACTCCTGTGATCTGGCTGGCAGAGACTAGGGTGGATCATGGCACCAAGCTCCCGTTGTGGTTGCCTGTCTCTCTGTTTATCTTTTTCTCTCATGGAAGAAATAAAAAAACAAGCAAAAAAAAAAAAAAAGAGAGAGGTACTCTCATAAATAAAAAATAATTAGGGGTCAGCAGGCGGCATTGTGGTTAAGGTGTCAGACTTTCACATGGCCAACTGTGGTTCAAATCTTGGGCCTGGCAACTTGAAATTCATGCCAGGTGTGTGTGTTTGTGTGTGTGTGTGTGTGTGTGTGTGTGTATGCCTAAAAGGGGAATGGTGAAAGGATTGTGGTGTGGCCATCCCCTCTGGGGGTGATTTTTCACTTTCCCTTTCTGTTTTTCTCCGGGGAGTGTATATGCATCCTATGGCAAAAATCTTAGAAAAGAAAAGGAAAGAAAAGGAAAGAAAAGGAAAGGAAGAAGAAAAGAAAAGGAAAGAAAGAATTTACTTGGCTGAACTATATCTGAAAATTTCTTGAGTCCACTTGCTTCCATACCAGGCCTCTTTCTTGTTAAAACACACACACACACACACACACACACACACTATGAATCCCTCTCCAAAAAGCATGAAAAATAAGATCAGTCTTTATTAACGCTCTCTCAAGGATTTTGGACTTAGGAAGTTTTATCTTCTCTGAGCTCCCAGGGCTTCATTTTTTAGATGAGAATATTAATACTCTACATGTGGAGTTGTTGAGTAATTGCATGAAATGATGCCTTCTTATTGTCTAATTTGTAGCAGATGCTCAATAAATTGTAATTGTAATTATTTCAATTATGGGTGTAAGGCTGGTGTTACAGAGTGTGTTCTAGAAAGTTCTAGTTGGAACTCATGTACAGCAGATGGATCTGGTGGAGTACTGGGGCCCCACAGGAAGGCAGAGTGTCGGGAACCAAGGTTCGCTGTAGGAGGGCAGGACTTGGAAGTAGCACAATTTGGGCACAGCCAAGGTCCTAGGACCTGAGCTGCCACCTGCCCATTCTCAGTGTGGCTCCCACGTGGGGAGGCATCCCCTGCGACTTAGGAGATGGCAGCCTGGAATGGCTGTGCACTGGGATCCAGCCAGTAGGTCTCTGCCAGCTGCTTCTCGTTTTCACACTGCATTCAACCAAGTGGCCCCTGTGATACCTGAATGGGAAGGGGGAGAGTGTTAGAGGAGTCCCACGGTGCTGGCAGTGGGGTTGCAGCTCACACCTGTGAAACTTCAGGCACTCCGTGGGAAGGAAGATTGCCCCCCTCCCTCAGTGTTTGGAAATGGATACCTCTAGACCGGAGGGTGCTGGCAGGAGTCCCTGCTATGCAGCTCTCCCTCTTTTTCATACAATTTAAAAAGCTGCGTTAAAATACACATAACACAGAATCTATAATCTTAACCGTTTTTTTTTTGGAAAGAGATTTTTGCTATAGGGTGCATGTACTCTCTGAAGAAACAGACAGAAAGTGAGAAATCGTCACCCCCAAGGGGCACAATTCCTTCTCCTCCATTCTCCTCCTGGGATCTTGGGCACGCATGCACATGCGCATGGTGTGATTTTTAAGTCCCTGGGTCTGGGACTCAAACCTCATTGACTACGTGGGAGTCCAGCAACATAACCCTTATGCCTTGTGCTGGTCCCATCTTAACCATTTTTAAGTGGACAGATGAGTGAGTGGCATTAAATACATTCACATAATTAGGCAACTCTCCCTGCCATCCATCTCTGAAACTTTTTTCCTCTTCCCAAACTGAAACCATATATACCATATTCCCCCTTCTCCCTAGCCCCGGGGACTGGCCAACCCCATTTCTACTTTCTGCTTCCATGATTGGACTACTGTAGGTATATCTCACGGACATGCAGTTATACAGTCTTTCTTTCTTTGTGACAAGCTTATGTCACTCACGTAATGTCCTCAGGGTTTATCTGATAACCTGTCAGCATGCCCTCGCGCGTAAGGGTGTGTTGCTTCTGCCTCCGGTGTACAGGCTGCATTGTGCTTACCCATTTACCTGTCGTGGACACTCAGTCTGCTTCCACAGTTCAGTGACTGTGAATGATGCTGCTGTGAACCCCGTATACAAATATCTTTTAGAGATCCTGTTTTCAGTTATTTCGGGTGGATTTCCAGCAGTGATAGAGCTGGATCATGCAGTAATTCCGTTTTTAATGTTTGGAAGAACTGCTACAGTCTTCCTCAGTGGCCTGCCCATGGACATGCCCACAGCAGTGCACAAGGTGTCTGGTTTCTCCACGTCCTTGCCAGCACTTGCTGTTTTCTGTTTTTGTTTCTGTTTTCCTAATACTGCCCATTCTAATGACTGTGAAATGATAGCTTATTTGATTTTCATTTTCCTACTAATTAGTGATGTTAATGTGCTTTTTAGTCATTTATAAATCCTCTTTGGAAAAATGTCTGTTCAAGTGCTTTGAACACACGGCCCCCCCAACAGTGAAATTAAGATGGATTCCTCCCCGTTCCCGAAATGTCTCATGTCAGTGGTATCCACATGTTTCCCATAGATCAACTACAAACCCTAAAGAAGCATGCTGTAAATGTCTGCTGGCCGGAGACCCAGCCACGGTGGGCAGGCTGAGGCCACGTGGGGGACACAGGTTCCCTAACTGGTCCGCCCTAAAACCCAGGTGTGGTGTGTGTCCCAGTACGCTGCAGGCCGAGGCAGGGGCGTCGAGGTGCAGTGAGACCCTGTCTAGTGCAACACACACGTACACAGTCTGTTGGCCAGCTGAGCTCAGCTTCCACACAGACAGGGTGTGAGAGCAGCACTCACTTCCATGTGAAGAGATCAGGTAACTTCTTGACCAGTCTGGTTGCCGAAGAGCCTGGCAGGCTGTCCTCCCAGTGGGCTCTTACACTTGCCGCATTTGCTAGCTTTTGGTCATCCGTCCTGTGTTGGCCGACTGGCATGGGGGAATGGGACGCGTCTGGCTTTCATTCAGGTCTTGCAGCAGGGAAGCAGTCTTCTCCGCAGCGTCACATCGCTCCCCTCCACTGTGGACACTGCCAGGTACCTGGGCACGGAAGTCCCAGCTGTGGAAACCGTGGCCCCGTTTCCACAGGGGAATGTGGCACACATCCTTCAGGTGTTTGGGGGCAGGAAGAGGTTGAAGAGGGCGGCTTTCTTGAACCTCCCAGGGAAATAGGTCTGGTTTCTTGTTGGGAGGTCAGGCTGGGTCAAGGTACTCTTGTGCAGGCTGTGCAGACCACATCCCAGGAGCAGATGGTGACCTGCTCTCAGTTACCGGTGTGTTTTGTTTTTCTTAACTAAATTAAATTAATTATTATTTTTTAAGTTCTCTATAGGGCATATGTGCTTACCAGAAAGAGACAGAGAGGGGGGAGGGGGGCAAGTGAGAAAGCAAGCTGTCAGATTCGGGATTCAAACTGTGGTTGGCCATGTAGGAGTCCAGCACGCCAACCACCACGCTACCTGCTGGCCCCAATCACCAGTGTTTTGAAATGCGGATAACACAGGACAGGACTGAAGCATCCTGGGAGGCTGGCATGTATGGTAGCGTTCAGCTGCTGAAGTGGGGGGTCGGAGCCTCCACCTGGCTTTGGCACTCACCCGCCTGTGTCCCGCTGACGTCGGTTTACTTTTCCCTCACCGGGGGAGCAGCACGCCTGCCTCATGGGCTGCTGTGAACGGATAATTGGCAGAGTACTCCGTCAGCGCTCCGGAGGGGGCTGTCACGAGCTGGCACGTTGGCTGTCCTACAGGCGGCACGTAAGACTTCTTCAACGCACCTGAGGGGTAGACGGCATTGTCCTGTCGGCAGATGACAGGCTCACAGGTCAGAGTAATTGTCTGCATCAGGGTCACCTGGACAGCAACCCCAGGAGTCAGGCTCAATCCCACGTCCACACTTCCTCTGCTCCTCTCCGACTTGTTCTTCTCTCATCTTTTTCTTTTTCTTTTTTCTTTCTTTCTTTTTTTTTTTTAAGTTTTGCTGAAGGGCGTGTGCACTTGCCAGAGAGAGAGAGAGAGAGAGAGAGAGAGAGAGAGAAACCGGAGAGACAGGCAAGTGAGAAATCACCCCCTGGGGGTATGGCCATGCAGCAGTCCCCTTCCCTCCGTTCTCCTCTTGGGATTTTGGACACGCATATACACATGCCCAGTGTGTTTTTCAAGCCACCAGGTCTGGGACTCAGCTGTGCAGTTGGCCTGTGGCATCCAGCTGCCCTAACCACGATGCCACCTGGCTGGCACACTGTGGCCTTTTTCAAAGCTGAAGGCAATGCTTGGGAATTAAGTTAAGTTTGGTACACAAATACTTCTTTATCTGAGGTGGAAAATGACTGTTTCTCCAATGTTTACTCCGAAGGGTTTTTCTGTTTGTTTGTTTTTGTTTTTGTTTTTGTCTTAGGGCACATGTGTTTGTCAGAGAGAGAGAAAGGAAAAAAAAAAAAAAAACAGTAAGAGGGAAAGTGAGAAATCATCCCCCGTCCCCTCAGGAGGGATGGCCATGCTGCAGTCCTTTCTCGTCCTGAGATCCTGGTTATGCGCCCAGTGTGATTTTCAAGTCATCGGGTCCGGGACTCAAACTGTGGTCGACTGTGTGGGAGTCCAGCGATATAACTGCTATGTCATCTGCTGGTCCCAGCTCTTGCTCTTACATAGTCATGCCGATCTGGCTCTGCCGTGAATTCTGAAGTTTAGTGGAAAGTCCAGAAGAAGCACACCGAACCCTAGATACACTCTGCCCTGCAAAGCCTTCATAGAACAGCATCTGCTGCTGAGGGGCCTCTGGATCCCAGGCTTCAGTGATAGAGCTGGCTGGGCATGGTGGCCTCTGTGACCTCAGGGCTCAGGAAGCTGAGCAGAGGATCATGGGCTTGAGGCTGGCCTGGAGACGTAATTTAGAGGCCGTTTTAGGGGGAGAGAGGCTGTGCATGGCAGCCTGTACTGCAGTTCCAGGCGAGAGGCTGAAGCAGGGCTGACAAGTGAGACCCAGTCTCTAAGAGTAATAGTGATGATAAATTAAATTAAAATGTAAACAGTAATAGGGGCCGGCCGTGTCCATGGAGAGAGGCTGAGGTGTGGGAGCTTCAGCCTGAGGTTCCGGGACGCCGGGACCGCGAAGATGTCGGCCTCGTTAGCTCGGGCCACTGTCTGGGCTGTGAGTAAGAGGAAGCTGCAGCCCACCCGGGCCGCCCTCACGCTGAAGCACACAGAGAAAAGAAAACAGCTTCTTAAAGATAAACCTGAGTGTGTATGTATGAAGGTTGGTGTCCGGACCAGGGGCTGTAATGGCCTTTCTTTTTTTTTTTTTTCTTTCTGGAGAGGTTTTTGCTATGGGGCGCATGTACTTGCCAGAAAGACAGAGAGAGACAGAGAGACAGAAAGTGAGAAATCACCCCCCAGGGGGGATGGCCACACTGCAGTCCCTTCTCCATTCTCCTCTTGGGATCTTGGGCACGCACGCACATGTGCCTGGTGTGAATTTAAGCCACTGGATCCGGGACTCGAACCGCGATGGACTACATGGAGTCCAACGACATACCATTACGCTAACTGCTGGTCCCATGTAATGACCTTTCTTATACTTTAGACTATTCAAAGACAAAGGGAGATTCTGATGAAGAAGTTGTTCAAGATGGAGAGTGTCCATCGAAAAGAAAGCACAGCTAACAGTTTTAGGAACAGAAATGGACTATGTCAGAGACAAATGGCCCAGTGAGTTTGTGTCCAGTAACCTAGCACAGCTAACACTTTTAGGAACAGAAATGGACTATGTTGAAGACAAATTATCCAGCGAGTTTGTGTTCAATAACCTAAACATCAAAGGAACTTGTGGCTGTGGAGAAAGCTTTAATATTTGAAACCTCAGGACTCCTTTAGCTGGAAGCTCCAGGAAAGCTTGGCGAAGCCTTGGGACTCACTGAAGAAATCATGTGACCGTCAAGGGCTTAAGGGTTAAAATGTGTGTCTGCCTCGTGAGGAAAGTGAAGTGGTGCCTTTCGAAGATGAAGCCAGGATGTTAGGTTCCAGGAGAAGTGAATTATTTTCTCTGTAGGAGATAAAACAATGAGAAGCCATTTCTCTCTCTGCATCATTCCCTGTCTTGTAAAGAAAAAAAAAATGCCACCCTGCATTTAGCTCTCTCGCACCCCTTTTGTTAGAACCTGCTGTTCATTAAAGCTGCATTCCTGGAATGAGTTCAGGAAATGGTTGGGAGAAAAAAAAAGTAATATGGATGTGCTGGCATTGCTCTTCTGGGCTTTGTTCTCATTGTCATTGAAGCATATTTCTTGTGTATTTGCTGGGACCAGGCCCTGTGCTAGGTACGGAAGGAGTGCGTAGGGAAAAGAAGTGTGGTTTTCAAAGGCCTTGATGTCTAATGAGGAAACCGCCCAGGCTGCGGCCCCTGAGTGTGATAAGTATTCTACCTGGGGAGCGAGTGGAGGGCTGGTGGGGCACAGAGGTGGGACTTATTCTTGGGGAAATCAAGCTAAGTTCATGGTGGAGAAGGACTAGTTTGCATTCTTTTGGTTGGGAGAGATAGGAAAAGAACCCGGAAGGCTTGGCGTAGATGGGGGATGGCAGTGGTTTAGTGACATACAGGCATGTTCGTGCTGGTGGCATGAAGGAGGAAGGCTAGTGACAGACATTTACAAAATCATGTGCCCAGCCTGGACAGGGACCCTCAGGGGTGGGAAGGGAGCAGAGGGGAAGATGGAGGAGAACTGGGAGAACCAGGAAAGGCCCTAAGACAGGTGCTGACAGTGCTTGGAAGGATTTGAGCTGAGCCCAGGATGAGCTGGGCATTCCCCCAACGAGCAAGCTGCAAGGGCGAGGCCTGAGGCCGGAGTGAGCACACCGTGTTCTGGAAGCCGTGCATGATCTGCTGGGCGGGGCATGGGATGTATGGAGAGGAGGGAGGGTCTTGGCAAGGCTGGAGAGTCCACAGGCTCTCTGAAGACACTCACCTAGAAGATGTGGTTTTCAAGGGCCTTATAAACAGGATGATCAATTCTTCTGTTGCAAAGCAAGACAGAGTACCTAGTGTACAGCCATCCAGAGTGCTCTTTGATGTCCTTGAAATTTTCTGACTTGGACCAGCAGGTGGCACGGAGGTTAGGGTGCTGGATCCCACATGGCTGACTGTGTGGTTCGAGTCCTGAGTACATTGGCTTGAAAAACATGCTGGGCATCTTTGCGTGTGTGCCCAGAATCCCCAGGAGAATGGAGGAGAAAGGATTGTGGTGTGGTCAACCCTCCTGGGATGTGCTATCTCACTTTCTCTTTCTGTCTCTGGCCAGCACATGTATCCTATAGTTAAAAAAAAAAAAAAAAAAAGTCTGGCTATGCCACCCACTACCCTTTCTCTGCCAACCTCCAAAAAGCAGGCGTTGATGGCTGGAGCTCAGGCCTGCCCCTCTAGCTCTGTAATGGGCACATTTGTTTCCTGTCGTACTGGGACATGCGCCACACATTTAATGGCTTAAAACAATCCAACTGTATTGTCTTACAGTCCTGGCAGGCAGTCACCGGGTCCAGGACGCGAACTGCGGTCGACCCCGTGGGAGCCCAGCGACATAGCCATTACGCTAACTGCTGGTTCCCATGCGCCACACATTTAATGGCTTAAAACAATCCAACTGTATTGTCTTACAGTCCTGGCAGGCAGGAGTCTAAAATCAAGGTGCCGGTGGGCTGCGTTCTTTCTGGGAGCCTCCGGGAGACTTGTTTGCTTCTCTCTCCCAGCTTCGAGAGGCTGCCTGCATTCCTTGGCTCACGGCCTCTCCTTCTGCCACCCCAGCCTCCTGCTTCTCTGATTCCATCTCCTCTTACTCCTCCCTGCCCATCTCCTTTGTGAAAGGATCCCTGTGCTTACCCTGGACTCACGGAGGTTCTAGGATAATTTCCCTTCTCAAGATCCCTAACTTAGTCACACAGCAAAGGCCCTTCGCCATCTCAGGTAACACCGACAGGTTGTGGGGATGTGTGTGTGTGTGCAGGACGTGGGCTTCTTTAGTGGGCAGGGGGCATTATCGGCCGACCATAATGTTACTTGCACTTGGGGGTCTTAGGAAGAGGACAGAACGCTTGCTGGACCGACTGCTGCTTTCCCACCTTCTCTCTGGCTGTTGTCTACAAGAAATTGAACAACGAACAATGTACGTTTTTCCCAGAAAACTGAAGAGGAGAAACCACGTACTCCCCACCATACCATAGGTGTTCCTCGACCTGTGGTGTGAAGTAGGGATGGTGGTGATGATGAAGTTGAAGGTAGGAGATGCCCGAGGCAGCTGGTACAACACAAAGACCTCTGCACCCCACGTAGACCTCTGCATCCCAGCTCGCAGGGGAGCATGGTGCTGGGCGGGTGTCTTCTCTCTCTGGGCCCTAGTTTTGCACTTGTAAAACGCAGAGTCCTCTCCATGTAGTGAGCTCTTGTGTTGCAGTGCCTTGACAGTCAGGCCAGTTCCTGTCTGCAGTGCTCCCCCGACCCCATCCTTCCTGCCATCCAGGCTGATGCGAGAGAAGGGGGAGGCTGGGAGACCGCTCTCAGATGTGTTCGAACGTGCGCCCACAGTGTGATGGTTTCCCTTCTCTCTGGATGCACCGACATCATAATTTTTACACCCCTGTTCAGACTCATGACTCGTAACATGAGTTTTTCTTAAAAGTGTTGTGCACACGTCTGACCTCCTTTGGTTGGTCTCCCCTTGGGCATCAGCCCTCTTCCTCAGAAGGATTCCCATTTCTTACTGCACTGAAGCCCTGGGCTGGGCATCGTCAGACCCCACTTCCTGTCTCAGCTCCATCCTCTGCTAACTGGATGGCCTTTGGGAACACTGAGTGTAGTCTGTGCAGGGTAATTACACGTCCTCTCGACCAGACAGGCCACTGGGGAGCACATGAGGTGACAGCTGTGAAAGTACTTCAGAAAGCACGAGACACTCTTCAAAAACAAAGGGACTTGATTATTTTATTATCGTTGACCACATCACCTTTGGAAGTTAGGGACTTGTGTCCCTTTCTTACACTTGCCTGCATGTGTCTCTGTGTGTGCACGAGTACACACACATGTGCCTGCCTGTGTGTGCATGCATGAGTACCCATGCATGTGCCTCTGTATGTGCATGAATACCCATGCATGTGTCTCTGTGTGTGCATGAGTACCCATGTATGCCTCTGTGTATGCATGGTTACCGACACATGTGCCTTCATGTGTCTCTGTGTGTGCATCAGTGCCCTGTATGCGCCTGCCTGTGTGTGTGTGCATGAGTACCCATGCATGTGCCTCTGTATGTGCACGAGTACCCATGCATGTGTCTCTGTGTGTACATGAGTACCATGCATGTGTCTCCGTGCATACATGAGTACCCTACATGTGCCTGCCTGTGTGTGCATGCATGAGTACCCATGCATGTGCCTGTGTGTGTGCATGCATGAGTACCCACACATGTGCCTCTGTGTGTGCACGAGTACCCTACATGTGCCTGCCTGTGTGTGCATGCATGAGCACCCATGCATGTGCCTGTGTGTGTGTGTGTGCGCATGAGTACCCACGCATGTGCCTCCGTGTGTGCACGAGTACCCTACATGTGCCTGCCTGTGTGTGCATGCATGAGCACCCATGCATGTGCCTGTGTGTGTGTGTGCATGAGTACCCACACATGTGCCTGTGTGTGCATGAGTACCCTGCATGTACCTGCATGTGTGTGTGTGCATGAGTCCCCATGCATGTGTCTCTGTGTGTGCCTGAGTACCCTGTATGTGTCTCTGTGTGTGCATGAGTACCTTGCATGTGTCTCTGTGTTTGCCTGAGTACCCTGCATGTGCCCGTGTGTGTGTGTTTTACTTGCGTAGCTCATTAGTTTTGAAACAGGATGGACAGGTCAGGCCCAGGCCACAGGCTTTACTCATCCATCATCCATTCCCACTTCCTGGGACCTGTCCCTGGCAGCCGCTGAATCATGTTTTTCCCTCAGCTCCTCCTTTCCTGCCCACGTTGCTGGAGCCTTTTGCATTTCATCAGTAGCAACAGGGAGCAGTATGTTAACTCTTCTGTTCTGAGGGCTGCTGGAGCCAAGTGGGCCCCGTCATGATGCCGGACAGGAAGACTTGCTATTAATTAAACTTCACAAAGCCACATGCTGATTTCCTGATTTCCTGACCCTTGGCCATACCCAGGAGTCTTATTACATACAGGGAGGGGGTGGCAAGGAGGAGGAAGTCTTAGGCCTTGTCCGTGTTTCTCCTGGGAAGGCCTCTCTGGCTATTCTGGTTAATGAGCAGGGAAAAAAGGTCTATCTGCTTGAAAGGCACACTCCATGTTTTGGGAGGTTTTATTTTTCTTCCTCCCTCCTCCTCCTCCTCCTCCTCCTCCTCCTCCTCCTCCTTGGAGGAGAAAGGATTGTGGTGTGGTCAACCCTCCTGGGATGTGCTATCTCACTTTCTCTTTCTGTCTCTGGCCAGCACATGTATCCTATAGTTAAAAAAAAAAAAAAAAAAAGTCTGGCTATGCCACCCACTACCCTTTCTCTGCCAACCTCCAAAAAGCAGGCGTTGATGGCTGGAGCTCAGGCCTGCCCCTCTAGCTCTGTAATGGGCACATTTGTTTCCTGTCGTACTGGGACATGCGCCACACATTTAATGGCTTAAAACAATCCAACTGTATTGTCTTACAGTCCTGGCAGGCAAGAGTCTAAAATCAAGGTGCCGGTGGGCTGCGTTCTTTCTGGGAGCCTCCGGGAGACTTGTTTGCTTCTCTCTCCCAGCTTCGAGAGGCTGCCTGCATTCCTTGGCTCACGGCCTCTCCTTCTGCCACCCCAGCCTCCTGCTTCTCTGATTCCATCTCCTCTTACTCCTCCCTGCCCATCTCCTTTGTGAAAGGATCCCTGTGCTTACCCTGGACTCACGGAGGTTCTAGGATAATTTCCCTTCTCAAGATCCCTAACTTAGTCACACAGCAAAGGCCCTTCGCCATCTCAGGTAACACCGACAGGTTGTGGGGATGTGTGTGTGTGTGCAGGACGTGGGCTTCTTTAGTGGGCAGGGGGCATTATCGGCCGACCATAATGTTACTTGCACTTGGGGGTCTTAGGAAGAGGACAGAACGCTTGCTGGACCGACTGCTGCTTTCCCACCTTCTCTCTGGCTGTTGTCTACAAGAAATTGAACAACGAACAATGTACGTTTTTCCCAGAAAACTGAAGAGGAGAAACCACGTACTCCCCACCATACCATAGGTGTTCCTCGACCTGTGGTGTGAAGTAGGGATGGTGGTGATGATGAAGTTGAAGGTAGGAGATGCCCGAGGCAGCTGGTACAACACAAAGACCTCTGCACCCCACGTAGACCTCTGCATCCCAGCTCGCAGGGGAGCATGGTGCTGGGCGGGTGTCTTCTCTCTCTGGGCCCTAGTTTTGCACTTGTAAAACGCAGAGTCCTCTCCATGTAGTGAGCTCTTGTGTTGCAGTGCCTTGACAGTCAGGCCAGTTCCTGTCTGCAGTGCTCCCCCGACCCCATCCTTCCTGCCATCCAGGCTGATGCGAGAGAAGGGGGAGGCTGGGAGACCGCTCTCAGATGTGTTCGAACGTGCGCCCACAGTGTGATGGTTTCCCTTCTCTCTGGATGCACCGACATCATAATTTTTACACCCCTGTTCAGACTCATGACTCGTAACATGAGTTTTTCTTAAAAGTGTTGTGCACACGTCTGACCTCCTTTGGTTGGTCTCCCCTTGGGCATCAGCCCTCTTCCTCAGAAGGATTCCCATTTCTTACTGCACTGAAGCCCTGGGCTGGGCATCGTCAGACCCCACTTCCTGTCTCAGCTCCATCCTCTGCTAACTGGATGGCCTTTGGGAACACTGAGTGTAGTCTGTGCAGGGTAATTACACGTCCTCTCGACCAGACAGGCCACTGGGGAGCACATGAGGTGACAGCTGTGAAAGTACTTCAGAAAGCACGAGACACTCTTCAAAAACAAAGGGACTTGATTATTTTATTATCGTTGACCACATCACCTTTGGAAGTTAGGGACTTGTGTCCCTTTCTTACACTTGCCTGCATGTGTCTCTGTGTGTGCACGAGTACACACACATGTGCCTGCCTGTGTGTGCATGCATGAGTACCCATGCATGTGCCTCTGTATGTGCATGAATACCCATGCATGTGTCTCTGTGTGTGCATGAGTACCCATGTATGCCTCTGTGTATGCATGGTTACCGACACATGTGCCTTCATGTGTCTCTGTGTGTGCATCAGTGCCCTGTATGCGCCTGCCTGTGTGTGTGTGCATGAGTACCCATGCATGTGCCTCTGTATGTGCACGAGTACCCATGCATGTGTCTCTGTGTGTACATGAGTACCATGCATGTGTCTCCGTGCATACATGAGTACCCTACATGTGCCTGCCTGTGTGTGCATGCATGAGTACCCATGCATGTGCCTGTGTGTGTGCATGCATGAGTACCCACACATGTGCCTCTGTGTGTGTACGAGTACCCTACATGTGCCTGCCTGTGTGTGCATGCATGAGTACCCATGCATGTGCCTGTGTGTGTGCATGCATGAGTACCCACACATGTGCCTCTGTGTGTGTACGAGTACCCTACATGTGCCTGCCTGTGTGTGCATGCATGAGCACCCATGCATGTGCCTGTGTGTGTGTGTGCATGAGTACCCACACATGTGCCTGTGTGTGCATGAGTACCCTGCATGTACCTGCATGTGTGTGTGTGCATGAGTCCCCATGCATGTGTCTCTGTGTGTGCCTGAGTACCCTGTATGTGTCTCTGTGTGTGCATGAGTACCTTGCATGTGTCTCTGTGTTTGCCTGAGTACCCTGCATGTGCCCGTGTGTGTGTGTTTTACTTGCGTAGCTCATTAGTTTTGAAACAGGATGGACAGGTCAGGCCCAGGCCACAGGCTTTACTCATCCATCATCCATTCCCACTTCCTGGGACCTGTCCCTGGCAGCCGCTGAATCATGTTTTTCCCTCAGCTCCTCCTTTCCTGCCCACGTTGCTGGAGCCTTTTGCATTTTATCAGTAGCAACAGGGAGCAGTATGTTAACTCTTCTGTTCTGAGGGCTGCTGGAGCCAAGTGGGCCCCGTCATGATGCCGGACAGGAAGACTTGCTATTAATTAAACTTCACAAAGCCACATGCTGATTTCCTGATTTCCTGACCCTTGGCCATACCCAGGAGTCTTATTACATACAGGGAGGGGGTGGCAAGGAGGAGGAAGTCTTAGGCCTTGTCCGTGTTTCTCCTGGGAAGGCCTCTCTGGCTATTCTGGTTAATGAGCAGGGAAAAAAGGTCTATCTGCTTGAAAGGCACACTCCATGTTTTGGGTGGTTTTATTTTTCTTCCTCCCTCCTCCTCCTCCTCCTCCTCCTCCTCCTCCTCCTCCTCCTCTTCTTCTTCTTCCAAGGGAAGTTTTGTTTCTTTACATTCTGAAGCAGGAATATCACTTAGCCCCTGAATTATTTGACAAAAAGTTACCTGTTGATGCTAACCAGATAAGTGGTGTTTTAACATGCTTTGGTTTCTGAATCGGAAACCTTAGCTCTTTTACTAAGAGTGTTTGTAGCGGAGCTTGGCCCGCTGGTATGTGCGTTTCTGCCTGTAGGTCAGGTGAGATTGGAGCCAGATTTTAAGCTTGAATTACTCTGATCTCAGACAAAGCTCCAAAGAGTCCTTGTTCAGTTCTCATGGCATTTCACTACATGTCAGAAGGATTTCCTTAGGTATCAGAACCAAGATCACATTCGCCATGAGAATGCTGCCTTGAACCTTCTCCAGGTCCTCACGCTGGGCCCAGGAGGTGCTATGGGCGGTGGGGGAGAGCCTGACTACCGTGTGAAGTCAGGAAGGGGTGTCAGCCTCGCATCTGGCGTGCTCTAGGGCTTCCCCCACGGTGACAGGGCACGCCTGAAGGCAGTCCGAGGGGTCCTATAAGGAGGAGCGGGAGGATTTTCCTGTATATTTGAGTCACTGTCATTTTCTTTATTCATCCTGTCTGCGGGACCCTACGTACATTGTCGATTCCACTCCAGTAATGACAGCCATTTTTATAGTGCCTACCAAATGCCACATAAGTTACATGCGCTACCTCAGGTCGAACCAGCACCCCCCTTCAATGACAGAGAGTGCATCTGTGTGCATGACAGGGAGAGAGACACCCTGACAGGGTCTCGTCACACTGGGATCCCCTTTTCCGCAGCCCTCCAGCTTGTCAGGATCCTTGGAACAGAGGCATGTGCTCAACATGTTTTCAGGCCTGCCTGGGGATCGGAGCCCACGTTGGCCATGTGGCTTCCAGCTCAGCATCCAGTTTTCTACCCACTGCATGACCAGCCTGGTCCTTGGCCAGCCCCATTTTAAAGCTGAGGACACTGAGCTGAGCTAAGCAAGTCCTCAATGTCCTGCTCCAGGAATGGACAGAGTGAGATCTGACCCCAGTGCCTTTGCTCTTCCCACTGCCACCTGAGCCTACAGGTGGTTACGGTCTGTGAGAGGTTTTGGGGAACACTGCTATGGTTGAGCCATACTATGCATGGCCGCCCCGCTGGCCCTCAGGATAAAGGTGAACCACCTCTCAAGGCATTCTGGGCCTTCGCCTTCTTGTCAACACATAGGTCCCTCGCCATGTGCCCAGTTCTTCTGGTTCATTTCTGAATGGTAACAAGAGCAATGACAACAATGCTCACGATGGTTTACTGTGTGTAGCAGGCTCAATAATACACCTTTTCTAAAGGCAACAGGTCATACTCCCTGGAGCCTGTAAATACTGACTTATTTCGGGAAAGGTTCTTTGCAGATGGGATTTTAAGGACCTTGAGATGGGGAGATCATCTTGGATTCTTTAGGAGGCCCCTAGATGCAATCGTGAGTGCCCTCGTAAGAGATCGGCATGGTAGTACAGGAGTTGAACTCCCACGTGGCTGACTGTGGTTTCAGCCCTGGACCTAAAGTCACTCCAGCTATGTGTGCATGCCCAAAAGCCCAGGAAGAGAACGGAGGCTAAGGGATTATGTCATGGTCATCCCTTCTGGGGGGTGATTTCTCACTTTTCCTCTCACTGTGTCTTTCTTTCTGGTGACAGTACATGCCCTATGACCAAAACTTAAAGAGATAGAGATAGGGATAGAGAGAGAAAGAGAGAGGGAGAGATCAGCTACACAGACACACAGAGGAGAGAAGAAATGAAGACAGAACAGAGAGAGACTTGGAGATGCTGCTCTCGAGGAGTGCTGATGTGACCACAAGGGAAGGCGTGCCGGCAGTCACTGGGAACTGGAGAGCCAGGCAACATACTCCCCAAGGGTCTTCCCAGCAGCGTGCCCCCGCTGACACCTTGATTTCAACCCAGTGGTTCTGACTCACACTTCTGGCCTCCAGATTCCTGTAGTTTTAGTTACTGTTTGTGGTAGTTGTTTCAACAGCTGATACACTGTGTGAGGCTCTGAACTAAATGTCATAAGATTGTTACGCGTTAAGTTGTCTGAATGGTCCCTTTCCTAATCTGAGAAGAATTCTGGGTTTAGAAAGACAACGTGACATGCCTGGGTCCCCAGGCTAGTAGGTTGCAGAATAGGAATCAGGATGGAAGCAGACAGTCGGGTGCCAAGCCCCGCTCTTAATCACTGCGCTGTTCTCCCTTCCTTCCCTGACTCCATGCTCACCCTAATTTGCCAAATCAGGCCCTGCCCATAGAGCCTCTGTGGTGTGGCTTCCAGGCACGCAATATTTTCTGCATTTCTTCATGCGCCTTTTCCATAGAGACACACTGGGTCCTCTCATGGGCCACCCAGAGCCAGCAACAGTGAGCTGAGGTCTCCCTCGGTGATGAGAACACAGTTCATTGTAGGCTAGGCTGAAACTTTTCCTTTCTGGATTTGGAAGGAAATATTAGGTCATCAGGAATGTTATGACATGGTTTTCTATGCAGAAATGCGTCATGCCTTTCCCTAAGGCCCAGTAGTAACTTTTCCTCCTATTTTCAGTAAGTGAGCACAGCCCGTCCCAGCAGTCTGCTGCGAACGACTGCGGTATTTCAAAGCCGTTGCTTCAGCTCTTAAACTTTTCCTTTCTGGATTTGGAAGGAAATATTAGGTCATCAGGAATGTTATGACATGGTTTTCTATGCAGAAATGCGTCATGCCTTTCCCTAAGGCCCAGTAGTAACTTTTCCTCCTATTTTCAGTAAGTGAGCACAGCCCGTCCCAGCAGTCTGCTGCGAACGACTGCGGTATTTCAAAGCCGTTGCTTCAGCTCTTTAAGGACTTGCCTCC
>NW_006198322.1:279369-284275 GCF_000334495.1 Tupaia belangeri chinensis | reverse complement strand
TACAGCGCTGTCTGCTCACACGGGCTCTCAAGCGTAGGGAGGAGGAGGCAGTTTACTGTCTTGTAGACTGAGTTCCTTCAGGGATGGACAGGTGCAGTGACCCATTTTGCCCCTCTCCGTGCTGTGAAACGGGACGAGGTGCGTAAAGTGCTCGGCAGGTGTTTGAGGGATGGTGGTTATCGGAATACCGGGCACCTTATTTAAAGGCACTGCGGAAAATACTTGCAGGGATGGAGTGAGACTCTAAAACCCTTGACCTGGCCGTCCTTCAACTCATTCAGAGTGACAGACTTGCCTAAACGCAAGGCAGAGGTTATGTACCGTTCCCAGGTGATTATGATGCCGGAGCTATTTCATAGGTATGATAGAGGAAAAAATGAAGTGACCTATGGCAAGTGGGTAGAAAGTGGCATAAAAACTCGGAGAGGGAGGGTCACCCGGGATACGAGGTGCACGTCACTGCTCCCTCTGGGCCTTTCAGGTAAAAGCCGTCCCTGGGACGTATGCTGCGTCGCTGTCCTTACTGCCGGTGCACTGGGGAATTCAGCAGAACCCGCGGGAGCAGGTCTTGGGTTTCCTGCACCCCGCTGGGGATCGGCCTCTGGGGAGCGGGCACTGTTTGAGAGTCCGAGGGGAGAGGAGCAGGAGCTCAAGCTCCGCCAGGCATTGTGCCCCCAGGTAACCTTACTTGGTGTCCCCCACACCTGTGCAGTCCTGGAGGACACTCAGGTTCAGGTGACAGACCACACTGGGCACAGCCTGGACTCCCGGAGGGCTCCTCGGAGGAGGGCAGAGTCCCGTGTTAGGCATCTCTCCCGCATTGCTTCACTGAAGCTGTATAACGACCAGGAGGTGGCGCTGCTGTCCTCGGAGGCCTGGCCTGCCGTGTGCACACACGGGAGGTTGATCTGGCCTGTTGGAGGCAATCATTGGCCTCTTTCCACCATCCTGTGTGACCACCTCTGTCCCCATTAATCTCTCACCTTCTTCACTTTCAGGGATGTCCTGTCTCACACAAGGTAACAGGATGGACTTTGTTACTGTCTTCACTCAGAGCTCCCGAATATTAACTCAGTCCTAGCTGGAAATGCCTCTTTTACACCTTTGGCACTTCTTGCCTTTGTGTGAATCCAGGAGAATTCCCCTGACCAGATCCATCTCTCCAGGGGGAAAATGCATGGGACGTGAGCTCTGCCGTGCCCTGTGCAGTGAGTAGCCTGCTTGGCCGTAAGTGGCGGTGGGCATTCCATCCTGTGCCTCTTCCCCTGCTGGACCTCTGGGGTGTTCTTTGGAATCGGTACACATTATGAGCAAGCCCTCTCAGTACGAAGCATCCTCTCCGCCACTTGATTGTGGGTTTCTGCTCTGCTGAAATGGTTTCCTTGAAGGCCCACTCAGCCCTCTGGGCCCACATTCATAAGTCCCTGAAGATCAGTCCTAGAAACCCAGGTGCACCCAGAGCCCGAGAGTGCAATGGAGGACCTGTCCTCAGGGACACTGGGCTGATTTTCAGACCTGGTCCTCCATCAGGAGAAGCAGACGATGGCAGTATCTGGATGAGAATCTAAATCCTCTCCCAGGGTCGTCGTGCCCAGGAGGGTAAATGACACGGAGTCTTCTGAATGTTGCTGCTTGACTTTATTCTGAGGGATGCTATGGGGACAGTCCCATGGACCCCTCCACCTGGGAAGCCAGCGGGTGGGTCACTGAGGATAAGGCCTTCCTAAGGCTGGGCTTCCTGGAGCAAAGGGGCCATTTATGCTCCGAGTCACTCCAAACGCCTTTCTGCCCGCTTTGCCTCGGTTGCCATGCTCCTGACTCCCTCGTGTCTGTGAAAGGATCTCTTCTCTCTTTATTAGAACAAGTTCGTCATTTCTACCTCCTGCCTCCCTCCCTCCTTCTTTCCTGAAAACTCAGAGCAAACCTGATAGCTGGTTCTCATGCTGGTCTTTAAACTAGACTTTACACACGTGCCGGGGATGGCAGCCAGCACAGGTCTGGGCACGCGTGACGGGGATGGCAGCTGGCACAGATCTGGGCAGCCCTGCGGCTACGCGTGTGCGTGTGTGCAACCCAGGACGCCTTCGTCGTCACCGTCCTCACGTCTGTCTCCCTCACTGAGCAGAGTGCTGCCTCTTCTCTTCTGTAGACACCAGATAGCTCGTGGCCTGGAGCAGTCTGACATGGGGCTTCCAGCTCCGAACTTCTAAGAAGACATCTGCACGCCACCTCAGCCCTTTGCTCCCAGCCTCTTTGAACTTAGCGCGTGACCATCTTTTTCCCTTTGGCAGGGGAATGCAGTGAAGCAGGGCAAGTTTCGGGAAATCTGTCACTCCAAATATTCTGGGTTTTTTTTAGGCTTTTGCCTTAGGGCACATGTGCTCGCCAGAAAGAGACAGTGAAAGGGGAAATGAGAAATCACTCCCAGGGGCACGGCCATGCCACAATCCCTTCTCCTCCATTCTTCGCTTGGGATTTTGGGCACACACGACATGCATTTGGTGTGATTTTCAAGCCGCCGGGGTCTGGGACTTGAACTACGGTTGGCCATGTGTGAGTCCACTGCTGTAACTACTGCACTACCTGCTGACCCTGTCATTGTAGATATTGCCATCAGCTGCTTCTGTGCTAGGCTCATGTCTCAAAGTCAATTTGTCTCTAAGAACAAGTCCTCCGTCCTGCTCACTGGTGCTGCTGGGCATCCAAGTGACCCTCGGTTTCCAGGACTGGGGGATCTTCGGGTGTCTTCTTCCATGTGGGCTCAGGGAGCTGAACAGACCTGCAAGGAAGATGCTGCAAACTCCTCTCCACCCAGCTTGCCTGGGGTCTTGCAGCTTCTCAGGGGACACATGCCTTTCTGGTCTTCAGGCGTCAGCTCCTTTCGTGTGCCACCCAGGTGTGTGGGGCTGCCTTCTCTTCTTGCTCCTTAAAACTCAGGGACTTTTTTAAAAAAGATTTTCGCTATAGGGTGTATGTGCTCGCTGGATAGAGATGGGAAGAGATAGAGAAATCAACCCCTGGGGGAATGGCCACATCATAATTCCTTCTCCTGGGATTTTAGTCATGCAGGCGTAGCATGATTTTCAAGTCACCAGGTTTAAGACTTAAACAGTGATCATCCAGGACCTTACCACTACGCCACCTGCTGGCTGGAACCCAGAGCCTTTTTGTATTTACTAATTAATTCACAACAGTAGCCTCTTTTGACCCATTGATTAGAAAGGCTGAGCAATTATGTTCTGGTCCCTAATGTGTGTTATTTCAACACACAATTCCCATGTGCCTCTGTGTCATACTGGGGCTTATGCACAAGTGAGTAAGGAGCTGTGGGGCCTCACCCTGTGAGGAAGTGAGGCTTTTACTTGACCCTGTGACTGAGATGCAGTGTCAATGCTGTGTCACAGTGGTGTGCACACGCCCCCTGTGGGCACCGACTGGGGGGGTGGGCAGAACCTGTGTGGTGGCCCATGTTTGTGGAGGGCCTGGAAGTACAGAGGAGGAACAGTGAATTTCCAGGTGGGGTCTTGAAGTGCAAGAGCCGTGTGCATTTGGGGAAACATCCATTATACCTGGAAGTAGGGTTAGAAGAGGATGTAGGGGGAGGAGATGAAGACCAAACTTGAATCTGGGAAGAGAGTGAGGCCAGAGGCTGCAACGTGACAGCGAACTGAATGTTCCCAAAAGTCTTCTAGTTTTTTCTTTTTTCTTTTTTTTAAGGAATTGTTTCATTCAACTTTATTTATTTTACTTACTTGTTTTTAATTTGACCAGAGAGGGGGAGAGTGAGAGAAGGGGAAAGTGAGAAAGCCAATTGCCAGGGACTTGAACCATGGTCGGCCATGTTGGAGTCCAGCAACCTTAACTACCACCTCACCTGCCAGCCCCAGCCTTCTAGTTTTTAAACTCGATTTTTTTCTGGCAGGAATGAGCCGCAGGGGTCTTTAGATAAAGAATAATGACCAGGGCTGTGATTAGAAAGACAAATCTAAGGACCAGCAGATGGCATAGTGGTTAAGGTCCTGGACTTCCACATGGCTGACTGTGATTCTAGTCCCTGACCTGGTGGCTTGAAAAGTCACACCAGATGCACTTTCTCGAAGATTGACCACATCATTGGGCACAAAGCAAGCCTCTACAGATTCAAAAGCATAGAAACTGTGCCCAGCATCTTCACTGACCATAATGGAATTAAACTTGAGTTTAATTTCAAGAGAAATCCTCAAAAAATACTCAAATACATTGAAACTTAATAACCTACTCCTGAATGACTCCACAACTACTGAAGAAATAAAGACTGAAATCAAAAGGTTCATGGAAACCAATGACAATGAGGACACGAGTTTCCGTAATCTTTGGGACACTGCTAAAGCAGTCATAAGAGGGAGGTTCATAGCAATTAGTGCTTGTAAGAGGAGCATGGAAAGATGGCAAATGGATCACCTAACATCATACCTAACAGAATTGGAAAAGCAACAGCAAAAAGATCCAAAAAAACTCCAGGAGAAAGGAAATTATAAAGATGCAAGCAGAAATAAATAAAATAGAAAATAAATGAACTATACAGAAAATAAATGAAAGTAAAAGCTGGTTCTTTGAAAAAGATAAAAAATAAATGATACACCACTAGTGAGACTTATTAAGAAGAAGAGAGAAAAGAACCAGGTGAATCAGATCTGCAATGAAGCAGGCAAAATTACAACAGACATAGTAGAAATACAAAACATTATTAGAGGATAGTATGAACATCTGTATGCTAAGAAACAAGATAATCTGGATGAGATGGACAAATTCCTGGACATGTATAATCTACCTAGATTGAGCCAGGAGGATATAGAAAGTATGAATAGGTCCATAACCAGCCAGGAGATCAAATCAGTTATAAATAACCTCCCAACAAAGAAAAGCC
>NW_006198322.1:254088-276691 GCF_000334495.1 Tupaia belangeri chinensis | reverse complement strand
TCTCTCCAGTGAGTGTATGCCCCCTATGACAGAAAAAAAAAAAAAAAAAAAAAAAAAGACAAATCCAGTGGAGAGAGGTCCAAAGGGCATGAGATTCCACACCAGGGCCCCTGAGATGTAGGGATGCCATAACCATGCTGAGGAACACACAGTGGGATGCTCCTTACTGAAAATACTGTACTGGACACCACAGAGCCACTGCCGTCACTTACTCTGTAAGCAAGATTATGCGGCCTGAGCATATCGGAGCTCTAAGCAGCTCCCACCGGGCATGAAACTTGATGCAGTCGTTGTGACTGAAATCTTCCGAGGAGCGTGCTCTGGCTCTAGGACTGCCGGTGATGTTTCAGAAGAACTTTGACCTATTTCTATCCCACTAGTCTTTGCAACGTCACATCAGTAAGCGGGTATTTTATGTCCAGTTGAAAGCCGGTATATTTAAGTGTTAAGTATGATGAAGGCTAGAACATGACAGGAGAGGCTTTTTGGGTTTCTCTTTTCATGCCTATTACACAGCAAACACAGCCTTAGAGAGAGGCTGAGATGATTTCCACGCTTGCTTTCTATGGTCCTCCTCACGCAGGTAAATAGGTACATTTTTTAAAAAATCTGTAGAAAACAAATGAATGTTTTCCTTTTTTTTAAAAGTTAATTTATTATGGGCTAACCAGTGGCATGGCGTTTGCGGAGGCTGGATCCCACATGGCCAACTGTGCAGTTTAGTCCCAGAACTACGGTGGCTTGAGACAGATGTCACATGTGTGTGTGCATGATTGAAATCCCAAAAGGAAAGAGAGAGAGATGGAGGAGAAGGGACTGCAGAGTGATCCCCCCACGGAAGGGGCTTTATCTGCTTTATCTTTCTCCAATAGTAAGCAATCGTACCTCTCACAAGCCTCCTTCCCTCTTCCCCATGGAAGAATTCGTTTCTGCTTACTCAGAGCTCGAACCAGGTACCTGACTGTAAGGAATGCCACCCCCTTGGTGCTACAGAACTTAGGCGCTCTAGACGAAGCAGCACCAGAGGGCCTTCTAGACCTGGGCTCCCTGCAGCACGCCCTGTTTTCCAGGGCTCCTCCAACTCCTGCCACGTCTCACAGCTGCTCCGAGGGGCTGCTGGATGTGTGGAGCTCATGTTAGCACAGCTGAGCATTCGGGACTTCCCGCAGAGGCTGGACTGAGCTCTCAGGGGAGACCGAGGGGGAAGTAAGCACAGAGTGTGTAAGAAATACAAACAGCCTGGCTTCCGGAGGGCGGCTTCTCTGCTGGGCCCACTCTGTCCTGGAAACAAAGAAGAGGTAGGAGCTGTCCCCTAGCACGAGCTTTCCAGCCCGACAGGCATTTGTGGGGTGCCTGTGACTCTCTGCTGTTCACTCACTGTGAAAATGAAGGCTGAACCCTAGCCCTGCCAGGCCCTCCTTTCTGTTCCGGCACCTGATTCCTCTCTTGGCGTTTGGTCCCAGCAGTGCTCTCCCTAGGAGAGGAGACTTTATTCCTGTCTAGAGGGAGGTGGCCTCCAGCCCCTGCTCTGAGGAGCCTGCAGTCAGTAACTGAAGGCAGACTGTACACGGAGGAACACGTGAGAGGCTTGACTAGGCTTGACTGTTGAGCTTGAGGTGTCTGTGGGGATGTCTCGGTGGAGCCGTCAAAGCACCAGTGTCACCTACACTAGTTCCAAGTGCAGTCTCTGAGGCCTGCTGCAGACCTACTGAACCGGAAGCTGCATTTTGACAAGCCTCCAGGTGATCTGCGTATACTTAATAGGCTCTAATCTAGTGGTTAGTTCAACACACAGGAGCAGGGTCTAGGCAGGAAGTAGTACGTGCTGTCAGTTCCAAGTGAGGGCTGTCTGTCACCCTTCCCAGGGTCCACGTGCACAGCTGGGAAGATGCGGTATGTGGTGTCTTTGCGTGGAGCATCCACTGACTGTTCAGCGTTGCCATCACAAGCAACGAACCCCTGGGCCAGGCAGCCTGTCATATGGGGGAGCGCCATTTGTAGCCATCATTTCAAGAAGCAGCAATGTTTCCGGACATCATTGCTTGGATGAACTGGGACCTGCACCTGTCACCAGCCCTTCCATCTGCCATCATGGCGTCGCTCTCGGGCTGGACTCGGGCAGACAGCAGCTTTGTGTTTACGCATGTGGTCAGGGCTGGAGATGCGAACAAGTAGGAAAATATCCTACGTGATGCTCCATAGTTGCTCAGAGAAGGGGTTCAGTAAAGCTTTGTCAAGTGCTGTTAAAACAGATGATGAACTCGCTGCCAGATTCGAAGAATGCGTTGCCATCGGGTACCTCAGTTCCATCTTTATGACACCCTTAAGTGGATGAGAGGAATTACGCATGCTCTCATTTTAAAAAAATAACAGTTGCGTTAGATACAATTTACAGAGCATGAACGTCACCGTTCTAAAGTACTAGTTTAGCGTGTTCACAAGGTTGTGTGTCTGTCACCTCTATTCAATTAGAACATTTCCATCAGCCCAGGAAGAAATCCAGGCTCCTCAAGCAGTCACCTCCTCTTCCTCCCACCCTGCCCCCCAGCCGTGGAGACCATGTTTTGACCCTTTGCTTTCGCCTGTTCTAGACATTTCATGTAAGTGGAATCATACAACGTGAGTCTGGCTTCTTCCGCCTAGAATGTTTTGGAGGTTCATCTATGTTGTAGTGTATATCGGTTCTCCGTCCCTTTAATGGCTGAGTGGTAACTCACTTTATGGATATACCACATTTTTTTTTTAATCTGTATATGAGATGACAAATATTGTGGTTTCTCCCTTTGGCTGTCATGAATAATGTTGTAAGGAACACGTGTGTACAAGTTTATGTGTGCATGTGTGTTTCCATTTCTCTTGAGTGGACAGCTAGCATTAAAATGGTTGGGTCATGTGGTTACAGTACGTTTAACTTTGTGAGAAACTTCCAGACAGTGTTCCAAAATGACTGTACCATTTTACACGCCCACGAGGAATGATGAGGGTTTCAGTTTATCTTCTCCAATATGTACCATTATGTCTTTTTTTTTTTAATGGTTTTTTGCCATAGGACACATGTGCTCATCAGAGAGACACAGTGCGAAGGAAAGTGAGAAATCACCCTCTGAGGAGTGGTCATACCACATCCCTTCTCCTCCATTCTCTTCCTGGGATTCTGGGCATGCACACACATGCCTGGTGTGATTTTCAAGCCACAGGGAGGGCCCGGGACTCAAACCATGTTCGACTATGTAGGAATCTGATACTTTAACCACCACGCCAACCTGCTGTCCCCTATCTATCCTTTCTGTTATAGCCATCCTAATGAGTGTGACATAGTCTCATAGATAAGAAACAGGAGGACACATTTGTCGCTCTACAGCCTAAAGTTTGTGTCGCTAGTAAAGTAGTGCCGGTATGAAAAGAACTCTGTGTGAGCTGTAAGTCTTACACCCTCGTTAAGTCATTCAATCTTTGCTACTTCTAGGCACTATCATCACTCTGATTGGTAAATGAAGACAGGGCCAGGACTTGGTCTGGAGGGAGTCCAGAGAGGCCCCGAGAGTGCAGTATTTAAGGACAGATCACTCTCGAGTTCCAACTGCACTTGCAGGACTCTTAGAATATCTTCTTGAATGACGAGTCTTAGGTGTTTCATCATAGTCCCAACCTTGTTTGAAGAAGCTGAAGCGTAAGAGGAACGGGTAGCTCTCAGTTTCCAAACTAGCAAGTGGCAGAGCTGGGATTTAAACCCCGAAAAGTAGGGCCTGTACCATGACCTACCATAATTGACTCCATTGACTTGTACATTGTGGGCCTCAGACCGGGCTTTTCCCATTTCTTTATCAAGGCTAGACTTTCAAGGATTTGCCAGAGCTTTGAGAAGTGGGGAACCCAAAGTAAAATCCCAGAAGTGGGTTCTAGAGAGACACAGCATAACTAATCGACGTCACAGGGCCCCCTCCCCTCCCCCACACGCCCCACTCCAGGCACCTACCGCATGTTCTCCTGGGAGGGCTCACTGGCCACCCCGATCCCCTCGGCCACATCTGTGCTTATTATCACAGCTCTGCATAAATCTTCCCAGTTCCACGGAGGGCCCCCTGCAAGTGGCCAGATGGAGTCTGTCCTGGTGGGGAAGGGGCCATTCCAAACTGTCAAGAATGTTAGCTCTGCCTGGTGGTAATGAAAACAAACATTCTCCTGGCCAAGTGGGACTCACTCTGCTGCTCTTCCAAGCATTCTGAGTCAGACACACAGAAATCGAATCTCTCCTAATCACAGCCTAATCAGTCTCTTGTTTTCTTTAGGCTATTTATCAGAATTAAGTGGCCATTTGCTTTGGCATCATCATCTTTCCAAGGATGTTGTTGTTTTGGTGGGTTTTGAATGGTTCTGTGGTTTAGGCAGAGCCTCCCACAGGGCAGTGTGACTACAACCGTGTACATCTGGGCATGTGTATGTTACCCCCCTTGGGTGGCGGGCAGCCTTAGGGAACACCTTACACAAGCCATCAGCCAACAGCAGGTCCTGCTGCTCCTGAAGAGTAAAATCAAGGTGGTCTTGGTTCCCCAGTGCTCCCCAAGTCAGCTACTGCAGGGCAGTCTGGCCGGGGCCAGCAGGTGGTTGATGCACAAACTCAGAGGTTTTCGATTTTAATTTCATTGCTAGTTTTCTTCATTAAAATGGATCGTTTTTGCTGTTTAATTTTCCCTCTTTTGTCTGGAATTTCAATTCTATTCTGTAACTTTGTCCCTCAAAGCTATAGGTCTGTGGACCAATAGCACTGGTTTGTCCTGGCAACTTGTTGGGAATACAGACTCTTAGACCCCACCCAGGACCTCCTGAACCAGCATCTGTAGCAAGATCCAGGCTATTCCCATACCCACTTAGACTCCAGAGGCACTGCCCCATGGGTCTTCATTTCTCTGTGTCTGTTAGCGAGGGTCTTCACCTAGCACTTTCTTTTTAAAATTTAATTAATTTATTTTTGCAGAGATTTTTTTGCTATAGGGCGCATGTGCTCACCAGAAAGACAGAGAGAGAGAGAGAGAGAGAGAGAGACAGGAAGCAAGAAATCACCCCCCAGGGGGGATGGCTACGCCACAATCCCTTCTCCTCCATTCTCCTCTTGGGATCTTGGGCACACACGTACACGTGCCCGGCATGAGTTTAAGTCACCGGGTCCGGGCCTCGAACTCCAGTCGACTACATGGGAGTCCAGTGACATAGCCATTATGCCAACTGCTGGTCCCACCTAGCACTTACTTTGAGGTTAGAATTTTTTGTAGGCTTTCAGATATTAAAACACACATACAGGGAACCAGCAGTTAGTGTAATGGCTATGTTGCTGGACTCCCACGTAGTCGACCGCGGTTCACGTCCTGGACCCGGTGGCTTAAAACTCACGCTGGGCGCATGTGTGTGCGTGCCCAAGATCCCGAGAGGAGAATGGAGGAGAAAGGATTGCGGCGTGATCATTCCCCCGGGGGGTGATTTCTCGCTTTCTGTCTCTATGTCTCTCTCTGTCTGTCTGGGGAGCGCATGAACCCCCACAAAAAAAAAAAAAAAAACACACACACGTACAGGGAGTGGTGGCTCCCACCCTAAGGCAAAACACACACACACACACACACACACATAGAAATTCTTTCCTTTGCCTTTTCATGATGTCATTAATTTTACCTGGACTGCCACAAGAAAGAAAAGGGGCAAATTACATCCAAGTTTATATATATATATATATGTAAAATCTACATCTTTAATAGCGTCCCAAGTGTTTCCAGGATTAATTGAGAAATGCCTAAAGGCAAAATAAACATTGCAGCATGGTTCAATTCAAAACCATATCAGCTAAGAATGAAGGTGCAATTAGTGATAAAGATGTTAATAATTAGTTGTAGGCTGTTAAAATTTATATACAGTGGTTATGCACAGTGTAGAAAGAATCAGTGTTTCACCTTGATTGCTGTCTTATTAAAGTGCTTGTTTAAATGCGGCCATCCTGTGGAAACTCTTGGGCAGATTTCCAGTTTCACATAAATGTAGAATTAATTATTATGGAACCTTATAATTCTAGAGGTTGAACGACTTTGGCAGTTCATTTAATCCACTTCAGTCATTCTACACATAAGTAAGAGCTAGGTGACTGACTTAAGTCCTTCCAGAGTGTCAGAAACTGTATTTTCCAGTCTCAGGCCAGGAGAGTGAAACCTTTTCAGATCCTCCCCCAGACAGACATGCTTTCTCCTGACTCAGAATTCTCCAAACGCCTTTGTCGTATTGTCTGTAAGTCTCTTCCTCCACCTTGCGTTATGTCTTAGTTGTGTTCAGTTGTTAAGATTAGGCTCTTGGGAACCATGTCTGATCAATTTTTCTATTTCTTTACCATTCTTTGTTTTAAGGTTTGCAGGCACATAAATGGGCATGCAGCGGTGTTCTGGAGCTGCTCACTGGAGCTGTTTGTATTTTCACATTGCTAGCTTGAAATTGGCCATGGTGGTGTATTTACACCACAGAAATGGGCAGATGTTACCATCAGGGCTCCCCTACCACCAATTGAATTGAAGAAATTCCATTGCTAAACATTTACCAATACACTTCTACTTAGATGAGTTTCATAAAGACTCGCAAGGAAATGAGTCTTTTTACAAAATCTAAATACCCATGGGAACCAGCAGTTAGCGTGATGGCTATGTTGCTGGACTCCCATGTAGTCGACCGTGGTTCGTGTCCCGGACCCGGTGGCTTAAACTCACGCCGGGCGCGTGTGCGTGCGTGCCCAAGATCCCGAGAGGAGAATGGAGGAGAAGGGATTGCGGCGTGACCATCCCCCCTGGGGAGTGATTTCTCGCTTTCTGTCTCTATGTCTCTCTCTGTCTGTCTGGCGAGCGCACGCACCCTATAGCAAAAACCTCTCCCCCCAAAAAAAAAAAAAAAAAATCTAAAGACACATGTCAATGTGAAGAATTTTACCCATTACTTATTACGGGTTGCCAGGAGTGTGATTGAGTAGCCCTCCTAATCTTTCTAGGACTGAAGTCACTGAGGGTCAGGCCTCAGACTGCATTAGAATTTGGTTTCTTAGCTAAGTTCCACTCACCTGGGAAAGCTCTTTGGCCATGCATGGTAATGGAAATGAAGTCTTAAATATCAGGCATAGTTTGAGCCAGTGGGCCCAGACCAAAACCCTGGTCAGCCATGCTGGATTCACCCTCCTCGAGCAGTGCTTAACTCCTGCATCAAAGGGCCAGGACCAATGGCTTCCTATGAATTACAAAATACCCAAACTCCCTGGTGTAAAACTCATTCACTGACCACAGCTTACTGTTCTAATCTCATTTCCAATCTGTTCTTCCACAGTTGATTCTCACCTTCATTCTACTTTACAGCCTATGGAGCGTCTGTTTCACCCTCCATGATGTTCTTCTAGAATGTTCTTCCTTACCTCTCAGTTCCACCACAGGCTCTCTCCCACGCTTCCATTTCTCTCTGTTAAGGACCAGAGCTTCTGTGTTACCATGAAAACTCATCATGACTGTTCACCTCCTCTCTTGTGTGTCTCTCTTTAGGAGCAGGACTCGAGGTCCCATCGGCCCTGGCAAGTATGGCTATGGGAAGGCCCCGTACATCTTACCACTGCAGATGGACTCGGCACACGTGCCACAGAGGCTCCGGAGACAGAGGCCATCATCCCGGCATTCCAGGTCCCAGGAGATATCTGTTTCTAGGCATGGTTACAGCCTGCCAGTACACCGGGTCCCCCAGCACAGACCTCTGTACCAAAGTGACAGTGGCCCTCGTCCTGGACTGCAGGCCTCGGAGGCTTCCATCTACCAGCTGCCATTGACTCATGACCAAGGCTTCCCTGCAACTTCAAGTCTCTTCCAGAGCCAGGAAACAAGCAGCACCCATGGTGTGGGAGCCCACAGGGGAGCTCAGAGCTTCACCCAGCCTGCTCGGTCTACAGCTATTTCATGCATTGGGGCCTACAGGCAGTACAAGCTGTGCAACACCAATGTGAGTACACACAGCTCGAACGGGGCCTGGAAACAGGTGCTACTCGTCTTTTTCTGTGTCAGTTGGCAATGGTGGGTTGAAGAGGGCGTGCTTTGGGAGGCCATGTTAACACATCTTTTTAATTTTGTTCCCTTTCTTTTCTCTCCACGTATTCCCACCATGAGCTTTTCTTCTTTATAAGGTTATTGCTGTAATAACTTACGCTCACCCATTGAATCACTTATTGACAGCCATTCCGTGGTGATATTACTTAGCTCTTGCTGCGTGACAATCAACTCCACAATTCGCAGTATCTTATATTAATAATATTTATTCTTTGCTAATGGTCTGTGGGTCAAGTGCAGTTTGGCTGATGTGGGGCAACCAGTAGTGCCAAGGAAGCAACATTTTGGGAAGTGCCATCCAGTGATTTTCCTAGAGGCTCCCTGCTAGTCCAGACATAGTCACTTCACTTATTGCATCAAGAAGTCTGGCACTGAAGTCCTGAAGAGTCTCCTCCTCCGAGGGCAGGAGCTGGGGTAGCTGGGGTGATAGGTAGCACTAAGAGGGCTCTAGCCAGTAGTTACTCATTACCTGGCGTGGAAGTGTTTTTGTTTTCGTTTTAGGTTTTTGCCATAGAGACGGAGAGAGGCAGTGAGAAGGAAAGTGAGAAAACACCCCTCCCCCCAGGGGAGATACCACGCCACAATCCCTTCTCCTCCATTCTCCTCATGGGATTTTGGGCGTGCATGCACATGCACCTGGCGTGATTTTCAAACCACTGAGTCTGGGGCTCGAACCACAGTCATCCATGTGGGAGTCCAGTGCTTTAACCATCACTCCACCTGCTGGCCCCATGTGAAAGTATTAACATTTTTAATCTCTTTAAGAGAGTTTTACTATAGGGCACGTGCACTTGTCAGAAACACAGAGAGACAGAAAGTGACAAATCACCCCCTGGGAGGATGGTCATGCCGCAATCTCTTCTCCTCCATTCCCCTCTGGGGATTTTGGGCATGGACACACATGCATCTGGCATGAGTATCAAGCCTCCGGGTCCAGGACTAGGACGGTGGTCGGCCATGTGGGAGTCCAGCAATGTAATCACTATGCCACCTGCTGGCCCCAGTATTTTGATTTTAAGACCTATACAGCTGTACTGGTATGTATGGGCTGAATATACACTTTGGGTATTAGGTTAATAAATATTTGATTCTATCTTCATGCATTGAAATAATATCTACCATTATTTAAAAAGTCACAGCGAGCCAGGCCTGGTGAGCAACACTTTTCTTACCTCACTTAATTCTTTCCTGAACCTTCTGAGTTTCCTCTTCTCTCCATTTGACAATTGCAAAGGCAAGTTAAACAAATTGGTAAAGATTCCACAGTTAGTGAGTAGTAGAGAAAGTTATTAATGTGAGTCACCAATCTTTTAAAAAAATTTCAGTTTAAAGGCTGTACAGAAAAGGGAAGAGAAGTGGTAAGAAGTTACATCTTTGAGTTGTTATATTTTTCATTACTAATTTAATCGACCTTAGTACGCTGGTACAGCTAACAGGACAGCTGTTATATATTAGCTTTAATTTCCTCATTAAAAATATATTTCCTGCTCTAGAGTCCATAGAAATGACTTAATTTGTGATCTTAATAATTCTGCTGAATACCTGGATTGTTTTTTAGCTTGTTCTTCCACTGACAGACTTCAGGAGTTATTAATTTTTATAAAGCAATATTTTTTTTCTGAAGCCATTACTAATCAGTTGAATAGTAAGGTTTAACTGGGCATCATTCTTGTAATGGATTAGGTGTCAAAGAAGACAGAAAAATCATGGGCCAGCCCCTAGCCTAGTGGTTAAGGGAGCTGGATCCCACATGGCTGACTGTGGTTAGAATCCCAGCTCCGGCAGCTTAGAAAATACTCTCAGCATGTGTGTTTACATGCCCCCAATCCCACAGGATGGAGAACTGGGGGACAGGGATTGTGGTGTGACCATGCCCCACTGGAGGTGCTCTCCCTCCCCCCTTCTCTCTAGTGAGTGCATGTGCCCTCTGGCAATTAAAAGAAAGAGAAAAAGAAAACGGTGTCATTCACCTCATAGAGTTGTTATGAGGGTCAGCTGAGGTGATGTTAAGAAAGTGCTTTGTGTATAGAAAAGCAAGGAACTACTTGTGTTCATGATCGGAATGGTTCTTGTTCTTGAATATGCATTTCTGATCTGTATAAACGAAATGGATTCATTTTTCCGTAGAACATAGCCTCTTATTGCTAGTACATCTCTTAATTCTGAAGACCGAGTAAGCCAGAGAGAGAAGGGAGAAGACATGGTGTGCACGTGGGCCTGATGACTGCTTCGCGTTTCTCTCACCTGACTTTTTAAAGCCTGGTCTTGTTGCCAGGCCTGTGCCACAGACAGCTGGGCTGTTCTCCCTTCGTGGCTGAGATAACCGCACCGCTGAGGGGACCGGACTGGAAGGAATCTTAGGAAATTCTTGTGAGGTGGTGATATCTTCTGGTATTTTCTAAGCAGGCAAAATAAAGTCTCCAACCTAGGCAAAGAAACAAATGTTGATAAAAGGTTGTATAGGTTTAATTCTTCTCTCTCTCTCTCTCAATTTGCTATAAGGAATGTGCACGTGCTGGAGAGACAGAGGGACAGAGAAAGACAGAGGGAAAGTGAGAAAGCACCCCCCAAGGGAAATGCCCTGCCATAGTCCTTCTCCTCCATTTTCCTCTTGGGATTTTGGGCACCCATGCACACATGTCCGGGTCTGGGACTCGAACCATGCAATCAGCCATGTGGGATCCAGCCACTTTAGTCACCAGTGGCCCTAATTTTTCTCTTCACTCTGAGTTTTGCACAGTCTTCTTCCCAGTGTGCCCCACTGCCCCCAGCCCACCTGCTTTTTATTATTGGGGGATGCCATCTCTTAGAGGCACCTACATCTTTCTTTTTTATAAGCCATGACTTCTTGTGACCATACCCTGCGATCTCTTATTTATATATTTATTTATATATTTATTTGTTGTAATTTCTAAGCCACCAGGTCCAGGACTCGAACCGCAGTTGGTTACATGGGAATCCAGTACCTTAACCATCACACCATCTCCTGGCCTCATCCCATGATTTTTTTTTTGTTTGTTTTTTTTTGCTATAGGGCACGTGCGCGCGCCAGACAGACAGAGAGATAGAAAGCAAGAAATCACCCCCCAGGGGGGATGGCCACGCTGCAGTCCCTTCTCTATTCTCCTCTCGGGATCTTAGGCACGCATGCACACGCGCCTGGCGTGAGTTTAAGCCACCGGGTCCAGGACGTGAACCGTGGTCGACTACGTGGGAGTCCAGTGACATAGTCATTACGCTAACTGCTGGTCCCATCCCATGATCTCTTTAATTCTGCCTCTGTTTAGTGGGCCCAGGAGCACTCTTACACTTGAGGAATCCCTTGGAGGACTCCCAGGTGCGGGGTGTGGACATACCCACGGCTACGACTTGCTGCAGTGAGAGCAGTAAATACACACAGCACAGTCAGCAAAGGCCAGAGCTCAGGCCAGGGGAAGCCATGCCCAGCTCGCAGGAGCCCTCTCTCCGTGGGGTCATGTAGGGTGTGTTTAACTCCTCCTGCAGTGGTTGAAATGTTTTTGTAGGGGTTGGTCATATATCCACACTCTGTACCTGCCACACACCCACGTGCCAGACACCCACAAAGAAAGCAGGAGCTCTTCACAGCTATACGCGGCTGAGTGAGCCGCTCTTACATCAAGGAGTGGTGGACCCTCCCTGAGTCGAAGTCCCTACATGCCAGCTGAGGACCAGCCTTGCAAACAGGCCTTTCTAAGGAACACGTTCTTAGTCTTGCTGCCTTAAATCTCGTTTGCACACTGCACATGGACACCTCTGCCTCGGCCTCTGAGCATTGATGGCCTCATACAGACATTTGCATCTTTCAGTGTCCAACCTGAGGAGGTGGCATGGATCCCTCATGTATGAGATGCTTCCTCCTCAGAGGTGGAAAAGGAGTAGGTCAGTGTCGTGGAAAACCTTGCTGATCGACGTCTCACGGGAAATGCAGGTTATTACCGATGTCCTTCCAAAGATTAAAAAATGCAGACACTGAGAGCTCTTGTCCAGGTATTTCTTGGGAGAAGAAAAGGAAAAGCATGTAGCATAAGGTGGGTGGAAATATCCACTGGTTTCCAAACACCATCATTTAAAATAAGTGCCAGTGTATCCCACCCCAATTTGGTGGAACGTTCCTCTCCTAAAAGTACCTCACGGTGGAGAGCTCCAGTTCTGAGATGGGCGGTGATGAGTAAGAGAAGTGGTCTGAATTAGGGGCACACATTCTTTTTTTGAGATATTTTTCCTATCGGGCTCATGTGCTTGCCGGAGAGACAGAGAGAGACAGAAAACAACAAATCCCCCCCCAGGGGGATGGCCACACCACAGTCTCTTCTCCATTTTCCTCTTGGGACTTTGGGCATGCATGCATGGGTGCCTGGCATGAGTTTTAAACCACTGGGTCCAGGACTCGAACCGCGGTTGACTACGTGGAAGTCCAGTAACGTAATTATTATGCCATCTGCTGGTCCCAGGGGCACGCATTCTTGCAGGCTTGCATGCCTCAGAACAATGTCTCTTCGCTGATCTCAGCCCTCCCTCAGCACCCTGATGGTCCAATGGGGGAGCAAGTTCCACAGGCAGCCACTGGTCAGCCATGCGTTTGGCGCTACAGCGAGGAGAGGGCACTCTCAGAGCACAGAGCGGGGCAGCCTCCACTGAGGACGGAGGTTGGTTGAGCGAGGCCTCGAAGCTGGCTAGGAAAGAGAGCAGAGCCTTTGTTTGTTTTGTTTTTGCCATAGAGCAAGTACACTCACTGGAGAGAGACAGAGACAGAGGAAAGAGAAATCACTGCCCAAGAGAGATGGTTATGCCGCAATCTTTCCTTCCCCATTCTCCTCTCGGGAGTTTTTGACCATGCGTGCACACATGCCCATGGTGATCCTCAAGCCACTGGGTCCAGGACACAAACTGTGGTCGGTCATATGGGAATCCAGCACCTTAATCACCACACCACTTACTTGCCCCTGCATCATCAGACTTAGTGGGGAGCTTATTTTGAAACAACTCAAAATAGGGAAAGGTGGGAACCAGCAGTTAGCATAATGACTGTGTCACTGGACTCCCACGTAGTCGACCGTGGTTCGCGTCCCGGACCAGGCGGCTTAAAACTCACGCCGGGCGTGTGTGCGTGTGTGCCCAGGATCCCGAGAGGAGAATGGAGGAGAAGGGATTGCGGTGTGGCCATCCCCCTGGGGGGTGATTTCTCACTTTCTGTCTCTCTGTCTCTCTAAAAAAAAAAAAAAAAAGAAACTTTCTTTTACACAGTGAAAAGTTAGTGATTTCAACTAACAGTTTTAATTGGATGTTAGACCTATAAGGCAGTATGAGTATGCTTTGGGGTTTGAAATAATGCTGAACTGAATGCAACCCAGCTTCCGCCCAGGGAGCTGAGTTTTCTTCAACAAGTCTCTTAAGTCCCTGAAGGCCATCTGTAAAGTGGGGAGACCAATCATCTCTCCCTCTGAAGTTTCACCTTGGCTCTGATAAGATCAGGCACAGAAGAAGCTGGAACGGAGCTGACAGTGTTAGTAAGCTACACGTTGGGCCTGAGTAAGGAGCCTGACTGCCATGCGCTCCGAGTTAGGAGGGAGCAGGGGCGCCTCACATCCAACAGCACCCGAGGTCCAAGTGGTGACTCATGAAACTCGCAGATGAGATGGCCAGACTTGGACAGGGCCCCCTCTTGTCCTCTGATCGCTGTGGTCGGGAGCCCTTTTTCTTTGCCTGGTGATGAGTCACGAGAGAGCCAACATTTCAGCCATCATGTAGTTTCCAAGTGATCACCTTGGGTTGTAGTGTTAACGTGATGAAAGTGAAACCATAGATAGCCTAGTGCACGGCAAGGAATTCTCTACACCTTCCAATGTGCGTGCTTGGTGTTATGCCCTATCTATACTGTCTTCTGGGAATGTTAAGCGTTCTAGCATGCCTTTGAGATGATTTGATTCAGATAAGATACCTTCCATGAAATACTGCAAAACCAATAATAAATGTCAGGACTAATCATCTATAAATGTAGACTTTGGAAATAGGGACTTTTTTTTTTTTTTGGAGAGGTTTTTGCTATAGGGTAAGGGGGCTCACCAGAAAGACAGAGAGAGACAGAGAGACAGAAAGCGAGAAAGCACCCCCCAGGGGGGATGACCACGCCACAATCTCTTCTCCTCCATTCTCCTCTCGGGATCTTGGGCACACACGGACATGTACCTGGCATGAGTTTAAGCCACTGGGTCTGGGACTCAAACCACAGTCAACTATATGGGAATCCAGTGACATAGCCATTACGCCAACTGCTGGTCCCAAGAACCTATGGTCTTTTTGAGAAGGCATCCATTTCAGGCATCTCCTAGTGAGCAGTCTCTAACAATCCCGGCTCCAGGGATGGGCCTCACTGAAGACAATCCCTCCACAGAGGGGCAGGGAAGGTCCCAGGATGACCCAAGTGCCCCACACCCATCATGCACCTCATGTCCACCTGTTCCATGTCACAGTATACACGGAAGCAATCACACAGCAGTAGGGTTTGTGCCCCGTGAGGGTTCCATGCCACCACTGATCCAATAGCAGGCGGAGCCCAGGCGGCAATGCGAGTACTGGGGAAGACTGCGAACACAGACGAAACCTCGCTCACTGCTCCACACCCTCCACCCCACTGTGCAGCCCCCAGCAGGCCATGGGCTGCCACCAATCTGCAGCCTGGGAGCTGGGGACTCCAGCGCTCGTGCATCACCCCCCCTCACCCAGCCTGTGGGTGGGCCCAAGTCTGTTACCACTCAGTGTTGCTGAGCTGGCTTGGGGTCCCTAAGGACTGCACTGCCTAGATCGAGCAGCTCAGGTGTTAGACTGCAAACCGGGCACCCTGAGGTTAGAACAAGCTGCTGCCCTCCGAGGCTCAGAGTCCAGGGGGAGACCCAGTCATAAACAGGTCGCAACAGCACAGATCACACACGCCACTCCACATGCCACGTAGACACTCCGAAGTCCCCAGACACGGAAATTTACTGGGCTTGGGCAAAGTCAGCAAAGGCATCTGGAGAACCGAGAAATGCAGATTGTCCAGCCAGGGGGGGATTTGTAGAGGAGGACGCACGTGACAGGGATCCTAGAGGCTCTTTGCTCTCCCGTAAGGCCTGAGGAGTAAGAAAGGGTGCTTGGGGGCCTCTGGGTGGAAGCAGGTGTTCGCAGTGAACTCTCTGTACCTTGTCTTCTGCAGGGACAGGGCAAGGGGCAGGCCACTGTGACTCATCTGCAGTTCTGCCCTTCCTTGGCTAAAAGTTTCACAAAGCGCTCAAGGAATTAAGTACTGGGTTCAGTTTCTTCTTGGTGGATACTCACCGAAGCCCAAGGCTTGAGAACTAGAGCGTTTATGGGGTGCAGTGGGAAAGGGAAACCAAACCTTCATCCCTCCGGGGAGGACTTAAAAAACCCCTTCCTACTAGCCGTTTCTGTTCCTGGGGTTCGTGTTATTACTCGCTGAATGCTTTCACTGGCGCCCTCCGTCCTGGAGCCCCGTGTCTCTCCGCCTAGTCAGCCCTCCGAATTCAGGGCTTTGGAGAGGGGTCTGACACTCTGGCCCTTCTGCAGAAGGCTGGCTGCAACCATCACCTGCTGCAGGGCCGGGACAAGGTTATGAGTTTTGAAGGGGCTTTGCAGCCAAAGGAGGTGTGGTATTGAGTTTAGACAGAGTGCACTTAATGTTATGAAGGGAAAACTCCTGGGGTTAAAAGCAGCTTTTAGCAAACACGGATGTGATGAGTTCTGGTATCAATAACTCTCCAGTAAATTTCCCTGGGGTGGGACTGGCCTCTGACAGTGGATGTATCCATGTGGAGCTGTTTCTGCCTCCAAGTAAGTGAGGATGAAGGGAAGATGTTGGACACATCTCAAATGTCCTGAGCATGCTCTCTGCAGGCAGCATCTGATTCTGTCCCGCATCTAGTCTGGGACTGAATGGAAGAAGAGCTGACAAACAGCTTCCTGACTGCAGTTTTAAGGAGAAACTCAGTAAATGGGCCAGGTTAGAATTCTGTGCATTGTGTAAGGTGTAAAGCTTACCAGGGACTGTGGGGCCAGTTCCTGGATAGAGAGGCCCTCCAACTGGGCGCTCAGATAAGCTTCTCTTGTCACGGGCTTATCGCTAAACTCCTTATCTGGGAGAGAATTGCTAATGTCAGTGCTTTTTGCAACACTCTGCTTTCCATCTTCTTAGACCACTTGGATTTTCATGGAAAATTCTCTTACCAACTTTTTTTCCTTTTCTTTTTCAGGTTTTTGCCATAGGGAATGTGCATTTGCTGGAGAAAGACAAAGAGAGAGAGAGAAAATGAGAAATCATCTCCCAAAAAGGGATGGCCACTTGCAATCTCTTCTCCTTGTGAGATTTTGGGCACATTTGCACATGCACCTGGTGTGAATATCAAGCTTCCAGGTCTGGAACTCGAACTGCAGTCAGCCGTGTAAGAGTCCAGCAGCTTGGGAACCAGCAGTTAGCGTAATGGCTATGTCGCTGGACTCCCACGTAGTCGACTGTGGTTTGCGTCCCAGACCCAGTGGCTTAAAACTCACGCCGGGAGCGTGTGTGTGCGTGCCCAAGATCCCAAGAGGAGAATGGAGGAGAAGGGATTCCGGCGTGACCATCCCCCCTGGGGGGTGATTTCTCACTTTCTGTCTCTATGTCTCTCTCTTGTCTGTCTGGCGAGCGCACGCGCCCTATAGTGAGAAACCTCTCAAAAAAAAAAAAAAAAGAGTTCAGCACCTTAATCACCATACCACCTATTGGCCCCAACTTACCAAGTTTTTCATACACACATATATAAAATATATGTGACTCACACAAAACCATGAATTGTTCACAGTTGTTACTTTATGATGACATAATTATAAAAAGCTGGACAAACGAGTGGTTTGAAATATTGTAATAGTATTGCATGTTTATCCTAATCATAATCAGTTACTTCTAACTGGATTTTTTAAAAAAAGAATTATTTACTTAATTAATGTATTATCATTATTTTTTAAAAAAATTTCCTATAGGACAATTGTGCTTATAAGAGAGAGACAGAGAGAAAAAGAAGGAAAGTAAGAAAGCAGGTTACCAGGTCTGGGACTCAAATGGTGGCAGGCCATATGGGAGTCCAGCACTTTAACCACCATGCCACCTGCTGGCCCCCCTACCTGGTAGGATTTATTTTATTTATTTATTTATTTATTTGAGAGGCTTTTGCTATAGGGCGCGTGTGCTCGCCAGACAGACAGACAGAAAGCGAGAAATCACCCCCCCAGGGGGGATGGCCACACCGCAATCCCTTTTCCTCCATTCTCCTCTCGGGATCTTGGGCACGCACGCACACGCACCTGGTGTGAATTTAAGCCACCAGGTCCGGGACTTGAACTGCAGTCAACTACATGGGAGTCCAGTGACATAACCATTACGCTAACTGCTGGTCCCCTAACTGGTAGTTTTTAATAATTGTTTGCTCTGTTACTCTAAATGTCGTACTGATCCTTCACATTTTCTCCATCAGCTCCTCACTCTGTGCAGTCTCTGCAAGCCACATTTTTTTTCTTCAGTCTTTTTTTTTGGGGAGGAAGGGAGAGGTTTTTGCTATAGGGCATGCGTACTCACCAAAAAGACAGAGACAGAGAGACAGAAAGTGAGAAATCACCCCCCAGGAGGGATGGCCATGCCACAATCCCTTCTCTTCCACTCTCTTTGCGGGATCTTGGGCACGCACGCACACGCGCCCAGATGAGTTTTAAGCTGCTGGGCCCGGGACTCCAACCATGGTTGGCTACATGGGAGTCCAGCGACATAGCCATTACTCCAACTGCTGGTCCCCTTCAGTCATATTTTTGCTTATCTATGCGTGTTTGTTAACAATTTCTGTTCTCTTGATTTATCAACACCAGAGAGGATCAGTTAACTCCTCGCTTTGCAAAATTAGAAATGTAGTATTAAGCAATTCACTCGATGCCTCTCGTTGCATTGTAGGGGTCGTGTATGTCTCTCACCCTGGCCTGTGCCATTCCTGCAGGAGGCCCTTATGACAGCCTTCTCTGCATCCTCCTTCCTCACACCTGACCATGTAGGACTCAGTGAGGACATGCCTCTGAATGGAACTGCACCCCTGCCCTAGCAGACAGCGCTAGAAAGGAAGCCAGTCTTCCTAATGGGGTGCCTGAAGGTAGCACCTGGGAAATTCGTTTCCTGGGAGAGTGACACTTTGAATTTTTTTTTTCGCTTTTAGTTTGCTATAGGATGTGTATACTTGCTGGAGAGAGCGAGAAGTCTCTCCCCAGCCCCAGGAGGATGATCATGCCACAATCCCCTCTACCCAACTCTGAATAAGCCAAGGCATTGGCTGGAGAATGACCGAAAGTGGTGGGAGGTGGCAAAGGAGTTTCTGTAAAACCGAGTTTGTTCGTGTGACTTGAGATATTAAACATATTTGGAAAAGGTGCTCAATCACTTGGAAAAAAAAAAAAAAATGTCCATGGTTTTATGACTCAGTAGCTTGAACACTAAACCCAGTTTGAGGGGTGGAAGAGAAAGGGAGGAAGGGAACGTTTGCTCAGAACGCCCACGGGTCAGGCAGTAATGGCTTCTGGAACGCCTGGGCCCCTCCTTGGTGTCTCTGACCCAGTGAACATGTATCAAGTGTTACTGTGTGCGGGAAACTGTGATGTATCAACATTACCAATTTAATCCTCATAAACATTCCTGGGACTAGGGGCTGGGAAAGGTGCAGGCTTTATTCAGGTGTGGTAATCTGGGTTTTGGGAAGCTCAGGGATTTGCCCAAGGTCACACAGCCAGGTTCTCTTGGCCGTTCAGGGACATTTTCTAGATTTTTTTTTTTTAGATTTCTTCACTGTGTTGATGTAAGATACATCACATATTGTTATGGTAGCTGGTCTTTTGATTGTATCCAGAACAACGCAAAAGATCAGAAATCGCGCATTTGACCCAGGCCAATCTCGCGGCTGTCTTCCTTGGCATCACCTTCACTGGGGGTGGCTCTCTTTGACTTCGGGGGAGACAGTGTTATTAATCACCTATGGTGGCTTCTTGAGCAGAGAAGTGAGGTGTAGGCGGCTGTCCTCTCGCACTGACCAGGGTCAGTAGACACAAAGCTGGAATTCCTGTCACGCCCTGTGACTCAGAGTTGCCCCAGGCCTCTGTCTAGGTGGAACTTGGGTAGAGCCTGCTCTGCTCTGGGAGGACTCCGCTCACCCTATTGAAGCTCCCTTTGTTTCTCTTCCATATTGAGTCCCGTGGAAACATCTCTCTCTTTTGAGTGAAAAGGAGGTCGTTCGCCAGAGGTAATCCTTGGCTCTAAAGCTCTGGTCCTTGTTGGGCCTGTCCTGAATAAGCAGGATCTCTGTCTACATGGCTTCCCCTCCTCTCCCAGGTTTTGGCCTGAAGATGAAAAGAATCTATGCCTGGTTGCAGGAAACTTGCCCAAGGCCAACTCACAGTGTCATGTAGAGCGGATTACTGATAAGGTGAGGGTGACTCAGTCTGAAATCAGGCACAACCATCTTACACTGGAGCACATGGCACATAGTCTGTAACCCGGACGTTTTCATTCCAGAGGGTCTGTTGAAATGGGGGGCGATCACGTACCCTTAAGGACAGGTGCAAACAGATGTACTCTAGCAGGGAGACAGGAGGCAGGGCTTCCCAGGCCTGCTTGGCTTGCTCCCTCCTGCCCGCTCCTCCTGCTGCGGCCATCTCGTCTCCCTCCTTGGAGGCAGGGTCCAGCTGGCCTCTGGGCCTGTCCTGACAGTAGGCATGAAGCAGCTCAGGCTTCTTTGTCCGAGGACCCATCACGAATGACCTTTGCTGGCCACCGGATCATGACGGACGTGTCTAAGGGGCCTTCAAAATATTTGCAGAAAGTAGATTTAAAGTACAAGTTGATTTTGGTGCACAAAGTATTTGAAATCCATGCATGGCTTCTTCATAATAGACATTTTCCCATAAACTGTCTGAAGCTCCCTTCAGCTCATCGTGGTTCCTAGCATGGGTTTAGACCAAACGGTCATGTCAAATCCTGACTTTGCCCCGTGACCTTGGGCAGATCAGGCAACGTTCTGTTGCCTTGGTTTCCTCATCTGTAAAGTGGTTTACTCGTTGGCAGGAGGCCTCAGTGGGCTAACGTACATAAGTAATATGGTGGAATGTCCGGCATCTAGTCAGTTCTCACTAAAAGTTTGCTGTCCCTATTCTCATCATCTCTGTAGGCTTCCACCTTCCTTGCCTGCCCCATAATTCGGTCTCAATAATCCAGTCTCGGCAGGCCCAGCAAGCTTTGCACTTCCTGTTTAGTCCCCTCTTCCCCAGGAAGTAGACTCAGTCTCTGACTGGCGGTTTACCTGGGTTCAAACACAGGGCTGTGCCCACCTGCCAGGGCACCTCGTAGCCTGCCACCATGCCTTCCCACACCATCTGCTCCCTGGACGCTGTGGCCACCCTGCTGGGCTTGGCTGCCTCAGTCCCTGGTGCCCCAGTGGACGTGATGCCACAGTAAGCCCTTCTCCCCGCAAATAGCTGGGACAGGCTTGGATGTGAGGAAGCTGCTGTGACCGGAGTAGGGGGCATCCTGAATGTTCCTATCGCGAGTTCCTGCTTGGCCTGGCAGACGTTTTGGGTATAAGGAAAAGCCCCGGGCATTGGTGGGCTATGAAGATACACCCAAAGATTAGCACTGTAAGCACATGCAAGGCTGGTCAAGCGCCAGCGGGTGTGGACCTCAGTACTGGTAAATTGTCACTTTTCACATACTCACAGCAGAAAAATAAGACAATACAAATAAACCAAACATTAATTGTGAAGAGAAAGTATCTACAAGGCTGCCTTCCAGAGAGAATACCCTTAACGTCTCTTTCTCCACACATACACACAGACACACAATCATCTCAACACTCTTTTCACTTAATAGACTGTGGGCTGCTTTCCACACCACGAGTCCTTATCTGTGCCATCACATGTGAGCAACCGTGGGTGACTGCAGGTGCACTGTTCTGTGGTCTGCTCTACGGGGAGCCTCGGACTGGGAGAGTGGGGTTAAGTGGACCGTTCAGTTGTGCTCTGCAGCTTCTCACCTTGGTAGCTGCCACCAGGGTCCTTCAGCATGGCTCCTGGCGAAGCCTCACGGAGGAGCAGCTTGGCTTTCTGTAGGTGTAGCAGGCCAGGGTCCACTTGCTCTGGTCTGTTTCTGTGGTGAAAACCCACAGTCCGGCAGCTGATCTCCAGTTTCTGGTTACAGGCAGGGCGTGGTCATTGCGCTGGGCTTGCCTCTAGGCCTGTGGGACCCCAGAGGCACCTTCTCCAGGCCCCAGGTGAGTTAGAGGGTAGGATTTGCTTCCTTCTGCTCTAGCTCTGAGTTCATGGTAAGTAACTCAGGGTGCGACTGGGACTCAGGTGTGTCTTTAATTACTGGGTTCAGCCTGGTGCCAGGCTGGCTGCCCCAGAGCCACCTGGGGGAGCACTTTGTATGGAGTCATTGGGAAAGTCAGGACGTACGGTTGCATAGAAACAACAGAAAAACACCTCCTGACTTTCCTGACGACCTAATGTCTCTGGGTCCTCTTCCTTAACTCCCACTGAGGCAAGCCCTGAACATCTGTATTGTTAGCACCCCTAGTGATTCCATCTCGAAGTCAGGTTTGAGCACCACTGCAGGGCTGGTGCCTTTTCCACTCGCCCAGCTGATGGCATCCTTGCTGAACTGCGGCTGTGGGCAAGGGTAGTTAAAAGCATCCCGACGGCAGCTCTTCACAGAGACGGCTGGCACAGGGAGCCAGTTCCCGCTTCAGGACTGCCTGCAGGTGGGCTTCCAGTGCCCCGGCCTGGAGGGCTAGCGTCCCTGGCTGTCAGCATTTCTGAGCGTCAGGGCTCTGCCCACCCTGCCCTTCCCCAGCTGGTTTCCATCACAGTCTGCTTCACGTGGCTCCACAGTGTGCTGTGACCACCTGGTGCTTGTACCTGCAAGTGACCCTGCTGTCCTTTCTCAAGCAGATGCCCCCCGCCCCATCAGGCGGGACACCTGCTCTTTCTGATACAGGTTTCCCTAAAAACCCTGAGGACTTTGAACTGTCATAGTCACCGTTTATTCCAGAGACGTCTTATGCACAGTGAATTTTAATGTTTAGGTGGCCAAGTTCCTTCCCGTTCTGATGATTAAAACACCCCCTCAACACATTTCAACAAACTATAGCTAGGTTTAAAAAAGCTCAGTGAGGGAACCAGCAGTTAGCGTAATGGCTATGTCGCTGGACTCCCACGTAGTTGACCGCAGTTCGCGTCCCGGACCTGGTGGCTTAAAACTCATGCCGGGCGCGTGTGCGTGCGTGCCCAAGATCCCGAGAGGAGAATGGAGGAGAAGGGATTGCGGCGTAACCATCCCCCCTGGGGGGTGATTTCTCGCTTTCTGTCTCTATGTCTCTCTCTGTCTGTCTGGCGAGCGCACGCGCCCTACAGTGAAAATCTCTCTCTCA
>NW_006198322.1:181788-254070 GCF_000334495.1 Tupaia belangeri chinensis | reverse complement strand
TCTCCAAAAAAAAAAAAAAAGCTCAGTGACACTTAACCCACATTATGAATTAGAGGTTCTGTTCCTCTCGATTTCCCACGCTGACGTGCTCTGTCACACTGCGCCCTTACTTACCATTTACGATCAGAGGGAGGAGCCAGAGGGAGCTGGATGTTTCTTTGAGGGGTTTGGTGTAGCAGAATCACCTGGCTAAACAAGATAAAATGCAGATTCCAGACCCCATCCCAGGCTTACTGAGCAGTAGTCCCGGGGCAGAGACCTCGCGTGTGCATTTCCAGCAAGGTCTCTGGGTGACCCTGCATGCTGAGGTGTGGGGACCCCTGCTGGGTGGTGGGCAGGATGTTGAGCAGAATTTAGAAGTTTGAGGAGGTCAAAGAGAGCCAGCCCAGGGGGCACCAGGCTGCGCGGGTGTAAGGCCAGGCCTCACACCTCACCGGCTGTGACCCTTCCCAGGCCTGAAATAACAATGTAATCTGCCTAATTCTATATTAAGAAAATAAACTAAAAACTACAGTAGTATCCTCTTATCTGCAGAGGATAACTTTCTAGGGCTCTTGGAGGATCCTGAAACTGAATAGTACTGATTCCTTTGTATCTCTTTCTTTTTGCTATACATACATACCTATGATAAAGTTTTAACTTGTAAGTTAGGTATGGTGGGCCAGTGTGTAGCATGGTGGTTAAGGGCGCTGGACTCTCATATGGCCAACCGTGGTTCAAGTCTCAGACATTTGCTTTTTCACACCCCCCCCCCGTCCCTCTCTGATCAAATAAAAAATAAATAAGTAAAGGGACCAGCAGTTAGCGAATGGCTATGTCGCTGGACTCCCACGTAGTCGACCGCGGTTCGCGTCCCAGACTCGGTGGCTTAAAACTCACGCTGGGCACGTGTGTGTGCATGCCCAAGATCCCGAGAGGAGAATGGAGGAGAAGGGATTGCAGCGTGACCATGCCCCCTGGGGGGTGATTTCTCGCTTTCTGTCTCTCTGTCTCTGTCTGTCTGGCTGGCCAATGCACGTGCCCTGTAGCAAAAACCTCTCAAAAAATAAAAAGTAAATAAAGTTAAAATAATTCTTTAAAAAAGTTAAAAAATACAAGTTCTGATTGCAAGTGGTCAGCACCTTCAGAAACCCTGGTTTGGGTAGGAAAGGACGGGTATTTCACGGCAGAGAGGCGCCCTGGGATCTGACGGGGACAGTGGAAGTACGGGCGTTAACCGTCTCCTTCACATCTGCTCCATCAGGCGTGTCCGGAAAGCAGTCGAAGTATCCGGGAGGTGCAGTGTGCATCCTACAACAACAAGCCATTCATGGGCCGGTTTTATGAGTGGGAGCCGTTTGCAGAAGGTAAGAACGGACCCAGCTGTGTCCACAGGGATTCTCTCTGCATTCTCTGCAGTCCTGCGCCTCTGGGTGATGCTGGAGACGTGGTGGCGGTGCTGGCTAGAGAGTCAATAGGGAAGAAGGTGTGACCCAGGGCAAAGGGTGCCCGCAGGGGCCTTGACCAAAGGTGACACCGGGACCATCTCTGCAGAGTCAGATGAGGATGGAAGAAAAGCACCTCCGAGGATGGCAGCGTGAGTGGGACAGAACAGGGTTTACGGAGTCGGCTGGACTGCGATAACCCGACATCGGCTGTGAGCAATGAGCAAGGATGGAGTTCCTGTTTCCTTGGACCTTGCTGCAAGGTTGCATGTAGGAGTGCAGGGTTGACGACTGTGCGGTTTTCACATGGGAAGCCTCATGTGTTGTTTCCAAGGATACAGAGTAGTGGACGGGCATGCCCTTGGGACAGAGGTGCCTGCCGTTTTAAACGACAGGAGATCTAGTCCTGAAGGAGCTGGTCAACGCTTCTCTGCAGGCTGGTGATAATGTGGCCCTTGGACTGAGAAGTGTTAAATTCTGAACGATTTCTTCCCATTCCAGAGTGGGCTCTGAAGTGGTGTTGGGGCCAGCACAGCCTCCGAGGTTCTGTGCTGGCAGCTGACTTGCTAGAGGGGGAGTCCTGCTGCCCTCAGTGTGCAGCTGAGGAGCTCTGTCCGTCCAGCTGGCTCTTCTCAGCCACCCAAGGCAGGTGTTGGCCCTGCTGCTGCGTCCAGGATTTGGAGAAATTGTCTTGAGAGAGCTCGTTCCTGAGCTGCGCTGATTTCCCCACAGATGCAAGACCTTAGTAGAATTGCTTGTGGTTGGCAGAGGGGGCCGATACCCATCTGCCCTGGAATCAGATGCCAGTTTGTTTCTGACTGTTCGTTTTTCTCAGAGGAGAGTCTGTGGCTTCTATTAGATTCTTGGAGTGGTCTCATAGCCTCAAATTATTAATAACTCACTTGACTGACAAACGGGGACTGTCAGAGCCAGGCAGAAAAGATGTGGAAACGAAATCTGGAGCCAGCTGACTGCACATGGGAGAGTGGATAAGAGGGTGGGGTGTGACCAATGGAAGGGAAGTAGTTTTGATTCTGTGGATGGACCTTGGTTCAGAATTCTTTCATTTTAAAAGTATTATGCTGTGGCGTAGTGGTTAAGGCGCTGGACTCCCACAAGGCTGACCACAGTTGGAGTCCCAGACTTGGCGCCTTGAAACTCATGCCGGGTATGTGTGCATGCATGCCCCAAATCCCAAGAGGAGAATGGTGGAGGAGGGATTGTGGCATGGCTATCTCCTTGGGGGGGAGGGGAGGGGGTAATTTCTCACTTTCTTTCTATCTCTCTCTGTGTCCCTGGCGAGTGCATATTGGGACTAGTAGCTGGTGTAATGGTTATGTTGCTGAACTCTCACATGGCCGACCACAGTTCAAGTCCTGGACCCAGTGGCTTGAAATTCACACGAGGCATGTGTGCATGTGTGCCCAAAATTCTGAGAGGAGACTGAAAGAGAAGGGATTGTGGTGTGGTCATCTCCCCAGGGGGTGATTTCTTGCGTTCTGTCTTTTTATCTCTGTCTCTTTGGTGAGCAAATACATCCTATAGCAAAAATCTCTCTCTCTCTCTAAAAAAAGGATTATGTTGAATTTGAGATGGTACCCCAATTTGGATCCTAGAACAGAAAAAGGATGTTGGTGGAAGTCCTGGTGAAATATGTATAAAGCGTATAGTTTGGTTCACAGTATTGTGCAAGTGTTAATGTCTTGGTCTTTATAAATGGGCCATGGTTTCAAAAGATGCTGAGATTAGGGGAAGATGGGCGTAGGTATGCAGTAACTCTACACCATCTTCACCACTCATCATACATTTAAAATTATTTTTACAAAATGTATTGTCCTCCCAGTTAGCCGTGTCTTCTGTTCATTCTGGTAAAGATGCAGTCTAAGACTTAGAATGGATGAAGAAATGTGCACTGGGTAAATGGTATTCCTTCCAAATTTGTGTCCTTCCTGCAACCCCAGAATGTGATTCTGTTTGGAAATAGAGTTGTTGCAGATACAAGGAGTTAAGAGTTTGTGTTGAGCTCGTAATCTGTTGGGTTGTCAGGAAAGTCATGATGCCTGTTTGCAGAGAAAAACAGACGAGTACGTCATGACTTTTCCAGCATCCTAGTAGTACGACTTGTAGGGGAAGAGAAAGGGTGCAGACATGCAGGAGAATGCCGGAGTGGACCGGTACAGCTCCAAGGTAGCAGTCTAAGGATTGTTGGCACCCACCAGGAGCCAGGAAGAGGCAAGGGTTGCCTAGAGCCTACTAAGTAGGCGCGGCCCTGCCAACGTCCTGTCGTTGGACTTCCAGCCTCCAGAGCTGTGAGAATGAATTTCTGCTCTAAGTCACCAGGTTTGTGGTGTTTCGTCATGACAGCTCTAGTCCAAAGAGGAAGGAACTAGTTACCGAAGCACTTCGTATCTGTACGCGTGAGTGTATCTGAAGTAGGGCTGCTGTGCCCAACAGCAGGAGATGCCTTAGAGAACCGAGGCATGTTTCCAAAGTGAGCGACCACCTTGTGGACCCAGGCCTACCTAAGTCCACAGCTCTCAGCTCTAGGTGCTCATCACAGTCATGGAGGGGCCTTCCAGAAATGCTGATGCCTGGCTTCCGCTCCAGAGACTGTGATTCTAATGGGGAGCTGGGATGGAGAACCTCTAAGCCAAGGGGAAGGCAGGATCCCAGGAAAGGTGATGACTGTGAGTGTGTCATAAACCAGGAAGTCTATGTTGGTGAGCCTGGGAGAAGTAACCCTGTCGTCTGCGTGAGCCACACCCTTGCTTCATTGCTAGCTGAGAACAGTAGCTCTTACACCGTGATTCCCTGAGAGGAAGACTCATTTCTGCAGCGTTGCACCCTGCTCATGCACTGAGTTCCCCACGGTCTGCCCAGGAGCTGAAGCTGCCTTGCTGGCCCTTCTCTGCACTGTTATCAGTTAGGGGTTGTCATCGGTTAGCTGCCACGTTCGAGACTTCAGTGTCCTGTGAGGCTCTCATGAGCGGTAGACCCAAGCCGAATACAGATAGACACCTGCAGGCCGCCAGGAAAACACTGTTGGCATTTTCATATATTGTAAATATCCCCCAGGGATGTTGGCCATTGCCTGGGTTACGTATGATTCTACCTTTTCTCTTCTTTGTTTCCGCCCTGTTTTGTGCTGAACGTTAAGTTCGAGATCTGGGAGAAGTTAATTCTTGAGCATTTGATTTAACTGATATTGTTGGGAAATTTTGCATAGATAAGAGTAAAGAGAGTAGTGGAATGGATAGTACGGAGCCCTGTGTACCCCTTCTTAATTTCAAGAGTTCGCCTGTGGTTGGTCTTTTTCATAAATCCCCACCCTCCTCCCACCCAATTTTGGGAAACTTTTTGAATTTCTACTACATAGCTTAATGCATTGGTGGATACTTTAGTTAGAACTTTCAGTTACAAGTGATAGAAACTCGAATGAAGTACATTTAAACGAAAAAGATATTGGTTGGTTCTGTTGTTGGGAATCTAAGAGGTGGACTGAGATTCAGGTATGGCTGCCTTCCAGGGAATCAATACATTATGACTCCGTTTTTCTTTCTTTCCATCTTTCCATTCTGTTTACTTCTCTCTCAGGCAGTGGGCAGGCTTCCATGACTCTGGGGCTTGGATTCACAGCGGAGAGACTCTTTCCTACCTGGTGGTGTGGGCTGAATGGTGCCCTCACAAGGCGTAACCTCTGGTTCCTGTGCATGTAAGCTCCTTTGGAAATAATTAAGATGGGAGCAGAGTAGGCGCTAGTCCAGGAAGACTGGTGTCCTCACAGGAGCAGAGAAGAGGGCCAGCTGGTGGCACAGCGGTGGTCCGACTGGACCCCTGGGGAAGGCCCTGAGTTTGCACATCGGGACATCTTGGAGCACACCAGGCATGCGTGTGCACACACACGTGCACACAGTGAGCTAGCCTGTCAGAAACTGGGGGGTGGATCAGAGCATGAGCACCTCGTGGAGGGTACCTGTCTCTCTGTCTCTTTCTCTTTATCTCACGGAAGAAAAATATAACTTAAAGAGAAGAGACACAGAGAACATCACGTGCAGACACAGACATGGGGACCGGCAGAGGTGGTGGCGACACAGTTGCCCGCCAAGAACACCAAGGATTGCCAGCAACTGCCAGAAACCAGGAGGAAGCATCAGAGATTCTTTCCCGGGAGTCCTAGGAGGGAGCATGGCGCTGCTGGACCTGGATTCCAGATTTCTGGCCCCCAGACCTGTGAGAGAATGACTTCCTGTTGTTTTAAGTCAAGCGTTTTATAATATGGCACAAATTATAGAATCCTCTGTTATTTGGCAGTCCTAGGAAGCGAATGTACCTAGACTGTTTCAGTTGTAGAAAAACGACACTGTGGTCTTGTTTGGATCATATTTCCATCCCTGGACCTAAGTTCAGGGCACGGGATCCTCGGGCTGGCTCAGGCCATGTGACCAGTGGTGGGAGAGCTGTGTCTCATGAAGCAGAGATAGAGATATGCAGACTGGGGTAGACGAGAGACAGTCTTCTATACAAATCAGTGCGTAGCCTTTATTAAAAAAATTGAATTTCTTTCTTTCTCCTTCCTTCTCTCCTTCCTTCCTCTCTCTCTCCCCTCTCTCTTTTTCCTCCATGAGAGAGACAGACAGACAGACACAGGTAGTCCCAACAAGGTGCTCATGCCAGTGTCCACCGCTAGGTCACTGGCGTGGGTCCCAGGTTCGCCGTGTTCAGGGAGGTCCCAGGGCAGAAACCCAGGCCCTTGGCCACAGGGCGCCGCACCACTGCTGTGCCACTGCCCGGCCCGATGCACGCTTCCTGACCACAGGCCTGAGATTTGTAATGAGCTTGAGCTCGCTAGGACCTAGTGTTTTACCAAGTAGAGAGAGATGCAGAATAATCGTAGATGGGAGGCATCTGCAACCTCCTACCACGTGTTGCTAGAAAATTCAGCAGTTCTAAAAAATATTCACTGACATTGATATTTCCCACATGCCTAGAAGGAGAGAAGCAGCCACGGTCACTGAAGTTGCATTTGCTTTGTTTAAATAAATCTTTTTCTGGTAAGATTGTTTTCTTGATTTTATCCTCTTCCTCTTTAATGAATCCCGGGCTGACTGTGGGAGGAAGACACCGCTAATGTTTCTGTGAGGTGCTCAGACTTGACGGCTGGACTCTGCCTGGGCTGGTGGCTCTGTGCGGCCTCCGCTGTGTTCACTTGTGCCTGCTTAGGGAAACAGCTGCACTCTCTCAGCCCAGTGCCACAGAGCAGTAAAAGCAGAGACACTCTCTGATAAACACGTTCATTTCACCAGATGGTTCTTCTTAGGCCTTAATCGCATTTCCTGGATATGGTGGCCTTTGCTTAAATAATGCCTCTAGAAAATGTTCCCATCACCCTAGACCTAATCCTGTAAAGGTGGTAGAAGTAAATTAGGGTGCCCTTGCAGCCCTGTGGACCCAGGACAACGACGATTTTTGCCTGTCAATCCAGCCCTCTTTCAGAGGACAATATAGTAAGATTCTTGATTAGATGGTAGACAGTGGGGAAAATTATACCTGCTTTCATGCCGAGGGAAAAGGGGACTTTGGAGTTTTGCTGGGTTGCTGTCGGCTGTAAAGCAGCACGTATCAGTCTGTTTTTGGGAGAGTTTTTTTTTTTTTTTTTTTTTTTTTTTTGTTATGGGTGGGGTCGGTTTCCCACCCAGCGATAGGGCATGTGCGTTCGCGAGACAGACAGAGAGACAGAGAGACAGAAAGCGAGAAATCATCCCCCAGAGGGGATGGCCACGCCACAATCCCTTCTCCTCTATTCTCCTCTTGAAATCTTGAGCACACACGCACACGCGCTCCGCGTGAGTTTAAACCACCGGGTCCAGGATGCGAACCTCGGTTGGCTACATGGGAGTCCAGCGACATAGCCATTACGCTAACTGCTGGTCCTAGCACGTATCAGTCTTAATCCATAAACTGGGGGACAGCTTTCCATACTGGTATCTTAAGTACACTGTTTGTCCTGAGACTTGAACTAAATAGTGGGAAATCCAGAAACCAGAGGTGAGGCTGGGTCCGAAATCGGAGGTTGCCAACTGCTGACGTGAACAGAGCAATTGTGTCTGGGGAGCTAGTAGGTGGTGTGGTGCTTAGAGCTCTGGATCCCATGGTTCAAGTCCCTGACCTGGTGGCCTGAAAAATACTCCTGGTGTGTGTGTGTACATGCCCAAAAATCCTGAGAGAAGAATGGAGAAGGGATTGCAGTGTGGCCATCCTCCCTAGGCAGTGATTTCTCACTTCCCTCTCTCTGTCTCCAGCGAGCACACATGCCCTACAGGGAAAAAAAAATCTAAAATAAGAAAGTCTCCATCGGGGTGACAAGCCACACTGCAGTGACAGCTAACTCCCGGGTCCTCTGACCCCCCACGATGACCCTTGCCGCTACATTTGTCCTGCCGTGTGCGACCTGGGGTGGTAGACGTGTCATCCATCCCGGGCTTCCACTGATGCAGGGAGAGGGAGCATGCTTGATTCTCGGAGCTCAGCCAGGAGCGAGCCGTCACTTCTTCCCATGTGCCCAGAGGAGGAAAAGTGGAATATCTGTGGCCCTCCCAGGAAGTAAGGAAGCGCAGGCAGGAAGCTCCAGTGAAATTCCCTGCGCTTTCTCCTTGGAAGTCCAGCTGACTTTTATCAGACAGCCTGCAGGAACAGTAGACTTCGCTCCGGGGAGTATTAAAAGTGCCCTGCAGTCTCTAATAGCCCAGGCCCCCAGGTACTCTAATCCAGCTCTCCCATTCGATTAAAGCTCTGAGGGGCCAGAGACGGCATGCTGGTGGCCAGGGGAGCAGGTGTGCTTCCGGTCCCTTCATAGTCCAGCAGTCGGCCTTGACAGACACTGCACTGGGGGCGGGGCAGGTCTGGCAGATAAAACCTTGGGCTGGGACCAGCGGGTGGCATGGTGATTAAGGCGCTAGGCATTCCCACATGGCCTAACAGGGTTCGAGTCCTGAATCTGGTGGCTTGCTTTCTCACTTCTTCTCTCTCTCACTCTCATCCTATGTCTCTCTAGTCAAATTGAAAAATAAATGAATGAATAAATAAAAAATAAAATAAATAATTAAATAAACAAAAACAAAAACAAAAACCTTGGGCGGTGGGGCCTACGGATAGCGTGGAAGTTAAGGTGCTGGACTCCCACATGGTGGACCATGGTTTAAGTCCTGGATCTGGTGGCTTGCTTTCTCACTTTGCCTCTCTTTCTCCCTCTCTCTGATGAGCATGCATGCCCTCTAGCAAATTAAAAATAATAATAAATAAATAAATAAATAAATACCATGGGTAGCATTATTAGCACTATAAATTAAAAATAATAATAAATAAATAAATAAAACAATACCATGGTTAGCATTATTAGCACTACAGTGGATGATGAAAGGAGGCTTAGGACTAGATGCTGGTGGGCCTGAAATGAGGACATTCATGTTTTAGTGGAGCCACCTCATTCACAGGTGCATGGAGTGTTCACTCTTCCAGCCCACCCCTCCTACACAGGCAGTTGTAATCATTGTGGACATTCCGAGTGGAAAGAGCAGAGAGGAAAACAGAGAGAGAGAAAGAGAGGAGAGAAGCACTGCCCAGTGGGGCATGGTCACACCATAATCCCTTCTCCTCCATTTCTCTGTCTCATCAGGAGTTTGGACACACACACACACACACACACACACACGCACACACACATGTCTACCTCGTATACTTTTAAGCCCCCACGGCCAGGATTTGAACTGCAGTCAGCCGTGTGGGCTACGGCTCCCTATGCAAAGGGCTTAATGGTGGCGCTACTGGGTGGCCCCTCAGAGCACTTTTACACATGCTGGGTATGCCTGCAAGACCAGGACCCAGATTGCTTTGGGAATGAGCATGTGTTGAGGACATAGCAAAGTCCATGGGGACAACCTCTTCATGAAGTCAAAACAAAATTAGGTTGGTTTTACTCATGCTGAATTTGAATGAATGTTTGGACCCCCAGGTAATAAGATATGCAGCAAAAAGTCGGGGATGTCCAATTCCGAGGTTTAAGGAAATACCTTATGGTTGTAAACCCACATTGGGAGTCATCAGCTTGGGTGATACGACTGGATAAGACCTTCAAAAGAATGTTGAATCATTAAATGAATTGTACAGGGACCAAAAAATGAGCTGTGGAGTATGTCACATTAAAGAAGAGGGGAGAGCCAGCAGGTAGTGTAGAGGTTGAGGTGACTGGGCCCCACATGCCTGACTCTGTGGTTGGAGTCCTGGACCCAGTGGTTTAAAATACATGCAAGGCACCTGTGCGTGTGTGCCCAAACTCCAGAGAGGAGAATGCAGGAGAAGGGATTGTGGCATGGTCATCCCCTCTGGGTATGATTTTCCCCTTTCTCTTTCTATATACATCTCACCCTATAGCAAACTAAAAACTAATAAAAAAAAGCAGAGGAGAGAAGCTCACTCATTAGTGAAGACGGAGAAGGTACCCAAGAGCTAGGAGAGATGCCAGGGTACTCTAATCTCTCATTTCATTCCTTATATTAAAAAAAGCTTATTATGGCTTATAAAGTTCTCCTAACACACATACCAAAATGAGCATTATGGACCAAATATCTGTGTGCTTCCAAAACTATGTGTGGAAACCCTAAACCCCAGTAGGGCTGTACTTGGAGATAAGGAAATAAGGTTGAACATGGTCATAAAGGTGGGGCCCTGATCCGATGGGATTAGTGTCCTTACAAGAAAAGGAATAGACACAGGATTTCTCTCTCTGGGAGTGTATGAAGATGATTTCGTGAGAGCACACAACAGGACAGCTACCTATAAGCCAAGGGAAGAGACCTTAGAAGGAGACCCAGCTTCATCGTGACTTGCTAGTCTCCGGAACTATGAGAAACAAGTTTATGACGTTTAAGCCACCCAGTCTGTAGGACTTTGTTATGGCAGTCCAGACAGACTAATCCCATGGGGATCAACTGAGATGATAAATACCACTTTTGTTTATTGTGCACTTACTTCACCAGGCGTGGTTGTAAGTGCTAACTTGTTTAATCCTCACAGAGACTCTAGGAACCAGGTACTGTTATTATCCTCATTTTATAGAAGAAACACAGAGGCACAGAATAAATAATGTGCCCAAGATTATTAGCTAATAAGTGACAGAGCCAGTTTCAAACCCACGAGTCTGGTTATAGAGTCTCTCCTCTCACGCGTGTGGAAGCCGAGAGAAGGGTTTCAGAAAGATGTGGTCCACACTGCGGAAAGCTGCCAGAGGTCAAGGTGAAGGAGAACTAAGAACAGAAGACTAGGTTGGGTTCTTAGGAACACGACCAGAAAGAAGATGGTAGCCAGTGAATCTAGCTGTTTCTTTACTTTTCTATTTTTTTTTTAAAGTTTTTACTCTATTGTGTGTTCACTTGCCAGAGAAGAGAGACAGAGAGAGACAGAGAGGGGAAAGTGAGAAACCACCTCCTGTGGGGATGGTCATTTTGCAGTCCTTTTCCCGTCATTCTCCTGGAATTTTGAGCATGCATGCACATACACCTGGCATGCATTTTAAGCCACCAAGTCCAGGACTTGAACCACAGTTAGCTGTGTGGGAGTCCATCACTTTAACCACCATGCCACCTCCTGGCCCCAAGCCATTCCTTTTTCTTTTTTTTTTTTTTTTTAAATTGCCATGAACATGTCCCATTGAGAAGTTTAAGAGGAAAAAGAAAGGTTTACTTAGATGGTGGAGAAATGAGGATGTCTGTGGATGGAGAGAAAGGGAGAGTGTTGATCAAAGGCTACAAAGTTTCAGTAAGACAGATGAAGACGTTCTGGTGAGCTATTGCACAAGGAGGTGACTACAGTTAGTAATATTGAATTGCGTATTTTAAAACTGCAATAAGCAGATTTTTAAATGTTCTTTCCACAAAGAAGTAAGTATGTGAGGTGCTGGATATGCTCATTAACTTGATGTGCCCGTTCCTCATGGATACATGTATCAAAATATCACATCACACGCCATCAATACAGGGGATTATTGTTTGTCAATAAAAATTAAAATTTGGCATGGTAGTTAAGATGCTGGACTCCCAAATGGCTGATTACAGTTCAAATCCTGGACCCAGAGGCTTGAAAATCACTCCAAGTATGTGTGTGTGTGCCCAAAAGCCCGAAAGGAGAATGGAGGAAAAGGGATTGTGGTGTGGCCATTACCCCAGGGGATGATTTCTCACTTTCTCTATCTCTATCTCTGTCTCTGTCTCTCTCTCATTGACAAGTGCAAGTGCCATATGGCTAAAACCTAAATTTTTTTCAGTGCATAGCATCATTTTTAGACTCATTTAGAATCACAGGGCTTTATTGGGCCAAGAAATCCTCTGGTCAGTCTAGAATTTGAGAATGCAAACTAGAACTCTACTCATTAGCATTGTTTTTTGTTTTGAAGGGGTTTGGTTTTGTTTTGTTTTGCAAGCACCAGATACCAATTTTGGCTAAGTCAAACCCAAAAGAGTTTTATTAGAGGGATATCCTGTATCTCAGAGAATAAACAGGAAGTGGAGAGCCAGGCTTGTGAGGAGCTGGGGCTGCCCTGGGATGGCCGGCAGGCTGTGGGCACCACTGCTACAGTGGCTGCTGCAACAGAAACGTCCCACAGTCTCTCCACGCAACAGTCCAAGTCGTGGAGATGCTGACCGGCTTAGCTTGGGCCACATGCCCACTCTGTGGCCTGTGGGGGCAGCGGGGGACACACTGAGGGGCAGTTCCATCAAGTCCAAGATCACACGCAGAAGGGGAGGACTCACCCAGAGAGGAAATCCAGACGCTGGAGTGACAGTATCGTGACAGAAATGCATGCCAGTCAGGGTGTCACCTGGCCTGCCACCTGTCATTGTGTCATTAGGTGAATTAGGGTTACCGAACCCGTTTCCAAAATAGCTATGCTTTGAGAAGTTCTGATTATCCAGGGATGACTTTTGAATGGTGGGGTTTCAGGGGACTCTTTCAGAGGGAAGAGGTGAGTCACAAAATCTGAGTGCATGTCACTTCTCCAAATGGTCTGCCTCTGCTACGGACGCTGGCCCAGGGCAGGCCCACTTAAGGCTTGGTCAAGAAGACCCTGGATCCTTTTGGGGGATCATTGGACCATGATGTGAGTATCGCCCTTTCATTCCTCTTGTGCTGCGTTTCTGAAGATTGTTCAGGTCGGTCTCTGGGTATGCCTGGCATGTGACTCTGTCCTTGCTCCCAGAATTCAGATTACAGCTGTCCATTCACACAGGGACAAGGGCCACTGTGCTGTGTGTAAGAGGGATGACCTCAGGGAGAAGTGAAGAGTGTTAGAAATGGTTTTGTTCTTGGGGCCAGAAGGCAGCATGGTGGTTAAGGTGCTGGACTCCCACATAGTTGACTGCAGTTCACATTGTGGACTTGAAAATCATGCCAGGCACGTGTGCATGAGTGCCCAAAATCCTAGGAGGAGAAGGGAGGAAAAAAGATTGTGGTGTGGCTATCCATGCTGGGGGATGATTCCTCACTTTCTCTCTCACTGTCTCTGCTTCTCTTTCTCTGGTGAGTCCACATGCCCTATGGCAAAAAAATCTAAAACAAACAAACAAACCAAAAAAAAAAAAAAAAAGGAAAAAGAAATGATTCTGCTCCCTTCTCTTTGACTGTCATTATTCTGGACACTCGCTTAGCTCCCCCGCTCCCAACCCACCTCCTCCAAGCAGGGCCGCAGAGCGTGTCTGCCGCTTGCATCCACACCGTGCCTCTCTGTCTAGCTGAAGGGGAAGGAGGATGAGGATGGGACAATGGCTGTCGCACACCTGTGTAAGGCTTTTTGCCGGGAATGTAGGCTGTGGGGAAGACAAGATCGAGAGAGAAAACTGCCCCGCTCCAAGGTACTCTGGGAAATGTAAATGATTCTTGTAAAAGCAGTTTCTTTCCTGGCACCGAACCAGTGTCATCCTGGGTAATTACTAAGGAGAAGCCTCAGGCTAGATCTTGACATCTAGTAAGTAGATTAGTTTAACGTGAATAATTTTAAGGATTTGACACCGAGCAGAGAATTTAAGCCCATTGCAAAATATGAAATAACAAGACCCAGTGTTCTTTCTCGCTCTCAAGAACTCAGCTTTCTACAAAGCCTGCCTTGCTCGGTCCTTGCGGTGTGGGGGGTTGGAACGCAGGCCGGGGTCGCTGTTCTAGAGTGTTGCTCTCCCACGGATGTGGGTGCTGAGACTCCTAAGGTTGGAGGGCCTGCCCCAGTCACAGAACACCAGAGGAGAGGCCACTGTGGTGAGAAGTCACAAAGGCACAGACCCTGAGCTGGGAGAGTCCTTGCCTCAGGGGCTGCAGGAGAATCTCTCCCTCCCTGCAAGCTCTAACTGATTCATCTCCTCCAAGAAACAAACATGTGTGTTTTTACGTCAAGGCCATGAAGCCTGTTCCAGGATATCCCGGGACTCTGTCTTGATCTCTGTAGCACAGTCCTTTTACCCTCTGAGCAGAGGTCACCACCTTGCAAATTGGTGGGGACATGTCCTGAAAAAGTGGTTAAGCTTTCGGGACATTTTGTTGCAGCTTGCACGGATGTTGAGAAATTAGTGTCCGGACAACATTGAGAGGTTTTTGGAGCTAGATGGTGGTTAATGAATATGTAATTTCTATTGAGATCATAAATTCAGTCTATGCATTACATATTTAATCAGCGACATTCTCCCCATGACATAGTCCCTAATCCAGCGCTGTGACCATGCCGGCAGTGAGAACATTCCACAGACCAGCTGGACATGTGAACAAAGGATTAAAGGGGAAACTGTTGTGTGTTCATCGTCCAAGATGAAAAGAAGGGAGAGAATGTGGATCAAGCCTTTCACCTGGATCAAGTCTGCCCCAACGCAGTCTTGCCGTGCCACCTCTGTGAACCTGGAATGGCTCTTCATTGCTAGGTCCCCAAAGAGCCATTTCGACCTGGACATGCAGGTTTCTCCTTCGGACACTTGAAAGCAATCCTCTGATCGCCGCGAATCTTCTTTCGGCAAGTTTGCTGAACGGTTTTACTTCCTTCAATTGATCTTATGTTTGGGGCATGCTGTTTGTGTATCCCAGCTGTTTCTTTTTCCCTGAAAAAAACAGTACATGAGTCCTAACAGGCAATTCTCCTTGTCCTCACCAGCTCTGCTGTGCTGGGCTCAGGAGCGAGGAGTTTCACTGGGATCGGTTAGTGATGTCTTGCATGGGCATGGCGGGGGGTCTGGCAGTACGTGTGTCCCCTGTGTGCTGTCTCTACTTTCTAGGTTTTCATCTGTCAGGTCATGGTTACATAGGTGCCAGTGAACCCTGCTAGTTGCTTGAAAACTCAGGATGAGATTCCCAAATGTTCTCAAAGTTCACCATTGCATAAATGGCAAACTGTGTAAATCTTCAGTGTTCACGGGAGAAATGGTGCAAATAAATGCGACGAGCATGTGTCATTGTGCTATTTCAGGAATGTGTTCACATTTAACACGAAAATGGAAATCAAAGAGAGAAGAGTTCAGGACGGGGACCAGCAGTTAATGTTTATGTCCCTGGACTCCCATGTAGTCAACCACGGTTCGAGTCCCGGACCCGGTGGCTTAAACTCACACCAGGCATGTGTGCGTGCGTGCCCAAGATCCCGAGGAGAATGGAGGAGAAGGGATTGCGGCGTGGCCATCTCCCCTGGGGATGATTTCTCGCTTTCTGTCTCTCTCTGTCTTTCTGGTGAGCGCACCTGCCCTGTAGCAAAAACCTCTCCAAAACAACAACAACAACAACAACAACAACAAAACCCCCAAAAAACAAAAAGACTTCAGGATGGCTGAAATAGTCAGGGGCAGGCCCGATTCCCCACTGTAATCCTGTGTAAATTGAGGATTCTTTCATGGATGTAGTGTTCCTAGTGGTGGAGAAACTAAATCAAGAATAGATTAAATTGTTAGGTCCAGGACCGCAGATGGCATAATGGTCACATCTCTGGACTCCCATGGTAGACCACGGTTTGAGTCCCAGACCCGGCAGTTTAAATTCATACTGGACGCTTGTGTATGTGTGCCAAAAAATCCGAGAGAATGGAGGAGAAGGGATTATGGGGTGGCCATCACTCTTGGGGAGTGATTTCTCCCTTTCTGTCTGTCTCTCCGACAAGCACATGCTCCCTATAGCAAAAAGTAGAGTAGATTTTACAACTAGACCTTCTGATGGCTCCGTGTTAATGTAGGTCTCATTCTGCGTTTGGATGGCGTTTTCTGTCTGCATTTGAAGCTGTATTCTCTGCAGCACAATAGAGTTGAGGTAGTGGCAATTATTCGTTTCTGAATTATTATTCTTCCAAACCCAGCTTTCTTCAGCCTGAGCTGCAGAGAATGCCTGTCTTCATGCCCTGAAGTCCATGCATCAAGATCACACCTCGTAGCCTCAAACTGGGTTTCACCAGCTCCTTCATCGGCGATGTGAACTGCTTTTAAACCAAATGCTTAGTAACCGGGCACGTAGAGGGTGCGTTTTTCTTTAAGATCGTTGACTGCTGTACATCGCCCTGAATTACAGGACTGTTCACAGCCATTTCTGTTTAACGCGGGAGACGGCTCTGGATTTTTGCATTTCCCATTTTCCTGTTCTGTTACTGTCACTCACCTCTGGGACCACTCTTACCTTGACACTTGCAGTGGAGTTTGGACAGGCTGGAAGTGGAATACTTTTCCTACCCTCCCTGTGCTGGGACTAAGGTGGCGCAGACTTTGTGGTTCCCTCCCAGCAGGGGAGAGGCAGTGATCGCTTCTCCAATTGAGCAGGCTCTTCCTGCTTAGCAATGTCCTTTGGTAGGTTGTGTTTACTTTCATATCTGTGTGTGTCTATATATGAGTTTGTTTGTCATAGGGTGTGTGTGCTTGCTGGAGAGAGACAGAGAGGGGGCAAGTGAGAAGTCAGCCATACCACAATCCCCTCTCCTCCATTCTCCTCTTGGGATTTTGGACACACACAAACATAAGACCAACGTGATTTTCAAGTTACTGGGTCTGGGACTCGAACTGTGGTCAGCCATGTGGGAATTCAGTGCCTTGACCACCATGTCACCTGCTGGGCCCTATGTCTGTATTTGTTCCTTCTCTCTTTCAGGTCTCCAGACATACGTATAACCACGCACCACCACATCCTCACAGACATGCCATCTGTGAGGAAACCGTTGCATAACGTTGTTGACAGATGTCTGCTCATTGTATTCACGTGGTTCAGAAGTAACTCAGAGAATGACTCTATAGGGACTCAGCTCTCGAACTAAAGGCTGCTAGGAGCAGGCATAGAATTTTAGGATATAAATGAATAATCACTGACTAGCAGCTCTTGAACTGCTCCACATAATTGACAACTCAAGATTGCTACTTAGTAATTAACAAGAAAGTTGAGGAAAACATACTCAGTGGATGTTGCCTTTGCAACTTTGCTGCAGATGGCATTTCCTGGTGAGGACAAGGACAAGGATGCTGAGTAGTCTGTGGTGGGGACAAGGTGTTTCAACTAAGAGACCGAAATGTGGCAGGTCTGAAGTATGGAGCAAGCTGGTGTTGCAGGGTCAGAAACAGAGGCAGACAAGCCTTGCAAGTTTTCCTGAGGCGGAAGTCAGCCACAGAGCAGGGGCAGGAAAGTGACAGAGCAGCCACAGATTTCACATTATGGGGTTAATTTCACGTTACTCGGTTAATTTACTTTTGCTTGAAAATTTTATCGAGTGAGCTATAATGTATTAGACTGTGTTGAGTTTTCTCCAGGAGATTGATTTGAAGTTTGGCTTCATCCCAGGGAACAACTTTCATCCAAAGTTGGGTTCCCCAAATTCTGTTGATGTGAAATTGAGTAGCCCGTTAGAAATAGGTCAGAACTGAACAAGGCCGTGGAGCTTTGGGTGTGGGGGAGGCTGTGAGGACATCAGTAACTATTATGAAGTGTCTGTTGTGATCGGCAGGGCCGCCTGGAGGGGAGGGCTCTTCATTCCAGGCAATCCGTGTAAACTCTCGGTGCCAAAGTTAGAAAGGGGAAGCCTATCGGATGCGTGCAGCCCAGATTCCATGTGTACCGAAGGTTATGTAACAGCTCATCTTGTAAAGCGCTTTGGCCCGTGTCCATGAGCGTGTAGATGTTGGCGCTTTGCGTGCTTAAGAGACCCCCATCAATCAGCCCTCACACCTCCTCTGACACGCTACGGCCGTGTTTGCTTAAGCCGGGTTTGGAGCTTGTGCAAATAGCACCAGCAACCTGCACTCCCAGCCTGGGTGAGAAATGAACCTCCAGAGATCCCTCGGCATGTTCCACGAGGACGTGAGGGAGAGAGTCTGGTCCGCTGATGCCCGTGGTGTTATCAGTCTCCTCCTGTGTATGTTTTTATGGCCTCTCCGGCGGGAGGAGGCAGAGGGGCCCCGGGGAGAGCTGCACCCCCCCCACCCCCGGCTCCCTGGCCTCTGCCTTGTGTACCAGCTGGAGTCGGGTCCTGTTTCATGGGCCCTGCCAGGGCTGTGCAGAGGCTGCCACCTGAAACGGACTCAGGATCAGACAGGAGGATTCGAGTCCACACAGAATGGAAATGCACACTGTTCCCCTCTTAAAACGACAGCAACAACAACAACACTTGATACAGTATGTCAGCATTGATTCACTAGGGTGGCGGGAAGACCGAGGGCCGAGGACCACCCCGGGACACAAGCTGTAGTTTCCTTGGGCGGTAACTTCTTATCTAGAAAATGAAGCAACCCCTCCCTCCCGTTGTGAAGTTCTAGTGAGATGATGCATGAGAGGTGCACGTGGATCGGTCTAGCACTGGACACTGCGCTCCGCCAGCCAAGACCACGGGGGCAGCCTGGATTCGATTTCCTGTATGTACCTGTAATTCTAGCAACTCAAAGAAGCAGGAGGGTCACAAGTTCAAGGCTGGCCTAGAAAACCTAGTAAGACGCTGTATGAAAAAGAATTTGGTGATGTACGGTGAAGCCCAGCTGGGAGAACAGGATGGGCGGGTGGCAGCCAGGAAGACTGTCACAACGCAACACAGAAAGCACATGTGTACATGCCCCGAGTTTCACGATCAAGGACTGAGTGCGCTCACATCCGCAGCGTCCTCCGGGCAGAGCTCCCAGGAGTGGAGTCTGGCACGAGCGAGTGCTGGAGGAGGAGCACTTGGACAGATGGATCTCACCAGCGTAAGGCGCTTGGCCAGAAAATACCGGTGTTAGGGAACAGCAGCGAATGTACTTGGGCTGAAACAAAGACCTATAGGTGGGAGAAGTGCAGAATAAGATTAGCCTGAAAGTTTGGGGCCAGATTGCAGAGGGCCTCAAATAGGAGGCTAAGGAAATTGGGCTTCATTTTATAGGCAGTGAGTCGCTATTTGGGTTTTTCAGCAAGGGAGCAATGTTATCTGAGTCGAGCTTCGGGAAAATTAATCTGGCAGCGAAATGCTGCAAAACCTCTTTGGAACTAACCAGATATAAGTAAATAAATAAATAAGCTGAAAATTTGGCAGTTGTGTTTTCGGATATGTTCTGAAATGTGTAAACTCTATAGTTTGAAATGATAACGTCTCTTTCTTTATAGCAATCACATTCCTTTTTCATCATCTTTTATTCATTCCTTTTTTTTTTTTGCATTCCCTCCCTTCCTCTCTCTTTTTCCTTCTACGTTTTTCTGTTTCCCTGTTTCCCTTTCCCTCCCTTGCTCCCCCTCCTTGACTTTCTCACTGACTCACACTCTTCACTCCCTTCTCGTCTTTCAGTTAGTGGTGTTTTGGGTGCTCCTAGCCCAGCCAGAGGTGGAGTTCCCAGGACAGTGCTTCCGGAAGGTCCAGCTGCTGGCTGGCCTAGAAAACCTAGTAAGACGCTGTATGAAAAAGAATTTGGTGATGTACGGTGAAGCCCAGCTGGGAGAACAGGATGGGCGGGTGGCAGCCAGGAAGACTGTCACAACGCAACACAGAAAGCACATGTGTACATGCCCCGAGTTTCACGATCAAGGACTGAGTGCGCTCACATCCGCAGCGTCCTCCGGGCAGAGCTCCCAGGAGTGGAGTCTGGCACGAGCGAGTGCTGGAGGAGGAGCACTTGGACAGATGGATCTCACCAGCGTAAGGCGCTTGGCCAGAAAATACCGGTGTTAGGGAACAGCAGCGAATGTACTTGGGCTGAAACAAAGACCTATAGGTGGGAGAAGTGCAGAATAAGATTAGCCTGAAAGTTTGGGGCCAGATTGCAGAGGGCCTCAAATAGGAGGCTAAGGAAATTGGGCTTCATTTTATAGGCAGTGAGTCGCTATTTGGGTTTTTCAGCAAGGGAGCAATGTTATCTGAGTCGAGCTTCGGGAAAATTAATCTGGCAGCGAAATGCTGCAAAACCTCTTTGGAACTAACCAGATATAAGTAAATAAATAAATAAGCTGAAAATTTGGCAGTTGTGTTTTCGGATATGTTCTGAAATGTGTAAACTCTATAGTTTGAAATGATAACGTCTCTTTCTTTATAGCAATCACATTCCTTTTTCATCATCTTTTATTCATTCCTTTTTTTTTTTTGCATTCCCTCCCTTCCTCTCTCTTTTTCCTTCTACGTTTTTCTGTTTCCCTGTTTCCCTTTCCCTCCCTTGCTCCCCCTCCTTGACTTTCTCACTGACTCACACTCTTCACTCCCTTCTCGTCTTTCAGTTAGTGGTGTTTTGGGTGCTCCTAGCCCAGCCAGAGGTGGAGGGCCCAGGACAGTGCTTCCGGAAGGTCCAGCTGCTGGGGCTCAGCGCCCCAAGTCCCGGCTGTGACTGAAGACTGAAATCGTCCGCGTTTGATTTTTCCCCAAACCCACTCATGGAAAGCATAGCTATTTGGAATGAGGAGGCACATCCTGACAATTCAAGCAATCTGTGTTTCCAAATGTCCTGGGCTCATGCCAGAAGACTCAACCAGCTTTTACAACTCTTGGGTTGGCAAGGTCAATGGGATGGCCATGGCTTTGTGTGTGCTGTGTCCCTGCTCACATGGTGTTCATGGGTTTAACATGCAGGCCTGTGACTGAGTTCCCTGTGGGCTTGGGCTGAGACAGCTCTGGGAAAAACCTACAGTGGGAGCTGTGTACCCAGAAAGGGACATTGAGCTTTACTCTCTACTCGGGTGCATATCAGCCACAAGGCTTGTTCATCACTTTAACCTTGTTTGTCTGAGAAGTGGGAATCGAGTGAGATACACAGTGGCATTTGACTGTGTGGTTACCTTGTACTGTGTAGTGCGAGGCCATGAACAGGAAACTCATACGACTCTCCATGGAAATGTGATTCGAGAAAAGGCCAGGAGCCTCTATAAACATTTTTGTATTTGTGAATCTGGGAATCTGAGAAGGTTCCGGATGTGCGCCTCAGGAATGTCAAGTGTGTGCTGTAAATCCAAATTTACAAAGCAGATAAATCATTGAATGACTATTCAGACTGCAAACGATTTTTCATTTTGTTAAATATTTACTGTGCGTTTATTCTAGATAAGTCTTTCAGTAAATACAGTTGGTATTTAGTTTACTGAAATTCGGTGTGTACAACTGTTTCTGGATACACGTATTTTGTCACGTCCACTCCCCCTTCCATAGCATCTAGAAATTATTATGATGTTTTTGTATTTAGGTTTTGCCGTAGGGTGTGTGCAGTCGCCAGAGAGACAGTGAGAAACAGTGAGACGGAAAGTGAGAAATCACTTCCTGGAGGGATAGCCATACCACAATCCCTTCTCCACTCTCCTGGGATTTTGGGTATGCAGACACACGTGCCCAGCATGATTTTCAAACAGCTGGATCTGGGACTCAAAATGTGGTTGGCCATGTGGGAGTCCAGTGCCTTAACCACCATGTCAGCTGCTAGTCCCAGCATCAGAAATTTTTTTTTTTTTGAGAGGTTTTTGCTATAGGGTGCGTGTGCTCACCAGACAGACAGAGAGAGACATAGAGACAGAAAGCAAGAAATCACCCCCCAGAGGGGATGGTCACGCTGCAATCCCTTCTCCTCCATTCTCCTCTCGGGATCTTGGGCACGCACGCACACGCGCCCGGTGTGAGTTTTAAGCCACCGGGTCCGGGACGCGAACCACAGTCTACTACGTGGGAGTCCAGCGACATAGCCATTACGCTAACTGCTGGTTCCCAGCATCAGAAAATTTTAAGATACTTCTTGTCTCCATTTGAAAAGCTAGTTTGAATATACGAAAGATACTGCGATAGTAATTGTCAATTTGCTGTTTTCCCATGAGGAATTCTGTAGTGTGGATGACTGATTTTCAGAGCCGTTTGATAACAGAGCTTAGTTGTTATGTTCAGTCATCACTGTGGCTCCTGTCCCTTGGCGTTAGACCGTGTAGGTTAGCACGGAAATCCCGACTCTGTTGTTACCTGCCGCAGGGCTGTCGGCCTCAGATGCCCCATCAGGAGTGTGAGAATAAGAGCAGCGTGCCCCTCAAACATTTTGGAGGAGACTAAATGAAATAATTCCTGCCCCTGGCACCTTGTATTGGCTCAATAAATGTTAGCGATTATATTGTTATTATTATTGTTATTCTTCTAGTCCCAAAGATGAGGTCAGTATTTTATTTCCACAGAGCATTTTTATGTAGCGCTTCACATTTTGCATTTATCTTCGTATAGACTCTTGCACATTTTCCAAAGTGAGGACTTATGTGGATATAATTAAAACTACTGTTTTCCAGCATATCGCAAGCCCCTGCCTTATCTGGTGTTGGGATTAAAAGTGCTTATTTCAAAGGTTCACAATATATATTCCTCTCCAGTTGTACTATAGCCTAGTACAGTTGGAAGAAAAAAATGTAAAAAAAAAAAGAAAAAAGGAAAGGAAAGGAAAGGAGATGAGAGGGGCGGTCTCCTCTGTGCCAGTGTACTGTCTTCATCCTATTTCTATTGCTCGCCCATGGTGCTCTGGCTCCCATAGTCCACATCTAAGTTCTGCTCCTTGGCTTTTTTTTTTTTTTTTTTTTGAGAGGTTTTTGCTATAGGGCGCATGCACTTGCCAGACAGACAGAGACAGACAGAGAGATAGAAAGCAAGAAATCACCCCCCGGGGGAATGGCCACGCCGCAATCCCTTCTCCTCCATTCTCCTCTTGGGATCTTGGGCATGCACACACACGTGCCCGGCGTGAGTTTAAGCTGCTGGGTCCAGGACTTGAACCGTGGTCAACTACGTGGGAGTCCAGCGACAGAGCCATTACGCTAACTGCTGGTCCCTGCTCCTTGACTTTGAAGGTCTACATAAGTCTTAACACCCTCGGCTAACTCACACCTGCTTTCTCGCCCTCCCACATTCCACATTTTCCATTCCAGCCAGGCTCCATCACCCTTAAAGCTCATTTATCGACTCCCCTGGGATTTCCACCAGTCCTGTTCATTCACTCAAACTCCATCCAGCATTCAGAGCTCACCCCAGAGCTTACAGCTCCACAAATACTTCCTCAGCTCCCTTAGACCTTGCTGCTATTTTCCTTATTCAGCGTGTGCATCCTTTCCAGCTGAGCCCCCTAACAGAGCACCTAGTATAATGCATGCTGATCACATGGCATCAAGTGCTCTCCACCCCAGAGCACCGTCGCTTACGTCATTGTTTTGACTTCCTAACAGCTCTGCAAGGTAGGCAGGTCAGCTGTTCTGAACCCTAGTGTACCTGGTTACTTGGTCAAGAGACTAAGAACCTCAACAAGTTCAATGGTCCTGTTTCCAAATAGGTGATATTTCCTTTGTTTCTTTTATGTTACTACCTTAACTAGTCTGTGAATTTTTTTTTTTTTTAGTTTTTTGTCATAGGATGTGGGATGTGTGTACTCTCTAGAAAGGAGCGAGGCAAAGAGAGAAGAGAGGCAAAGTGAGAAATCACCCTGCAGGGGGATGGCCATGCCACAATCCCTTCTTCTCTTGGGATTTTGGGCATGCACGAACATGCAACCGGTGTGATTTTTCAAGCCACCAGGTCTGGGACTCGAGCCACAGTCAACCATGTGGAAGTCCAGTGCCTTAACCAGCATACTACCTGTTGGCGCCTGTAAAATTCTTGGTATCAAGGAGATTTCTTGTACTTCTGAACCTGTAAACAGTGTTTGGCCCTTTACCCAGCTCATTAGAGACTTGCTACCTATTGAATGTTTACTGTGTGGCAGGCATTGAGCTGAGTTCTTGACAGGAAGTACCTCACTGAATTCCCAGAACACTTCTGTAAGATAGTGCTGTTCATAGGTTTGGGTTCAACTCAAGTTCAGAGAGTTTAGCAACTTAACAAGATCAGATAGATCAGATAGCTAGTAGCAGCTTTAACTCATCACAAAGATTATAATCATGGGAGATTTGTTGTGTTCTGTTTGATTTTTAAATTTAAGATTTTAAAAAGCTGAAAAGTTGGAGGAGCATTGACAATGGGTTGGGTGCATGGGGTGGGGTGAGTGGTGGGTCTTCTCTGCTGAGTTCATTACATGGAGAATCTGGGTAAAAAAACCTTGCCTTCTGTCTAGTTTAGCTCCTTCACTCTGGAAAAGAGCAGCCCATGGATCTCTTACCTGAATTAGAATTTTTTTTTTTTTTTGGAGAGGTTTATTCGCTATAGGGCGCGTGTGCTCTCCAGACAGAGAGAGACATAGAGACAGAAAACGAGAAATCACCCCCCAGGGGTGATGGTCACGCTGCAATCCCTTCTCCTCCATTCTCCTCTTGGGATCTTGGGCATGCATGCACACACGCCCGGCGTGAGTTCTAAGCCACCGGGTCCGGGACGCGAACCGCAGTCGACTACGTGGGAGTCCAGTGACATAGCCAGTATGTTAACTGCTGGTTCCCCTGAATTAGTTTTTAAAGTGACTTGAATTATATCAGTACCATCATATTCTTATGCAGGGGTATGCGTATTTCTGATGGCTTTTCTAATTATTCTTAACCCTAGACCTGGATGAATGAAAACCCTGGAAATGTGATCCCAAGGGACACAAAGGAAGGCTAGAGATGGGTGTAAATGCAGTGGGGGTTTTCATTGTACACAGTAATATGTACATGCTTGTCTTAAAAAGAAAATGCTTTTATGTTACTTACCATGGAGGGGAAAGTGAGATACCATTGTTTGGATATTTTAAAAACTGAATTGATTATGAAGAGTGCTGATGCTGCAAAATTATAGATTGTGGGTCCAGGCAGTTTCTCTCTCCCTCTTTGTCTGGTACTTTGAGAACAGAAACTCATATAAATAAGTGTTGGGGTCTTGCCTATGGGCAGACTTCCAGAATGTTGCCAGAGAAGTGTTTCCAAGCTAACATCTCCAGGCTCCTAGTGTTAGAAATTGCAATAAGTATTTCTTCTTGCTGAGAGGCCAGCAAGAAGTTGCTTCTATATTATTGTGAGTTCAAAGTGTTTCTGATTTCAGAAACAACGACACAATTGCTGTTGTTTATTTTGACCACTAATGTGCCCATGTAAATGATCGCTATGTCATCACATGTAAAGGAACTGTCTGAAAGACGCATGGTCCCCTTGTTCCCAGCTCTTCAAACTGCTCTCAGGTGTTGCCATTGTCAGCTCTGCCTTGCAGTAGTGGATTTCGGCTATGAAAAATACATGTTGCCTAAATCAGTCAATTTGTGAATAACAAAATAATTCAGCATATTCAGGTCTTTACCCTTTATTTTTGAGAGCATTTGTTCATTAAGAAAAACAATAATTCAATAGTAAGTTTCAGAACACTAGTTATGGCCTAGCCCTTCTAGCTACCCTCATAGTTAATACTCAGGTAATAAGGCAAGTTTTGGGGAGTACTTTCTATTACATTTCTTTTCTTTTCTTTTTTTTTTTTTATTTTGCCAGAGGGCACATGTACGGGAGAGAGACCGAAAAAGAAGGAACTTGAGACAGCATGGCCCAGGGAGGATGGTTTCACCCCAGTGCCTTCCTCTTCATCTCTCCCTCCTTTCAGGATTTTGGGCATGCACACACATGTGCTAGGAGTGTTTCTCATGCTGCAGGGCCTAGGACTCAAGCCATACTGTCCACCATGTGAGATCCAGCCACCTGTACCACCAGACCATGGGCTGGTCCTTAATAGTCCCCCTTTTTTTTTGAAAAAAAAATTTAATTGTTATTTATTATTATTATTATTATTATTATCATTACATTTAACTTCCTATAGGACACACATGCTCATCAGAGAGAGACAGATAGAAAGGGGGAAAGTGAGAAAGCAAGCCGCCAGATCTGGGACTTGGACCACGGTTGGCCATGTGGGAGTCCAGTGCCTTAACTGCCACTCCACCTACTGACCCCAATATTTACTTTTTTAAAAAAAAAATTTAATATAGAATGCACATGCTCTCCAGGAGAGACTCGGTGGTGGAGAGAGAGAAAGCAACGCCCCCACAGGGTTGTGCTGCAGTTCCTTCTTCCTTTCTCCATCCTGTTGGGATTTGGGGCGTGCATGCACATTTGCCCTGCTTGTTTTTCAAGCCACTGGACTGGGAAAAGCACACAGTCAGCCACGTGGAATCTGGGTCCCTTTAACCACTAGGCCATGGGGCCAACCCACAATGTTTCTTAAAAAGTCTGGCGTTTTATCATTGCCTGCACATCTGCCTTTGTTTTTGAGCTGAAGCTAGAGAGGTGATGGGTACCTTCATCAGCTCCAGCCTGGCTGCCCACCTAGCTTTCACCACCATCTCTACAATTTGGAAATGTAGGCAGCATTCTTATTATTGATAGGATGGAATGGAAATGAAATCTAATTAGAAATCACTTCATCCAACATTTTCCAGCTAACCATTGCACGTTTTGAGCCTTCACGAATAATAGACATAGAACAAGCAAAGACCACGACAGGGACTCATTAGTACGAAACCTCACAGCTAACCGGGAGGCCCCTCATTACTCCTTCGCCGTGTCCGCTGCATCACTTGAAATGTGCGGTTTGGTAGTCTTATTGATAATTTTGTTTTTAGAGAGAGATGTTTGCTATAGGGTGCGTGTGCTCACCAGAGACACAGACAGAGTGAGTGAGAAATCACCCACCAGGGGGATCGCCACGCCACTATCCCTTCTCCTCCATTCTCTTTTCAGGATTTCGAGCACACACACACACACACACACACACACACACACACACAATCACACCAGGCACATGTGCATGCATGTCCAAAATTCCAGGAGGAGAATGGAGGAGAAGGGAGTGTGGCACCTGATCGTTCCTCCAGGAGGTGATTTCTCACTTTCCCTTTCACTGCCTCTCATCTCTCTCTCACTATCCTTCTCTGGCAAGTACACATGCACTATGGCAAAAACAAACAAAAATCCCGTAGGCACATGCACGGTGTGCCCCGAATCCTGAGAGGAGCAATGGAGGAGAAGGGATTGCAATAAGACCACGCTCCCTGGGGCGGGGGAGCCATGCTTTCTCATCCTCCATCCCTGGCGGGCGCACCACCGTCTAATGAATTTTAAAATACAGCCTTTGTGGTGGCTGGATATGGGCAGTGTCAGATGCTTGTGTTTACAGAAGGAAATGGAAGAAAGTTCATCATTTTACAGAATACTGTGTTAATATTTAATATTTAGAAAATCATCCTAGTATCCAAGAAAAACTGAAAATAATCTCCTTATTATCCCACAGAGTTTTTATGTAAACCTACAGGCTGAGATTTTTACCCATTCCTGTATCTGTAATAAGCATTAGCGGATAATATTAATGCTCTTACATTCTTCTTTGATATGCATGAGGATATTTTAAAATTTAGATGTTTTATATCCAAAGTCGTTCCAGACACTACCCGAAAAAACAATCAAGCTTCATGTGGTGAAGAGAAGTAGAAGTATATTCCCGGGAAAAGCCCTTGGCTAGAGGGGCATAAAATCAGATAGGGACTTTAAAAATAGCCTTTTGTGAAGCTGAAGCAAGCAGAACTTGTTGAAAATCATCGTGCACATTCTTGGAGCTAGAACGAAGCCCTGCCACCCAGGAGTCAAGGACCACTGTGTGGTTGAATACGGAAAGGACGAACTTACATATTTCAAATGCTTCCTGTTTTGCTTTGATGTTTCGAGTCACTGGAGCTGGGGCAGCTCTTCTTGGCCTGACTGTGTTAGGAGATGCTGAGTTCAAGAAGAAAGTCTTAGCCGGTCTGTATTTAGAAATAAACGATGTCCGTAGCTGGAGACTAACGCACTCCCTAAAGTCAACTTGGAAGAAAGTGTGGAGAAGCATTTGGCTCCTTGCACATTTGGGTAGCTTCATACAACATGTGCTCCACACCCTGAAAACGCAGATAGGCTGCCTATTTTGTAGTAGCTAGGTGCTAGGTGGTATTTCGTACTGCGCGTGGCACGCTTGTGTCTGATGAGGCAAGTAAAATGTTTAGAAAAACATGATGTTTACAGTCCCACGTAACTGTTGACTTGGTATTTGCTAATTCAGTTCACAGTAAACCCTCAATGTGAAAAGCGATAAAGACACATTAGAAATTTTATGCTGTTGTTTGGATTTTTTTTTGTTTGTTTAAAGAAAATTAAAAAAAAAAGACATCCATCCTGACAGCCATGAGGAAGTTTCAGCTTGGAACTCCCATTTATTCGATTTGGCAAATACAAATATTTTTTTTCTGAGGATCTGTGAAGTGAAAACTTTGGGCAGCAACTGAAGTAGACCATCGCAGAGATGGTCAGATGGACTCCTCCATTGTACAGATGGGGAAACTGAGGCCAAGATGTGTCTAATGACCTGCTAGAGTCAAAGGGCCAAGTGAGGAGGGAGTGGACAGTCCAAATAAACACCTGAACTCCCCCTCCCCATTATCCCATCTCCTGCTGGTCAGATCGCTGGGAGCCTCAGGGCAGGGCCTGCCTTCTGAGGCACAGACAGGGCAAATAAGGCGGGCAGTGGGTCTGGCAGGTAGAGAATAAGCAGCACCGCCACCCCATCCAAAATGGAGAGATCCCTGATGAATGCCGTGAATCTGTTCATTCATAAATTTCGGTGTCATGACAGCATCCACATAATTTAAAGTGGTGCCCGTATGCACGTACGATACTTGCCCAAATAACTAGCCCGAGGTCTACACGTGGCGCGGTGCGTGGGTTCCGACCTCCCTGCAGTATACCACGTGTTTCCAGGGATCCACACTCTTCTGCCTTGGCGATTTTCTGCGTAAAGAAGCAAAGACACTTCCAGTGGGCAGATCTCCAACTGGCAGACGTCTCTATTTATTAGTACTGCTTTCTGGAACTAAAATCAACTCTTTCTTTTAGAAAAATAGCTAATATTGCCAGAAATTTGATTCAGAGTTTGAATTATGAACTGAACACTATTATGAGCTGCCACCTCGGAGCCTCTTGGTTGCACCTAACTCAAGGACCTTGGTTCAGTCACCGCCATGGCTGTGCTCTGTGGGAGAACCTAGCAGCTCCAGCCTCTTGTCCGCCCCCCTCGGCAAGACTCCAAGGACCCCATGGACACTCTGGCAGGTACACCTTGGGAGGGTTGGGAGGAGCACCCCTGCAGTGAACCTCTTATTAACAAGAGCTGGGAATTAGGTAAATCCTTTGATTGCCCCTCCCCTCTGGATGGTCTGTCCTGGACACAGCAGTTCATGCTGCCTTGGGAATACAACTGTTGCATGTCCTCTTCTTCCTTGCCCTGTTCCCATTTCCCTCTATTCTCAATATAGTAGCAGCTCTGCTCCAGGCTAGGATCAACACCAGGGCCATGTCTTCCTGAGTTTTCTTTTCTGAGGTACAATTTGCAAAAGAATTGATTAGGTGACAGCCAAGTGAGAGCAGAGGACTTTGAGTGAACCTATCAGGAAACTTACTACCTGGATTCCTATTTGAATCAGAAAACAGATAAACTATCACTCGTATTAAGAACAAGGAGGAGCTCTAAAATACCTTCCTGCCCTTACCTAATACCTTCTTTCTTTTTTTTTTTTTGTAATCTTTTTTTTGGAGAGGTTTTCATTCTAGGGTGTGTGTGTGCTTACCAGAAAGAGAGAGACAGAAAGCGAGAAATCACCCCCTGGGGGGATGGCCACGCTGCAATCCCTTCTCCTCTGTTTTCCTCTCAGGATCTTGGGCACACACGCATACGCGCCCGACATGAGTTTAAGCCACCAGGTCTGAGACTCAGACCTGGGTCAGCTACATGGGAGTCCAGCGACATAGCCGTTACGCTGAATGCTGGTCCCCCTGGTACCTTCTTCTTCTTCTTTTTTATATATTTAATTTTATTTGTTATTATTAGTTGTTTTTTAACTTGATCAAAGAGAGACAATAAAAGAAAGGGAAAGTGAGAAAACAAGCCACCCCCCCTCCCCATTATCCCATCTCCTGCTGGTCAGATCGCTGGGAGCCTCAGGGCAGGGGCTGCCTTCTGAGGCACAGACAGGGCAAATAAGGCGGGCAGTGGGTCTGGCAGGTAGAGAATAAGCAGCACCGCCACCCCATCCAAAATGGAGAGATCCCTGATGAATGCCGTGAATCTGTTCATTCATAAATTTCGGTGTCATGACAGCATCCACATAATTTAAAGTGGTGCCCGTATGCACGTACGATACTTGCCCAAATAACTAGCCCGAGGTCTACACGTGGCGCGGTGCGTGGGTTCCGACCTCCCTGCAGTATACCACGTGTTTCCAGGGATCCACACTCTTCTGCCTTGGCGATTTTCTGCGTAAAGAAGCAAAGACACTTCCAGTGGGCAGATCTCCAACTGGCAGACGTCTCTATTTATTAGTACTGCTTTCTGGAACTAAAATCAACTCTTTCTTTTAGAAAAATAGCTAATATTGCCAGAAATTTGATTCAGAGTTTGAATTATGAACTGAACACTATTATGAGCTGCCACCTCGGAGCCTCTTGGTTGCACCTAACTCAAGGACCTTGGTTCAGTCACCGCCATGGCTGTGCTCTGTGGGAGAACCTAGCAGCTCCAGCCTCTTGTCCGCCCCCCTCGGCAAGACTCCAAGGACCCCATGGACACTCTGGCAGGTACACCTTGGGAGGGTTGGGAGGAGCACCCCTGCAGTGAACCTCTTATTAACAAGAGCTGGGAATTAGGTAAATCCTTTGATTGCCCCTCCCCTCTGGATGGTCTGTCCTGGACACAGCAGTTCATGCTGCCTTGGGAATACAACTGTTGCATGTCCTCTTCTTCCTTGCCCTGTTCCCATTTCCCTCTATTCTCAATATAGTAGCAGCTCTGCTCCAGGCTAGGATCAACACCAGGGCCATGTCTTCCTGAGTTTTCTTTTCTGAGGTACAATTTGCAAAAGAATTGATTAGGTGACAGCCAAGTGAGAGCAGAGGACTTTGAGTGAACCTATCAGGAAACTTACTACCTGGATTCCTATTTGAATCAGAAAACAGATAAACTATCACTCGTATTAAGAACAAGGAGGAGCTCTAAAATACCTTCCTGCCCTTACCTAATACCTTCTTTCTTTTTTTTTTTTTGTAATCTTTTTTTTGGAGAGGTTTTCATTCTAGGGTGTGTGTGTGCTTACCAGAAAGAGAGAGACAGAAAGCGAGAAATCACCCCCTGGGGGGATGGCCACGCTGCAATCCCTTCTCCTCTGTTTTCCTCTCAGGATCTTGGGCACACACGCATACGCGCCCGACATGAGTTTAAGCCACCAGGTCTGAGACTCAGACCTGGGTCAGCTACATGGGAGTCCAGCGACATAGCCGTTACGCTGAATGCTGGTCCCCCTGGTACCTTCTTCTTCTTCTTTTTTATATATTTAATTTTATTTGTTATTATTAGTTGTTTTTTAACTTGATCAAAGAGAGACAATAAAAGAAAGGGAAAGTGAGAAAACAAGCCACCAGGTCTGGGTCTTGAGTCACAGTCAGCCATGGGAGTCCATCCTCCCAACCACCAAGCCACCTGCCAGCCCACCTAATAGCTTCTTAACCTTCATTGGGAAGACTTTCTTCTCCTTTATCACAGGCCAATCTCTAGCTTCTGCCTGATGGACCCATCTTGCTGTTCTTCTGGCTCCTCCTGGATGATCCTTCTGGGAGACGCAGAGTGAGGTGCTGGCACTCGAGCACGGGAGTGTCTGCGCGTGCTGAATCACCTCCCCGCCTGCGTTCCCAGAGCCGACGCCGACATGCAGTGGGCCCTGAGATATGCTTAGCAGTTCTTTCTTGCCGGTGGTAGGCATAGGTGTGGGGGATGTTTTGGAGGCTCTGATTGGGCTCAGTCTGCCTCAACCCTTGTGCCTGGTCCTGCTGGTGGGTCTGGCGACAGTGGTCATGGTGTTCAGGTCTCAGCCACAGGCCTGTGCTGGTGCCTGGTGGCCTCTGTTCCTGGCTGAGTAGCTTCTGTGAGTTCCCTCTACTATTTAAATATGCATTCCCCTTAACCAGCTGGGATGGGTTTATGTTTACAACGGAGCAGTGGGGTGCTTTCCAGAGCTTTAAATGAAGTTGCCATTAGAAATTCGATTCCATGTCTGGAGCTTCTATTTGTATGTCGGACTTTTCCCCATTTGTCCTATTTGTGTCTCTGTTATTTGGGCCATCCACAACTATCAACGGCTTAGGTTGCTTATGAAAAATGGCCTTGTTTACGGTGACATTCCAACACTTGCCCAAGTTCTCTGCTGCCAAAAGGAGGCTAAATGCATCATGACTAGATTTATTTCATGCTTTGATTATGAAGAAGGGCAGAGATACATCATTCACTAGTGCTTAATTTAAAACTCATAGATTACATAATTAGCTTAAATAAGTAAGCTATTCGATTGTAACATATAAGTAGTTACCTTTATGTTTTAGTGATAACCCATGAAACACTTAACAGTATAAAAAGCTGCTAGTTACAAATAGGCGGCAAATACGTTTGCTGCTACTGACAAGTACAATCAACTTATTTCTAACATAGATAATCACACCACCATTGATCTGTCTTGAAAACCTGGCTTCCTTTCTTTTTTCTCTTAAAAATTGACTTTTGTTTATGAACATATGCATATAATTTAAAAATCAAATAGCTCTACAAGGCTTATAATGAAAAACAGTATTTCCCCAAATTCCATCTCACTCCCCAGAGGCAATTGTCTTCCACTTCTCGAGCTGTTTCTTCTGGCATTTATCTCCATATTTGTAGGTGATGTGAATTGCCCAGTTTGGATATCCCTTCTTGACTTCACGTATAGTAACTGTGGATTTAGCACTCTTACACCAGCCACGCCTCAGCCTCACTTCTGCTCCCTAATCATCCTCATGTATTTATAACTGGAGTTTCCAATCGTCATTGCTTATATTATCATGACTATGAAAATATTGTTTACTATAGTTCTTTCATATGTTAGCACATCTCTTTCTACATAATTCATTATATCCATATTAGTCAGGATTTTCTACAAGAACTCATGCATGTGCATTTAGAGAGACAGAGAAACAGAGAGAAAGATTTATTTTAAGGAACTGACTCATGTGGTTATGGAGACAGAGAAATCCCACAGTCTGCAGTTGGCAAGTCAGAGATCCAGGAAAGTCGATGCTATAATTTAAGTTAGAAGGGCTTGAGAACCAGGAGAGAAGATGGTGTAAGGTGTAAGTTCTAGTCTGAGAGCCAGCAACCTTGAGATTCAGGAAGAGGCAATGTTTTGGGTGGAGTGAAGGCAGGAAAAGACTGAGTTTCAGCCAATTGGATGATAGCTGGCCACATTGGCGAGAACAGTCTACTTTACTCAGTCTGTTCAATCCCATCCTCAGTGACATTAGAATAATGCTTAACCAAATATCTAGGCATCATGTGAATGTGACACATAAAATTAATCATTGCATTATCTTTCTGACATCTATCAATTTTTCCAAGTACTCAAAGACATAAAATAACCTACCATTTACACTTTGCTTTTTCTTGGAGACTTTCTGATGCACAAAGTTGGGCTACATGGACCCAATACCCAGCACAGAAACAAAAGCAAAAGCAATTGTTTGTCTCATGCTCATGAAGAATTAGAGATACAGACATTAAGGGATAGTAAAGTGAAGTTCTCTCTTAAGAGGGAAGGAGGAACAGAGCTCCCAGGCAGGGAGGGCTCTTAAGAATGAGTTGCTGAAGAGGTAACTAAGGGGAGGGTTTTTGTCTTGGTCGGAGGGGCTTTGTCCATGCTTGTTCTCAGGAGGGGCTTGTGCATATATTCCCCTAGGGGTGGGGGTCACATGTTAGATGGGTCTGGTTTCTTCTAATTTGGGAGTGGGTACCAAGGTTATGAGATTTTCTTAGTCTAAAAACTTTGGGTCATAAAAACCATTATTTCTTCTTCGAATGTGATGGGACCTGGAGAAAAACTTCTAATTCTTAGTTTTGCTTTAGGCTATGCTACTTAGGTTAATTATGGAGTAACTGCTGCCAGCCATTTCTGTGAGCAGTTCAGTGACGGCTGAGCTGCTGCTGAGCTGTCGTGTCTCCATCTTAAAACTCGGCCATTTGTGATTTCATTTGGGCCTGTGCCCTAACTGTATTCTTAGTGTCCCTGTCTCCTACCTCACTTCTCCCTGTAGTCATCCACCCGCCTCCTCCCATCTGGGCTCAGGACATGCTCACGTCCACCATTGTGAGTTGTCTACCATATCCTATTCTCTTGCTTGGTTAAAAACATCCTCCTTTGGCTTCGTAAGGAAGAGTGCAAGGAAAATAGTTTTACTTTCGGGTTTTGGATATAAAAAACATGTTTATTGCACCCCACACCTAAAGTGTTACTAGCTTTAAAAATCAGTGTTGAAAATGATTTGTCTCTTAGAATTCTGAAGGTATTTTGCTATTGTCTTCCTGTATTCTGTTTGAAATAAGACCAATGTCCTTCTGGTTCTCCTTGTTTTGAGGTGGATGCATTTAGGTTCTTCTCTTAATTGGTAGCGTTCTCACACTTCACAGGGAGGTGCCTGGAGGGCCTTTGTGCACCCATGTCTCTTCAGCCTGCCTTTCAATAGACCCTTTCAAGCTAGAAACTCATGCTTATGTAGTTTCTTTAAATATTTCTTTGATAGTTTCCTTCTTTGTATTTGTATTTTCTCTGATCTTTATGTCTGAAACTCCTTTATGTATAATATCTCAAATGTTCCTATCTTTTTCCCTCCATTTTCCATTGCTTTGATTTTGGACTCTGTTTTCTAAGAAATTTGCTCACCTTCTGGGTTATCTGTTGAGCGCTTTGATTTTTATGTTCATTAATTTATTTAATTTATTTCTTTCTTTATTTTAGAGATTTCTGCTATAGGGCACATGCACAAGACAGACAAAAAGCGAGAAGTTACCCCCCAGGGGGAATGGCCATGCCATAATCCTTTTCCTCCATTCTCCTCTTGGGATCTTGGACATACACACACATGCACCTGGCATGAGTTTAAGTCACCAGGTCAGGGACTTGAACTGCAGTTGACTACTTGGGAGTCTAGCAATGTAACCATTACACCATCTGCTGGTCCCTCTTTCTTTCTTTCTTTTCTTTCTTTTTTTTCTTTCTTTCTTTCTTTCTTTCTTTCTTTCTTTCTTTCTTTCTTTTTTTAAAGAGGTTTTTACCTTATGACACTTGCGCTCACCAGAGAGACAGAGATGATGAGAAGGAAAGAGAAATCATCCCCAGGAGGGATGGCCATGCCACAATTCCTTCTTCTCCATTTTCCTGCTAGGACCTGGGGTGTGTACACACTTGTGTCCTGTGTTATTTTCAAGTCACTGGGTCCAGGACTTGAACTGTGGGTGTCTAACAATGTAACTGCTATGCCATCTGCTGGCCCCTGATCATTAATTTCTAAGAAAGTTTTGTTTCTTTTTGATTGTTTAACATAATATCCTATTCTTGTTTCCGTCTTTCTTTTTTTTTTTAATTTATTTTAGATTTTTGTCATAGCCGTGTGCACTTGCCTGAGAGAGACAGAGAGAGGAAAAGTAGGAAATCATCTCCCAAGGCTGTTGGCCACAACACAATCCCATCTCCTCCATGTTCCTCTTGAGACTTGCGGCATGCACACACATGCTCCTGGTGTGATTCCTAGCTGCAGGGTCCAGGATTTGAACCATGTAGTCGGGACCCATTGACTTAACCATGATGCCAACTGCTGGGCCCTTTCTTGTTTCATAGATGCACCATCTTAACATACATACAGTATGCAAAAATACAGTAAGATTTTTTAAATTTTTATTTTCTCTGCCTTTCCCCTCACCCCTAAATTATTTTTCCATTTGTTTTGACTCTGCTTTCCGGTCAGAGTCTTTCCCCAGATGTCTGTGCACCTTTAGCGAGTATTCATATTTGACACATGGACGGTTCTACATGCATGTGCTGCAAATGTCCCATTCCTTGCAGTTTTGCATGCATGGGTGGGTAGCTGGCGGTGAGCCTCCCTAAGGAGAACAGTGTTTGAGTACCCTTTGTGTCTTTTTTCTGAGAGTGTCCACTTTCACCAGAGAAGAATCTTTTAATCCCCTTCCTAGGCAGACGGGCATGTGTTTGGTGTCGTGGGTGCCCCTTGCCCCTTGGCCCCAGTACTGTTCTCTGCGGTGCCTGCTTCCTGAGTCTACACCCCACTTCTGCTCTCCAGGGAATAAACTTCTCACCTGCTTGGAGCAGGAGCTGGGAGATGCCTAGTGGCTTGGCTGCATCCAGGGACTCAGTAGCTCTATGTTCTGTTATGAGCATGGTCCCCGCCCTTCATGGTGCCCATGCTCCAAGGGCTGACCTGCTGGGGTTTCTGTCAGCCATCTTTGGTGTCCACTGTGTCCTCATGGTGGCCACCAAGTTTCCAACTTACATTCTAGTACACACTTTCATCCACTTTTCTCAGTTTTTCAGATTTTGCTGAAATTTCGTATTTGTGCATACTCATTTTCTTTACTTCTTTTTCTTTTTTCTCCTTCCTTCCCTTTTTTCTTTCTTTCTTTTCATCCTTGTAGTGACAACATTTAAAATTCCTTAACTTAGATAACATAGCAAAGCTGGGAGGGAGAGGAAGTAAAGGCCGATAACCACTCCTCCATGCTTAACTGGATGTGGAAAGTCTGAGCTTTGCTTTCAGCCCTGGGGGACGCGTATGGAACACGGCTCCTCCCGGGACTGGTGGGGAGACCAAAGCCTGCAGGACTCCGGGCAGACATGTGCTGTGTTCATGCTGTTCTCCGTTTAGATGCTTCCTCTCTTCTTCTTTGCTTTTCTTCACATTTTCTGCTTTCGCTCTTTCTGTTCTCGTTTATCCTCTGCTGCTGCTTAAAATGATGTTTTCAACACGTCTTTAACACCTCTCTCAACTAAAGGCTCTCAAGCTCCGTTTTCTCTCCCCTAGCCCAAGCTCGCTCTAGCCCGAGTGGCGAGCTTCTGTTTCTTCTGCATTCCTCTTGGTCCCAAGTGGCCTTTTCTAGAAAATGCCTTTAGTCACTGTCTGGTTCAGTTACCAGGAGCTGACTGTGAATGACACAAACAGGTTCCTCAGAGACGTCAGTTGCTCTTGGCTCTAATAAAGCAAAGCGAAACGTAGGCCGAGCATGTGGAGTGGGATGGGTCTCTCCTCACCCTCGCCCTCTGCCACTTTGAAGTTTTTCAGGTTTTTCTTTTTTTTAGATTTTTGCTCTAGGCCACTCCAAAGAGAGACAGTGAGAGAGAGAGAGAGATGGAGAGAAAGAGAAATCACCCCCCAGGGTACATGACCTCGCCACAGTCCCTTCTCCTGATTCTCCTCTCAGGGTTTTGGGTATGTACGCACGTGTACCCAGTGTGATTTTCTAGCCAGACTAGGATCTTCCCTCCACGGTCAACCCCCTGGCGCAGCCAGCCCTGGGTTATGGGGTGCCTACGGGCATGTTCAGGGAGGTCCTAGATGTGAATCTGGAGCCTTCCCACGTGGCCCCTCGTGGAGCGCTGTTACTGCCGGTCATCATCTGGCCCTACAATTTACCCTCCGCTCTGGCCGGCTGAGAGCTCAGGATGCACTGACGAGTTCAGTTTCAGAGATGTTTCCGTCTTTCCACCTGAGAAGGCATGTGGCCTGGGTGTTCCCCGTCCCGACACAGGCTGCACGTTTCCCTGTCAGTGTGAGGCTGCGTGAGCCCCTGGGTAACTCACCCTGTTTACACCGCAGCGTCTGCATTCACAGTGGGGCCGTGGCTAGTCCGTAATAAACGGGCCCGAAACGTATGGCCTGAGTTTATCCGAGGCCCAAACAATTACCAAACATTCCTCCTAGATAGAAGACAGATTTCTTTCCTTTGGCAAAGATTTCCTACTGAGATATATTACAGGATGTTTTACATTCTCTCAGTCTTGTAGTAACACCACGCCCAAGCCAGTGTCAGATGCATGAGTGGCCACTCAGAGGTTGTTATTTTTTAACTATGGATTGTTCTCCATCTGGGGCTCTCATAAAATATATATCTTAAAGTATATATCTTTAAATAAAACACACAATCCTGTTTCCACCTTTCCAGTGTTTTGTGACCCCTGGAAACTTGAGTCAAGCCAGGAGGGACCAAGATCGCGGTGGGTGAGCGCGCCTGCGTCAGGGAATTCGAGTGCCCTCCGGGTGGAAGGGCTGCTCTAGTTGTAGCTTTTAGATAAACAGATGGGTGGACATCTGTGGTTTCAGATTAGGGAGGAAGGAACTCATCTGGAGTCATCTCTCCGTGGATTACTCAACATCTTCCTCGCTGGTCCTCCGGTGATTCAGGGGTAGTGATCTCAGCTCCACTATGGATGAATGGGCGAGGTGAGGCTGTGGGAGGCTGCATGCCTGGCCCAGGCACATGGGAACTAAGGGCCAGTGTGAGCTCAGGCCTCCTGACGCCAAGCCTTGGGTCTTCCACAGCCGACAGCTGCTTCCTGAGCCCCTTTCCTGGATGGCTCTAGCAAAACAAGCTTCCAGGAAGGGGAAAAGGGCCTAGCCGGGACTGACTCATTGCAGTTGGCGTCCCCTTTGGTTCTCTTCACCAGGCTGTCACCCAGTGCTCTGTTCCCTTTTGTGTAAGCACAGATCAGAGGTGCCCTGGCTCTGTCCACACTCACTTCATGACCCTGGGTGAATCATTTCCCTCTCTAGGTTTTAGTTTCGCCATTGTAAGATAAATTACTGAGGGGCCTGCCCGTGGTATGGTGGTTAAGGTGGCTGGATCCCAACTGGCCAACTGTGCAGTTCAAGTCTTAGACCTGGCAGCTTGAAAAACATACTGGTTGAGTGTGTGTGTGTGCCCAAAATCTCAAGAGGAGAATGGCAGAGAAGGGATTGTGGTGTGGCCATCCCCCCTGGGGGGCACTTCCTCACTTTCTCTCTGTCTTGATGGTGAGTGCACAGGCAAAACTAAACATATATATAATTTTAAATAAAGAAAAAAGGGCCAGCAGTTGGCATGGTGGTTAAGGCACTGGATTCCCACATGGTTGACTGCAGTTTAAGTTCTGGACCTGGTGGCTTGTTTTCTCACTTTCTCTCACTCTCTCTTTCTCTGAAAAGCACATGTGTCCTAAAGCAAACTAATAATAACAGTAATAATAAGTAAATAAATAAACTTAAATAATTTTTAGAAAGTTATTCTGCATTAGAATCACTGGAGGAACTTTAAACAAGGACAACAACTACAAAGCATGTCTTACGTATAAAATGCATGCATTTCATGTATACTCAATGAGTTTTAGTTGTGGGCCCATCACTATTGATCAGTTTTAGAACATTTTCATCATGCCAATGATACCCCTCCCGTACTGGGAACCCCCAGCCCCACCCACTGTCTTAGACTAAAGGTAATCTACTTCCTGCCTCTCTACCTTACCTCCTCTGGAAATGTTAGATAAATAGACTTGTGCCCTGTGTGGTTTCCTTCATCTGTTTTTTTAAATTTTAATTAATTAATTTATTTATTTTTAGGTTTTTTTTCATAGGGCACGTGTGCTTGCCAGAGAGACAGAAATAGTGAGAAGGAAAGTGAGAAATCATCTCCTGAGGTGATGGCTATGCTGCAATTTTTTCTTCCCCATTCTCCTCCTGAGATTTTGGGCACACATGCACACGTGCCTGGCACGATCTTCAAGTTGCCAGGTCCAGGACTCGAACTACAGTCAGTCATGTGTGAGTCTAGCACCACCTGCTGGTCCCATTGCTTCTTTTACTTACTTTGACATCTCTGAGTTCGTAAATGGTGTGGGAAGTGTCCATAGGTTGCTCCTTTTCATTGCTCAGTAGTGCTTTGTTGTGGACATACTGCATTGTGTCTATCTGTCCATTGGGTGATGGGGATTGGTTTGATGGAATTAGCAGATGATGAATAATGCTGCTATGAACATTCACATCCAACTTCTGTGAGGATGTCATTTTAATTTTTTTTTTTAATTTTTATTTGCCATAGGGCATGCACTCACCAGAGAGGAGGAGAAAGAGACAGCAAGAAGAAAAATGAGAAGTCACTCCCCAGGGTGATGGCCACATGGCAATCCTGCTTCCTCTAGAGATTTTGGGCACACATGCACACACACCTGGTGTGATTCTCAAGCCGTTGAATCTGAGACTTGAACCACAGTCGGCCATGTGGGAGTCCAGCTCCTCATCCACTATGCCACTATTGCTGGCCCCTGTTGTTTTCATTTCTCTTGGGTATGTGCCTAGAAGTGGAATTAGTGGATTACATAGTAATTCTTTTTTTTCTCTAAAGAATTATTATTATTTTAACTCACCAGACACACACACACACACACACAGAGAGAGAGAGAGAGAGAGAGAGAGAGAGAGAAAGTGATAAAGCAAGCTACCAGGTCTGGGCCTTGAACTGCAGTCAGCCATGTAGGAGTCCAGCATCTTAACTACCATGCCACCTGCTGGCCCCAGATCACATAGTAATTCTAAGTTTAAACGTTTAGGAAATAACTAGTCAAACTATTTCCCAAAGGGCCTGTACCATTTTTACATTTCTACCAGCAATATATTTGGGTTCGCCCTTGGGAGCTTTTTAAAAATGTTCCTTTTGGGCCCTGCTCAGAGGTCTGGAGCAGGGCCCAGGAATCGGCATCTGACGAGCTCCCCAGGTGACTCATACACATCTGGCTCGTGGATATGTGCTTGAACCCCCAAGACCAGGTGACCCCCGAAGCTTCTCTGAAGTCAATCGTCTCTGTTATTGCATAGTCCGTGCCTCGGGGGAGGGAGGCAGGCTCCTGCCAAGTCTTTCTTGCTGTTTGTCTTTGGAGCAGAGAAGCAGTGAGGTGGAGGGGCCGGGGGGTTGGCCGGGCAGCGCATCTCTGCAGCACCTGCCCCGCATTACCGTCCACACAGGCCACGGCTTCATGTCCTTGGCTTCACAGACATAACATTTTATTGCAGATTGTCGTGTGCTGTCACGTTGTAAAAGTGCCATCAGATCGAGAGATCAGGCTTCAGAGTATCCGAAAGCATCCTGTTCCTTTAAGGCGTGATCTCCGTGGCCGTCCTGTTGGTAACTTACTGAGAGCTCTCATCCCAAACACATCACCGATTAGTCCCAGCTAGAAATGGGAGTTCAGAAACCATGCTGTTCCATGGATCTGTATGCCTACCCTTAGGATAGCGCTACACTATTCTTATCACTGGAGTTCGGGGGCAAGTTTTTTGTTTGTTTGTTTGTTTGTTTTTTTGAGAGGTTTTTGCTATAGGGCACGTGCGCTCGCCAGACAGAGACAGAGAGACAGAAAGTGAGAAATCACCCCCCAGGGAGGATGGTCACGCCGCAATCCCTGCTCCATTCTCCGCTCGGGATCTTGGGCACGCACGCACACGCGCCCGGCGTGAGTTTTAAGCCACCGGGTCCGGGATGCGAACCACGGTCGACTACGTGGGAGTCCAGCGACATAGCCATTACGCTAACTGCTGGTTCCCATGTGGCAAGTTTTAAACTGGGGAGCAGGGGTCCTCCAACTTCGCTCTTTTTCTCTCAAGACTGCCTTCATCCTTAAATAGCCATCTCGCTGCCCTGCTGTCCCCATTTAAAGCGCGTTGGTTGTTTTGGTACTGGACCAGTGTGTCAGCTACGTATGCTGTAAGACCAGCTGTCCATGGCTAATCTTGACTTTTATCTTTAGCCTAATAAGGCTTTATTTCTTTTCTTCTAAGCTTCCTAGATAGTCCCTTCTTCCTTGTGACTGGCTCTCTCCCTCCCCTAGTCTGGAGATTTTTGGCCCATTTCCCTTAAAACCCTTGGGCTAGCGCTAACCTTACTCTAATCCCCTGATGGCTGGAGCAGCAGACCCTTTGATGTTGGGTCCCTGGCTTCCTCAGCTTCAGGCCCCAGCTGTCCTTGTGCCATCATCCTGTCTGCTCAGAGGCCCTCTAGGGGGTCTAGACCTAGCTCAGCCATGCTCACCTTCCTTGCCTGCCCAGCAATGGTGCTTTTCCCGTAGACCGGGCACCTCGGAATTGGGTCCTCAGGGGCCCCTGCAGTCTATCACATAACTCCGGCTTTGCCTCTCATTGCCCCTGAGCCAGCTGTCTCACTGGTTCCCACCAGAGAAACTGGGTGCCTTGCTCCAGCTGGGAAGCGTTGAACCCAGCATGAAACCCTTGACTTCCAACATTAAGCCCAGGGACGCTGCTTTATCCCAGATCGCTGGGATTTCCGGCTGATTCTCTCAGGGTGTGGATGTTGGACTCAGGCAAGTGTAGATTTGCCTCCACCAACCACATCACTTTGTCACATTCTTAAGCTCCATGAGCCTTGGGTGCTTCGTCTGTAAGGGGGGTAGCAAAGCTAAGTTTGCAGGGTTAGTTCTCAGATCATACGAAACCAGGTCCGAAGCTCCTGCCTCAGCTCCCATGCTAGGTTTCTCTAGAAGCCTCCCATGGCCTTTACAGCGATGCCTCCCGCCGGTGGACTTTCTGAGGCCCCGTCCTGGTGACTGCTGTGTCCTTCCCAGGGGTCTGGCCCTGGCCCCAGGGACGTCATCTCTGAGCCAGCTTGCGCCAAAGTGGACCAGCTACAACTCACTTATGCTTTTATGGCAGGGAGTCCGCAGGCTGGGGCCCGCTTGCCAGCTCTGCGCCCTCAGGGATGGCCACACGCAGTCCTCATGTCATCATTTTAACATTTTTATTTATGGTTTTTTTTTTTTTTGGTAAGCAAAATAGAGATAAGAGCTTTATAGCAAGCTTGCAGAAACAGCTCCAGAAAGACAGGCCTCATCCACCAGAAATAAGTGGGCGGCCCCACCTGCTTCCTTTGACTCCCCTCTACTGCTTTTCTGGTCCCTGCTGCTTGGTCCTCATTGGCCTTCACCCGGGGACCCACCTCTCCACGCCCTTTGTTCTGCACCTGCCTGGGGCTCTCAGGCTCTGCCCTGGCTTTTCATGAGTGTCTGGCCCGAGCTGTGCTTCATTCCCCCATCCCGCCCCAAGCTGCACAGTGGGAAGGAGAAGCACAGAGGAGAGTGATAATTACAAGGGAGGGCCGGAGAAGGGTGACTGTTTATGGAACTGTGGTGAATGTCGAACCCTGTTTAGAAGATTCAAAACTTAGATCATCTTGTAGTTTTACTTTTAAATTCTTATTCTCTTTATAGGGGCAAGCTGAGGATTGTGGATGCTTTGATATTCTTCAAATATTTGTTCCACTCTCTTTAGAGGAGACTTTGTGCTTGGTGAAGGGGAAGGAGGGAGTTGCCGCTGGGGCAGTGACTCCTCTGTTTGGGCATTTCCCTTTTGGCTCAAAACTTTCACACCACATTGTGCAAGATAAAAACAGGACTTTTTTTAAAAAATAATTATTTATTTAATTAAAATAATATATATTTTTTAAATTTTCTGTAGGGCATGTGCCCATAGTAGAGTAAGACAGAGAGAGAGAGAGAGAGAGAGTGAGAAAGCTAGCTGCCAGGTCCAGGACTTGAACTGTGGTCAGTCATGTGGGAGTCCAGTGCCCCAACCACCATGTCACCTGCTGGCCCCTTAAAACGGTGATCTTTGCTTTGCTGCAAGGACCACATGAGAGGCTCCGACTGCATCCTGTTCAAACCTGAAGGCCTAATAACGTGCCAGTGATCTCAGAGACTCGGGGGACTGAGGCAGGAAGAGTGCGAGCTCGTGGCTGGCCTGGGCGACGTAGTGGGACCCTATCAGAAAGCAAAACGAGAGCCAGGTGTGGTGGTGCATGCCTGCAGTCCGGTCTAGGAAACTGAGGCAGGAAGACCTTGGCTAGAAGGAAAACAAATGAAACAAAAAACAATGTGCTTTGTGACACTGTGGATGAATCTAGGGCGTTACGCTAAAAAAACTAAGCCAGGCACAAAGTGACAAATACCGTATGACTTCGCTCACACGTGGGCCCTAAAGACGTCTAGTCACCAAGTGGGGAGTAGAAGGGCGGGACCAGGAGAAGGGGACGTGTTTTCCACGGCCACTGAGTTGCAGTTAGAGGAATGCGTTTCAGTGACCTGCTGCACAGCACGGTGACCACAGTTAATAACAAGGTGTTGAATATTTAAGAATTCTCCTGTAACTTTTGAATATCCCCAATACAGAGAAATGGTAAGTGTGTGAGGGGATAAATATATTGATTAATCTAATGTACGTATATGTTTCATGCTACACATTGCACCCACACATATGTACATACTATTATTATTTGTCAATTGAAAATAAAATTAATTTTTTTTTAAAAAAAGAATGCAACTTTTTATTTTCTCGGAGAGATTTTTGCTATAGGGCACATGTGCTTGTCAGAGAGACAGAGAAAAAGGAAGTGAGAAATCCCCCCTCAAGGGGGATGGCCATGCTGCAGTCCCTTTCTCCATTCTCCTACCAGTATTTTGGGCATGCATGAACATGCACCCAGCATGAGTTTCAAGCTACCAGGTCCGGGATGTGAACCACAGTTGACCACATGGGAGTACAGTGACTTACACTACCTGCTGGCCCCAAGGGATGCAGTTTAACAACCACCACCCTGAAAAATAAAATAAAAAATGATGCCCTTACCAGGAACCCACCTTAGAAAGCACATTGATATAGCTGTCACTTAGCATACATCTTAGAGTTGTCATGACCATCTGCGCCCCCTCATTAGAGGACTTGCAGTCATTCACAGCCGTGGCAAGTAGTATTTTCTCTCTCTGAGCAGAGCTCCCCAACTTTCAGAGCTAATTAGGGACTACGAGGAACTGGTGTAGTCTGGTTAATGCTGATTATTCGGGATTGACTTGGTTATATTTCTGGACCAAATGCTATATTCATAGATGTTTCTGATCACTTCCCCATGAGCCCCCACAGTGCATAGTTTTTGAAGAGTTCAGCTTTTAAACCCCCAACACTTAGAAAGCCCCCAGTGTATCCATGAGGATACTATAGTATAAGAATTAAAATTGCCAGTTTTAACATCTAGAGAGTACGGGAGGAGCAAGCCAGTTGCATGGAGGGAAGGTGGCTGGGTTGGTTCCATGTGGCCTACAGTGTGGTTACAGTCCTAGACCCAGTGGCCTGAAAAACATTCCACCCACGTGTGCGTGTGTGCCCAAAATCCCGAGAGGAGAATGGAGGAGAAGGGATTGCAGTGTGGCCATCCTTCCTGAGGGGGACTTTCTTACTTTCCCTTTCTCCCTCTCACTCTCTCTGTTGAGCACCCATGCCCTATGACAAATTTAAAAACAATCTAGAGAGGATAATGTATTTTTAAAAATAATTACTTATTTAATTTTAGTTATTATTATTGTTTAATTTGACCAGAGAGAGACACAGAGAAAGTGAGAAAGCAAGCCATCAGGTCCAGGACTTGAACCGCGGTTGGCTGTGTGGGAGTCCAGTGCTCCAACCACCATGCCACCTGTCAGCCCCATTGTATTCTTTTTTGTCGCTTTGTTCAGTTTAAATTCTTTGTGTAATGCCTGGCAGGAGAACAGTATAAGAGAACTCGATTAAGTTCTGAATTAAGAAATTATAAGAAAGCATCAAAGAGCCTTGATAAGCATCTTTCTGAGGAACTGACTTCCAGAGTCTGAAATCACAGCCAGAGGGACCTTTTTGCTCTGAGATTTTTACCATCATCCAAAGAATATCTGTGTAATTGGATAAATCTCTTTCAGGACATGAGATATTTTTTGAGATATTTTTGCTGTAGGGCACGTGTGCTCACTGTAGAGACAGAGAGAAACAGAGAGACAGAAAGCGAGAATCACCTCCCCAGAGGATATGGCCATGCTGCAATCTCTTCTCTGTTTTCCTCTCACAATTTTGGGCATGCGCACACACGTGCTCAGCATGAGTTTCAAGCCACTGGGTCCAGGACTCAAACTGCAGTAAACTATGTGGGAGTCCAGCGCCTTAACCACTATGCTACCTACCAGTCCCCAGACACAAAAATTTACTAAAGTAGAAGGCAAGGTCTGACCAAAGCTTATTTTATTTAAAATAGTCTGGACTTTTGCTGCAGGAGTTTTTCTTTCATTAAGGGTTGAGGGGAGGAGGTCTTGTTTGCTTATTTTTAAGCAGAAAAGGGAAGAAAGGGAAAAAAATTAGCTCAAATTTTATTACTCAGAAGTAATTGCCATTAACATTCAATTCTATACAGTGTTTAATTTATTAACAAAAACTGGGATCATACCATGTGTAATGTTATTTAATCTGTCTTTCCACATTTATCAATATATTGTAAAAAGCTTGGGCCAGCCAATGGTGTGGTGGTTAAGGTGGCTGGATCCCATGTGGGACTGCTCGATTTGAGTCCCAGAGCCAGGGGCTTGAGATACACACTGACACATGGGAATGCATGCCCAAAATCACAAGAAGGGAAGGGAGGAGGAGGGCTCGTGGCATGGCCGTCCTCCCAGAGGAGTGCTCTCTCGCTTTCCCTCTCTTCCTCCAGCTAGTGCATGTGCCCCATGGGAAAAATAAAATTTTTAAAAAAATTATAAACAATAAGTCCAACAAAGATAGATGTAGGTCATGAGTTTTAGTAGCTCTGAGTATCCCATATCATGGATGAATGATGTTTTATTGACCAACTACTGACGGTAAACTGGCTATCGCCTCCTAAAATAATGCTTCAGTGAGACGCTATGGACATATACCTCTGTGTATGGGAGACAGTCATTCTTTTTATCCTTGCTATTCTAATGGGTAAGAGATGATATCTTTATTTCTTCTTTCTCTTTTAATTTTGCCCTCACAGGAAAAGGGGACTGCAGCTGCCATCCCTCCTCCTCCATTTCTCCCTCATATTGGGATGCTGGGCACACACGCACATGTGCCTGGTGTGTTTCTCAATCCCCTGGGTCTGGGTCAGCCATGTGGGATCCAGCTTCCTTAACCACCATGCCATAGGCTGGCCCAGTATCTCAACCTAAAAAGATTTATGCATTTTGCATGTTTTCTGTACATTTATATTTTTAAAATAAATTCTTTTTTTTTTTTTTTTTCTACTCACAACTCTTTTTAGCTTTCTCTAAATTTTTATTTACCCTCATTGTTCAGGGAAGGGGGAAAAGTCTTATTTTCTTCAGATTCCTTTCATGGCTCTGAATTCTAGACCAGAGGTTTCTAAACATGATGCACATTGGAATCGATTTCCAGGAAATCTTTGGAGACTGGCTCCCTGTCTTGGACAATGGTTTAACTGATACGGGCTGGGACCACTGCTGTCATCCAGCCCAGGGTCATGCCTGCTTCTGTAGATGGACTGTATCCAAAACATCACCTTTTACTTATTGAAAAACATTTTAGTGTGGCTTATGTATGCTATCAAATAAAGAATATGTAACACTTTACATGTCTATAAATGATTTATAAGGTTGGACGCTTTTGGAAGTCAGTGTGACAAGATTTAGTAGCATGTTAAATTTTACCTTTGAATTCTATTACCTAAGTTATATTTCAGTATTGTTAGGCAACTGTTCAAAACCACCTAGAAACTGAAGAACTACTGTATGTGTGTGATTAGTAATAGTGCTTCTGCCCATATATTAGAAGGATGAAAGTAGATATACCATCAGCATAGATTTGTAAATTATGCCACCATAAGACTTAACTAAAAACCAAATGACAGATCATAAAAAATGACAATGAATAAAATTAAATAAAAAATAATAAAGAGAAATTGGTTGTTAATCTCTTTTTTTTTTTTTGACAGGTTTTCGCTATAGGGCGCGTGCGCTCGTCAGACAGAGAGAGACATAGAGACAGAAAGCGAGAAATCACCCCCCAACAGGGGACGGTCACGCCACAATCCCTTCTCCTCCATTCTCCTCTCGGGATCTTGGGCACACACACACATGTGCCCGGCATGAGTTTAAGCCACTGGGTCCGGGACGCGAACCGCGGTCCGACTACGTGGGAGTCCAGCGACATAGCCATTACGCTAACTGCTGGCTCCCTGTAGATGGACTTTTTTCCATCCAGTTGGTCCCATTGATTTTTTTGATCATGATTTTTACTCAAGAGTTTCTATGCATTTTTTATTCTGCCGTTTTAAAAATTTCACAGTAAATCCGAGTTTTCCAAGTTGCTTCCTCCTCTAGTAACTATCGATTTAGGCCTACACCATACCATTTGGGGTATACTGACAATACCTTATCAATGAAAATTTTAGTTGAGCTTGCTAGTGAGGCAGCTGAATGGGATACACACGAGTATTGACCCTGGATTTGCCTCAGCGACTCTGACTGCCTCACCTCCAGCAAGTTGCTTAGCGTCTTTGATCTCAGTTCCCCATCGATAAAGTGGACATGTGTTAAAATAGAACCTGCTTCAGAGGATGGCTAATTAAACAAGTGAGTGTCTGTGAGTGGTGTCTGTCAGTCAGCAGGTGGTCCTAAGTATTTCAAGCATCTCTGAGGGTAGCTCTTACAGCGCTGTGTATTCTGAGATGTATTTTAAAACTGTCTATTGTGGGGCAGCCGGTGGATCGGTGGATAAGGCAGCTGGATCCCACATGGACGATTGTGCAGTTCAAGTTCCGGACTAGGTGGCTTGACAAACCCTGGGAGCTTGTCCTAAGAGCCAAAAATCCCAAGGGAAGAATGGAAGAGAAGGGAATTTGGAGTGGCCATCCCCCTCGAGGTGCTTTCTCAACCCTCCCCCCCCCCAGCTCATGTGCCCTAGAGCAAATTAAAACAAAACAAAACAAAACTGCATATTGTATACTACTGACTGCGTTCCATTATAACTCCTGAGTAGGAACTCCTTTCTGTTTGCTGGTGAAACTCATGCCAGGGGAGGAAATGCCTCAATACGGTGTTAGAAAGATGAGTGCCTTCTGGTCCTTCCCCTGGGGAGCCTCCGGGATCTGAAAGGACTGGTCCACCGTGTTGTTTCTGGACGTTCCGATTTCATGATCAGACAAAACAAGAGGATCTGTCTGTGGGAGTCAGGTCAGGGTTGGCTCTTTTGGGATGTATTTCCAGAGACTGAGGTTTAAATAGTAGGTCTGAACTCAGACACTCCCTCTGCATAAAGAAGGCAACTGCCACGTGTCATTGCAAGACTCCTTTCCCTGCAGGGTTTCTGTCCCTGTTTGGTGGGATTCCACTGGCCTGGGGCTTGGCTGAAGTTTTCTTAGCCCAGGTTGGAGAACACATCAAGGGGGTTGAGGTCAACCCAGCAGGGCTGAGACTCAAATAGTGAAGCTAAGGCCTGGCATGCCCAGTGGATCGCCAGAGGGGACAACACAGAATGGGTCAGAATACACAGTTACATGCCCAAATTTAGGGAGACAATGAGCATCAGGGCCCAGTCACAGAAGAGTTCTGGGCTACTATCAGAGCAGGCCCCGTCTCTGGGCTGGTGTGTGAGGTGGCCATTCCACCTACAAAGGGACCTCCTCACAGCAAGATCTGAGCAGGGAGGTTGGAGGGCATTTGAGGGAATGAACTGAGGCAAAAGGCAATGTAGATTTGGGGCCGCTGTCTGCAAGCACACTGCTGCCCAGTGGTCATCCCTTCTTTGGGCTGAGAGGAAGTCTGCTTGCCTGGTAAGGAAGTGGCAGGAAGCCGACTGTCAGTCTCTTCCCCACAGCTAATGGGGGTCATCAGCCAGAGCGCTGAATGGTCCCTCCTTCCCCTGTTCTCCAACAGCAAGGCCCCTCACGATGCTATCCTGTTGGGACCAGCAGATGGCGTGGTGGTTAAAGTGCTGGACTTCCACAGTTTGAGTCCTGGACCTGGCAGCTTGAAATACACGCTGGTGTGTGTGGACATGTGCCCAGAATCCTGAGAACGGAGTGGAGGAGAAGACTGGTCTGTGGCCTGGCCATCCCTTCCGGGGGGTGATGTCTTACTTTTCCTCTCTCTGTCTCTGCTGGCTCCTCACCCAGCCCTGCTTCCCCAAACTGCATCACACACAGGGCTGCGGAGGGCCTGACAGCCTATCCTGCACTGCCTGTGGGTTCTCCGTTTGGTCTAGGAGCAGCAGCCTGCGTGGGAGAAGCCGTATGCAGCATGAGCCTGCCGACCCCAGTACGAGGGGTCGCGCCTCTCACGATTCTGCCATCCTGTCTGCTTCACTCTCCCATCCAGGAGACTGTGGGAGAAACCCCGGAAGCTGGGCTTACAGAAAGCTCCCCCAGTGAGCAGGCATCACTAGTTCTGTCACCGCACATGCCCCGTCTCGGCTAGGACAGTGACCGAACCAGGTAGGGCCACATAGACTCGGAGTAGAGAGCTGGAGGGCCAGGAAGCGGGCAGTCGGCACCAGCTGTTTTCCGAACCTCTGGCAGCCGGTGTTGCTGCTTTGGCTGAAGAGGGATCGGGGAGGCGAACGATAAATGGCGTCTGTGTGCGAATAACCCATGTGTCTCGTGCCGGCTTACGTGCGACTCGGACAAGCCAGTTCTTCGGGGAAGGCAATACATTTAGGGGGAGGTTCCTACTTCTTTGTTTTGCTTCCTCTTGGAGGAAGAGCCGGGGCTGTGGGCCTGATAGGGGCTGGTACGTGGGTCTTGTGTGTTGCCTCTGCCAGAATCTCCCGTTTCAGAGTTTTCCATCTCATCGTTGACACCCCTTTCCAGAGTCTTGCAGGTAATGCTCTCCCCTGGTTGGCACTTCGTCACGACTGGTCCTGGGGTGGTCTTGAGAGGACTGCCTTCCGAGGGTCCTAGGTTAGTCCTAGCCTGACATAGCAGCGCTGGCTAGGCTACGAGGAGGATGTTGACCTAGAGCACACCACCAGGCCAGATCTTGTGCCCTAGACCCCTCCAAGGAGTTCTCCACACTAGAAACCTTGGGCTGCTCCACTTTGGGCCACAGGATCCCTTTGTCGGGCCCCAGAGTAGGCCTCTTTAGTTGCCTTTCCCTGGTCCACCCTGCCAGCTGTGAACTTAAGCATCAGAGGGCAAAACGTAGAGAAAGTCATGTCTCCCAGAAAGAGCATGAAGAGTTCCAAGAAGAACCAGCTTGAGTTGCCTCTTGGTCTTTTTGTGGGTAGGATGCCTTATCCCCACAACACCCAGGAGGTGAACTTGCTCTGGGAAGCTCACTGAAAGGGCAGTACCCTCAAAAGCCAGGACCTCTCCCTCTTTATCCTTCCTTCCCTCCCTCCCTCCCTCCCTCCCTTCCTTTCTTTCTTTCTTTTTTTTTTTCTTTCTTTTCTTTTTTTTTTTTAATTTTTTTTTTACCATAGGGCCTGTGCATTTAACAGAGACAGAGACAGAGAGAAGGAAAGTGAGAAATCATCCCATAGCAGGGACAGCCATGCCACAGTCCCTTCTCCTCCATTCTCTTGAGCACACACACACACATGCACCTGGCATGATTTTCAAACTGCTGGGTCCAGGACTCAAACTGCAGTTGGTGTGATTAAGAGTCTAGTGTCTTAACCACTGTGCCACCTGCTGGCCCAACCTCTCCCTCTTTATGAAATAAATTACAAGCTCTGGTCCATCTCTGTGACCAGCTGGGCCTTTGCTCAGGCCTGTGTGCCACCTACCCTGCTCCCCACAAGAAAAGTAGTGGGTAAAGAGGGGGCCTCACACTCCTTTAGAGGCTGGGCAGAGTCACCTCAGCTTTAGTGCAGGTCCTGAGCCCCCCTGGTTGGGGTTCGAAGCAGATTTCCTTTATGTGAGGTTTGCCTTGGAGAGAACAGCAGTTCTATTCCTGTGTATTCAGGTGCCTCCTACATCCAGTGTATCTATAATAGATGGCATTATCCCACCTGTTTAAAAATGCATTTTTCAGGTCTAGCAGGGGGTGTGGTGGTTAAGGCTCTGTACTTCAACATGGCCAGCCACAGTTTGAGTCCTGGTCCTGGCAGCTTGAAAATCATGCCGGGTTTGTGTGCATGTGTGCCCAAAATCCTAAGAGGAGAATGCAAGAGAAGCATGCACCTGGCATGATTTTCAAACTGCTGGGTCCAGGACTCAAACTGCAGTTGGTGTGATTAAGAGTCTAGTGTCTTAACCACTGTGCCACCTGCTGGCCCAACCTCTCCCTCTTTATGAAATAAATTACAAGCTCTGGTCCATCTCTGTGACCAGCTGGGCCTTTGCTCAGGCCTGTGTGCCACCTACCCTGCTCCCCACAAGAAAAGTAGTGGGTAAAGAGGGGGCCTCACACTCCTTTAGAGGCTGGGCAGAGTCACCTCAGCTTTAGTGCAGGTCCTGAGCCCCCCTGGTTGGGGTTCGAAGCAGATTTCCTTTATGTGAGGTTTGCCTTGGAGAGAACAGCAGTTCTATTCCTGTGTATTCAGGTGCCTCCTACATCCAGTGTATCTATAATAGATGGCATTATCCCACCTGTTTAAAAATGCATTTTTCAGGTCTAGCAGGGGGTGTGGTGGTTAAGGCTCTGTACTTCAACATGGCCAGCCACAGTTTGAGTCCTGGTCCTGGCAGCTTGAAAATCATGCCGGGTTTGTGTGCATGTGTGCCCAAAATCCTAAGAGGAGAATGCAAGAGAAGGGATTACAGCATGACCATCCCCTCTAGGGGGAATTTCTCACTTCTCTAGTGAGTGCATGCACCCTGTGGTAAAAACCTTACCATAAAAACTTTAAAATGCATTTCACAGTATTCATTTTAGTCTTATGGCTTACATTTCGGCCCAGGTTGTCTTTCCTCCTTTTTTGTTTCCTGCTCACTTCACGGTTCTGTAAGTATTTCCTCTTGGGGAAAGACAAAAACATTACCTAAGAATCTCAAAGTTATTTTTAGAGAATTAAGATACTGATGACTTCGTAGATACCTAAAGGAGTTTCCAATGTTCTTGTTACAGTAAAATGCATTACATGTAAGCGATCCCTGCTAAAGAGAAACGTTACCCAAGTGCATATTAGCCTCCTCTCCCTAACCGGCTTGGGGATTGATGCAGAGAGTGGTAGAATAGAAAAGCTCATTAATCATCCTGGTATCGTGAGCTCATGTTGTTATGAAGTAAATATGCTTACTAAATGGATCCAGATGCTGTCCAATACATATTTCCAATAAATACTATTTTCTCCCTTTGGCCCAGGCAATAAACACACGAGGCTTGTTTGTAACACCTTTTCCATGAATTGCGATTGGCCTGACACATTTCCTAGTAGCTACTTCCCCCACCCCCCTGCTGTTGGTAGAAGGAGGGTAAGTGTGCTCTGAGCAGGACTCTGGGGAAAGCCGGAGGGTGCTAAGAGACATGTGCCATGACCCAGAACTGGTGGGTGATGGGAAGACAGAAATCACGTGGTCAGAGGAGTACCAGCCTGGAACAGAACACTTTTTTCTGTTAATCTTCTTACACACGTCAAAGTACCAATTCCAAATGAAGCCATTGTCAGCCCCAGAGGATGTTCTGGAGTCTTGGCCCCACGCAGGGGCTGTTAGGAAGGGATGATAAGAAGAGGGAGACATATGCAGTCGCTGTGTGGGTGGGCTTCCCCAAGACCACCCCCAGGCATTGGCTGTGGGCTGGAAAGCAAGGGACGCCCTCATGAGAAAGGATGGAGGTCACGGTGAGGGGAAGGCAGGGGCCGGCATGGCTTTGGAGCCAGACATGTGCAAGTTCCAGTCCCGACTTTGCCACCTGAGAGTCGTGACCTTCAAAGGTGTTCCACTCTCTGAGTTCACTTTCTTTCTTTGTTAGCTGTGAGTTTGGGGGTAGGAGCACTAATGAGGTTGTAATGAATTATAAACTGCCCAGCACCCACCGTGCTGCGGTGTGGTGTCTGTAGCACCGTCAGCAAGCTGTGTGCACGAGTGAGGCCATCAGGTGTTGGTGTGGAGAGGGAGGCTCTTTACTCGAACAGCAGAGTGGGGCTCACCGTGTGGGAAATGCCTCCCATCACAGCCCGTTCCAAAGCTTTCTGTCCCCGTGTGCTGTCATCCTCAGCGCCCCAGGCTTTCTGGGTCCCAGAGCTGGCCAGTCACCCACTATTGCCTCTCTTCCGGTAACACTGGAGGAATTGAAGATGCCTATGTGGTGCTTTTGATCCAAAAGGTGTGTAAGAGCTCAAAGGTGTTAGGATGAGAGGAAAGGGATTATACATGTACTGCTATCTTCCCAGATGACCAGATCCTCGCTCAACTATTTAAATATTTGATTTCACTTTTGTCCTCTTAACAACCCTGAGAAGTGTGGTCACCACATCTGAGGAAACCACGGTCACACCCAGATTTATCTTTCTTGAATGCCTGGGCTTTTTAGGCACGCATTGCTGCTTCTCAGTCACCTGGCTAGGAACTCGGTGTAAACGGGGCCAGATGGTGCAGCAGCAAGGCAACCAGACCACAGGGGACGGGCCCAGCTTGCTTTCTGCAGTCTCCCTGTACACACCGGACGTGTGTGTGTGTGTGTGTGTGTGTGTGTGTGTGTGTGTGTTTATGACCTGGGCTGGCTGAGGCTGGCGGCCGATCGTGGAGTAAAGATGCCATTGAGGGTGCCTCTGTGTGTCTTCCCAGTGAGTGTATGTGCCCTCTGGAAAAAATTTTTTTTAATGTGTAATGATTGAATCAGGGTTTCTCGCATACCTGTCACCTCACATTCAACAATTCTTTGTGTTGAGATTATTAAAAATTCTCTCTTCTGGCTCTTTAGAAATACAAAATAAATTGTTGTTATATGTAGTCACCTTACAGTGTTTTTTTAAAAAAAGAATTGTTTTATTTAACTTTAGTTATTCATTTATTTATTTTTAATTTGACCAGAGAGGGACAGAGAGAGAAAGGAAGCAAGCCACCAGGTCCAGGACTCGCACTGTGGTCAGTCATGAGGGAGTCCAGTGGCCTTACCCACCACACCACCTGCTGGTGTCACCTTACAGTATTGTTGAATAGATTTTATTCCTCCCATCTAGTTCTAATTTGTATCCATCAACCAGTGGCTCCCAGTACCAGCATCCCCACTGCCCTTGCCAGCCTCTAGTAACCACGACTACTCGCTCCTAGGAGATCAACTCTCCTAGTTTCCACGTAGGAAAGGGAACATACAGTACCTATTCTTCTGTGTCTGGCTTACTTCACTGACGTAATGTCCTCAAAACTCATGTTGCTGCGCATCATGGGATTCATTCCATTGTTACGATTGAGTCGTATTTCCTGTATAAATATAGACCACATTTGCTTTATTCTCTCATCTCTGGAGGGACGTTCAGGGTGTTTCCAGGTCTTGGCTGTTGTGAATAGTGCAGTAAGCATGGGATGTGAATATCTTCATGACACGCGGATTTCCTCTGCTTTGGACACATACCCAGTGGGTATGTAGTTCTGTGGTGTTCTGGGGACCTCCATACTGTTCTCCATAGTGGTTATACTGGCCCGCAGTCCCACCGACACTGTGTAAGAGAATTTCCTTTCTTTCCATCTTGACCTGCACTTGTAGTCGTTCTTCTTTTCAATAGTAGGCATTCTAACTAGGGTGAGATGGTATCTCGTTTTGGCTTTGACTCACATTTTGCTGATGATTAGCATGTTAAATATTTTTTCATATACTTACTTGCTGATCATTTGTATGTCTTTTAAGAAATGTCTGTTCAGGGACCTGCAGATGGCGTAATGGTTATGTCACTGGACTCCCACCTAGTTGATTGCAGTTTGAGTTCTGGACCCAGTGCCTTAAAACTCGCTCTGGGCACGTATGTGTGTATGTGCAAAATCCCGAGAGGAGACTGGAGGAGAAGGCATTGCAGCATGGCCTTCCCCCCGGGGGATGATCTCTTGCTTTCTGTTTCTCTGTCTTTCTCTCTGTCTCTGCAGAGTGCATACAATCTATAGCAAAAATCTCTCTCTCATAAAAAGGTAAAGTCTGTTAAGATCATTTGTCCATTTTTAAATCGAATGATCTATTTTGTCTTGTTTTTCTTTTGTTGGGTTGTTTGAGTTCCCTGTATAGTCTGGATAGTAACCCTTTGTTGGATGAATACTTTGCACATACTTTCTCCATTTTATAGGCTATCTCTTCATTTCAATGATTTTTTTTCTTTGCCTTTCAGAGGCTTTTTAGTTTAATGTTTCATTTGTCTATTTTTGCTTTTGTTACTTTTTGAGGTCTTACTTATAAAAGATTTTTGCATAGACCAATGTCCTGAATAATTTTCCCTGTTTTCTTCTAGTACTGTCATTCATAGTTTTGGATTTTATAACTAAGTCATTATTTTGACTTTTTTTGGGAGTGGTTTTTGCTACAGGGCGTGTGCACTCACCAGAAAGACAGAGAGAGACAGAGAGGCAGAAAGCGAGAAATCACCCCCCAGGGGGGATGGCCACACCGCAATCCCTTCTCCTCCATTCTTCTCGGGATCTTGGGCACGCACGCACACGCGCCCGGCGTGAGTTTAAGCCACCAGGGCCAGAACTCAAACTGCGGCTGACTACATGGGTGTTCAGTGACATAGCCATTACACTAACTGCTGGTCTCTTGACTTGGTTTTCGTCTATAGTGAGAGATAGGAATGTAGTTTTATTTCCTCTTTTTGGATATCAGGGTTTCCCATGATCTTTTCCTGAAGAGAATGCCCTTTCCCCAGTGTATGTCTTTATACCTTTGTCAAGACTGTGGGTTTAGGGCCAGCAGGTGGTGTGGTGGTTAAGGCACTGAACTCTCATATGGCTGACTCTGCAGTTTGAGTCCTGGACCTGGTGGTTTGAAACACACTGGGTGCATGTATGTGCATGCCCAAAATCCCTAGAGGAGAATGGATTGTGATGTGTCCTTCCCCCCTGGGGGGTGAGTTCTCACTTTCTCCCTCTCTGTGTCTCTCTCTGGTGAGCATATGCACTCTTATTGCAAAAATCTTAGAAAAAAACAAAACAAAACAAAATGAAACAAAAAAGGTTTTACTTCCAGATTTTCTATTCTATTACACTGGTCTATGTGTATGTTTTTAGGCCAGTAGCATGCTGTTTTGGTATGGCTCTGCAGTGTATTTTGAAATCAGATAGTGTGATGCTTCTTTATGCTCAGGATAGCTTTGCTGCTAGGAGTCTCTTGTAGGTCCATAAATATTTTAGGGTAGTTTATTTCTGTTAAGAATGTCATTGGTATTTAGATAGAGATTCCGCTGAACTTGTAGAGTGCTTCAAGTAGGGCAGTCATTTCAGCCATGTCACTTCTTCCAGTTCACGCACATGGTTATCTTTCCATCTTTTTGTGTATCTGGTTTGATTTGTGTCATCTGTTTTGTACTTTGCATTGTAGAGCTCATTCCCCCTCTTGATTAAATTTATTCTTAAGTGTTCTTTTTTTTTTTTGGTGGATATTGTAAATCAGATTGCTTTCTTGGTTTCTTTTATAGCTAGTTCATTATCGATGTATAGAATCGCTACTGATTTTTATGTTCATTTTATATCCTGCAACTTTACAGCATTCCTTTATCTGCGTGAAGAGCTTTTGTGTGTGCGTGTGTAAGTGCGTGTAGTCTGCAGGCTTTTCCATACGTAAGGTCATATCATATGCAAACAGGGAAAATTTGATGTCTTCTTTTCTAGTATAGATGTCCTCCATTTCTTTCTGTTGCTTAATTGCTTTGGCTAGAACGTTCAGGGTTATGTTGAGTACGAATGATGAGAGTGGGCATCCCTGTCCTGTCCTGGTTCTTAGAGGAAAAGCTTCCGGCCTTGCACCATTCCGTATGATGCCAGCTGTGAGTCTGTCACATGCAGTCTGTATTCTGTCCAGGAATGTTTCTCCTGTTTCTAATTTGTTGAAAGGTTTTGTCATGAAGGAATACTGAATGGTAACGATTGCTTTTTTTGCATCTAATGGGAAGCTCATATGGCTTTTTGAGCTTTTACGTTTAGGTCTTGACCCATTTTGAATTAATATTTGCAAACGATGTACAGAAGGAGTTTCAACTTCATTCCTTTGCATGTGGCTATCCAGTGGGCCCAGCATCAATTGTGGAAGAGATTAGTTCCCCATTGAATGATCTTGGCACCCTTGCTGGCCATATATGTATAGGTGGATTTCTACTTTGTTTCTTAACAAAAAGATGTTTTACAGATCACGCTGGGGCTCACAGGCCCTGCTGTACGGAGAATATGGCCCCCGTGCTTACTCACGCTGCTTCGTTCTTGGCTCTAGCACACACGCCCTCAGAGGGACACCCAGCATAGATGGTTCCCCTTGCCGTTGTCTTCACCCTGCGCGTATCGACTCTTCAGGCAACTCCTGGAAGTTTGAGGAAGCTCGTTAGTGGATAGACCATAAAAGCCATCATTTGGATAATACCAACATCACTGTGGGGTTTTTCTTTCTTTTTTTTCTTTCTTTAAGAGGTTTTCGCCTTAGGGTATGTGTACTCACTGGAGACAGAGAGAGAGATACAGAAACAGTGAGAGGGAAAGTGAGAAATCACCTCCTGGAGGGATGGCCACGCCACAATCCCTTCTCCATTCTCCTCCTGGGATCTTGGACATGCACGCACTTGCACCTGGTGTGGTTTTTTTTTCTTGTAATTATTTATTTTATTTTTTATTTATTCATTCATTTATTTTTTAATTTGATCAGAGAGAGACAGAGGGTGAGAGTGAGAGAGAGAGAGGAAGTGAGAAAGCAAGCCATCAGATTCAGGACTTGAACCCCAGTTGGCCATGTGGGAGTGTCCAGCGCCTTAACCACCATGTCACCTGCTGGTCCCCCCACCGGGTGTGATTTTCAAGCCACCAGATCTGGGACTCACTTGCAGTCGGCCGTGTGGGAGTCCAGCGACGTAACTGCTACGCTATCTGCTGGCCCCATCACTGTGGCTTTCAAACAGTGGTCTTCGGAGCCCTACCTCCTTTAAGCCAGCTACTTCTACCCTCGTCATTTTACCCGTCTAGCGTGTATTTACCATGATTTCATTTTAGGAAGCCAACCCAGACTTTATGGCTGTGACACTGTGAGAGGGAGAGCCACTAGGAAGCAGTTCTCGCTGAGTTAGGAGGATGTCTGGAGCACTGCGAGACTGTGCCCCTCGCGTGCCAGCTGCCCCTCGCTTGCTGTATCAGCTCAGGTTTAGTTCGGTGGCAGGTAGTCAAGACTCAGAATAAAGTGGGTTTTTCCTTTACTTTAAAGTCTAGAGGAAAACAGCCAATGCTGGGATGGCGATGTGCTCCACAAAGTCCTTAGGACCCAGAACCTTCCAACTCATCACATTTCCATCCTAGAGTCTGGTCCCAATTCTTAGATTCCAGCAGGCAGTCAGAGTTCCAGCCGACATACTTTCAGCAGGCAGGACAGGGGAGAAGGAGGGTGATGAGCAGAGGGCCAGGACCTGCTGTTTTTAATGCAGATTTCCACTAGCCAGAAATGCGTCATGTGGCCACGCCTACCTTCAAGGAAGGCCTGGAAATGTAGTCTTAGGAGGGGGTAGCCATAAGCTCAGCTAAAAATTCTATTATTATGAAAGGTAATGGGTTTTGGAAGACATCCGACATTCTCTGGCGTGGGTGCATCATCCAAATAGCTTCTAGAATCCAGCTTCTTCCGAGACATTTTTTGGACTAATTAGAAAAGTACCATGCTCCCTCCCCTCGTCGTCTGGTCCCGAGACTGACAGGGTGCAGATGCTGGGCTGCTTCTGAGCTGTTCCTCAGCCGGCTTCCCCCACGTGTCTTCTCGCTAGGCTTAGGAGTGATGGACCTGGAGCCGTATGTTGACACTCTGTTTCTCTTCTGCACATGTCTAGGGTGTGTAAAATCTGCTTCCATCTCAGGAAATGGCACCCCCCTCACCCCCAAGTGCTCAAGCCGAATGCTGGAGTCTTCCATTGAGCAGATCCTTTTGTCTTGGCTCCCATCTGGGCCATCAGTCACCGAGTCCTGTCTCATCTTCCCGCGTGCCCTGGAGGCGTGCTGCTCTCCAGCTCCCTGCTGCCCAGTGTGCACACCGTGTTCTCGTCGGGGCTGCTGCAGGGCCTCCTCGTGGCCATCTTGCTCTCGTCCCCACCACCTGGTGCAGTGTGTGCCTTCTAGCATGGCACGCAGGCACCCTTTGTGGCACCCCAGCTCCACACCCTGCTTCCTTCCTGCTGTGTTAGGAGAAAGTCTAGAATGGTCTTTGTTTCCATGCCGTCTGTTACAGGCTGTCATTCACACACCCATTCATTGGTTTAGGCTCCAAGTCTCAGAACGCATTTGGAGAGGTGACTGAGTGAAGATGAAGCTGTGAGGGTGGACCTCGATCCAGCCTGCCTGGTTTCCTTAAACAAGAGGAGACTAGCACACACAGGAGTGACATGAGGAACAGGTGTGAGCACGCAGGGACGACCGTGTGAAGAGGCAGCTGGAGGGCGGCCATCTGTGAGGCGAGGAGCAAAGCTTCAGAGGCCCCGCCGGCACCTCGCTCTGGGACTGGGAAGTTGGGGTTCTGCAGTTGCAGCCATCCTGCCATGGCATTTGTTGTGGAGACTAATGGGTGTGGTCAGTTACCCCTGGCCTCACCTTGTCCTCTCCTTCCCTGCTCCCTCCGGCACACTGGCGCTCTCACCGCTGCCCCAGCAGGACCTCTCTTTGTGCTCCTTGGAGTGATCTAGCCCCAGACGTTCCCATGACTTCCCCTGCAGGGAGTGGCCAGATCTGGGCAGGAACCTTTAACTGGATATGGCCATAGGGCTAACGCTGCAGGGCAAGCGAAAGCTCTAAAGGAGGTGTCACCTTCTGTCACACTGCAAGCAGAAATAGAAGGACTACGGCCAAGGTAGAAATAAGGGAACGACGTGTAGACTGCAGAGAGAGCCCGGTGAGGCTTGTTTAGAGCCATGAGAAGGAAGACACGGCACGGCAGCGGGTAGAGAACACCGACTTCCCCTTCCCTAGGAAAGAAGTGACAGACGGCTCAGGGCCGGGCATGCTCCATGCAGAGGCGTGTGGGCCCCCCGACCCTGCTTTTCTGTTTGTCTTTCTGTCCTTTCTCAGTCCACTGTAACTCCCACTCGGGGTTCACGTTCCCCCAGGATTCATAGGCCAAGCCAGAGGCCTCTGCACCCCTCCTTGTCATTCAAGTCCCACTTCAAACGTTACCTCTTCTCAGGGGCATTTGCTGTCACCCCCACCACTTTCCAACACACTGCCCTGTTTATTGTCTTCATAGCACTGAGAAGGAGCCCACATTTTTTTTTTTTTTTTGGAGAGGTTTTTGCTATAGGGCTCGTGCGCTCGCCTGAGCATGAGTTTGGTATCTCCACCACAAAGAATTAGAAGTTTAATTTTGTATAAATATAATATTTAGTAGATAAAAACGATAATATGAAAGCTACCACTGTTCGAACCTCTTTCTAATCTTTTTTTTTTTTTTCTTTTTTTGGAGAGGTTTTTGCTATAGGGCACATGTGCTCACCAGAAAGACAGAGAGATAGAAAGCGAAAAATCACCCCCCGGGGGGATGGACACACCCCAATCCCTACTCCTCCGTTCTTCTCTCGGGATCTTGGGCACGCGCACACACACATGCCTGGTGTGAGTTTAAGCCACTAGGTCTGGGACTTGAACCGCTGTTGGCTACATGGGAGTCCAGTGACATAGCCATTACGCTAACTGCTGGTCCCAGGAGCCAACATTTTTAGTGCTGTGTTACGGGCTTACCTAGAAGGAAGACGGCGAACCCTGTCGTTTCTCTACTTGTTAGAACAGTGCCCGGCACTAACAGGGCTCTTCGGAAAGGCTGGGGGATGTCTGGCAAAATCACTTGTAATGTATGGACAATTTCAAATTCTTAAAAACACTGCTTTGAGGATCGGACAGAAGCTGCCTTTTGAGAAGCATTTTAGAGCAGCCGTACCCCTTTTGACTTTTGGTTCCTCACACTTACTGTACCCCAAAGCAGCAGACCTGTGACCGTATCTGGGGATCTACACAGAATCCCCCTCGGCTGCCACAGGGACATCGGCACCAGCTGTCTGCAGCTTTTCCAGCCATTGCTGCAGTCACTACTGTATCTGTTGTCTCTATTAGGATGTTAATAGAATGAGGACCCAGGTAGTCAGAAAAAAAAAACAGCACAGAAAAAAAAAATCAAAGCAATCATTCAGATTAGTTCTGATGCCCCAATTCAGGTGATAAGAAATCTGGAGGCTTTTATTGGAAAGATTCTGTCTGGAAGGGCTCTGAACGCAATACACGGGAAGTTCTACAGCTTTTCTCAGGCTTCCAAAATATTTCTGGGTGAGTTAGAGTCATTTAGCCATCGTTCGTAGCTTGCTTTATTTATTTATTTTTTTTCTCAGTTTTCTCAACTGTAAAATGGGACTAAAATGACGGGTCAGAACTACAAAGTAACCAGCATAACTGCTTCTTTTTTTTATTTTAGAGAGGTTTTTGCTATGGGTTGCATGCGCTTGCCAAAAAGACAGAGACAGAGAAAAAGAAATCACCTCTCAGGGGGATGGCCACAATGCAGTCCCCTCTCCTCTGTTCTTCTCTGGGGATCTTGGGTGGGCACACACGCACACATGCCTAGAGACTTGAACTGCGGTCAACTTTGTGGGAGTCCAGCAACATAACCATTATGCCGTTTGCTGGTCCTGATCATAGCTCTTTTTTTTTTTTCCCCAGAAAACTTTAACAGGTTTATTTGTAATTGTTATAAAGATGAACTGCTGAAAATTGTTCACCGAAACATTTTGACTTGCATTAATGCTTTAATCCCCGCATTTATATTAAAAGTCCACACACAAATGAAAATGGAAAAACTGCCAATACCCAATTTCTGTCCCGTTTTCCACCTGTGATCATATACTTAGGCACCTTTTGACCCCATGGGAAAAAAAAAAATCTAACGTTCAGAACTATCGATAACAGGAAGAAGAGAAAACAAATTTTTTTTGTTGTTATTTGAGAATGAAATGTTTCCCATCATAGTGGACTCAAGCACGTTCTCCGCGTATGCGGCGTGCTGGCTGGATGTCTTTTGGCGTAATTGTGACACGTTTGGCATGGATAGCACACAGGTTGGTATCTTCAAAAAGGCCAACCACGTAGGCCTCACTTGCCTCCTGCAAAGCACTAATAGCTGAGCTCTGGAAGCGCAGATCTGTTTTGAAATCCTGAACAGTTTCTCGCAGCAGACGCTGGAAAGGAAGTTTGCGAATCGGAAGTTCAGTGGACTTCTGGTAACGTCTAATTTCACGGAGTGCCCCAGTACCGGGCCTGAAACGATGAGGTTTCTTCACCCCTCCAGTAGAGGGCACACTCTTGCGAGCGACTTTTGTAGCCAGTTGCTTCCTGGGTGTTTTACCACCGGTGGATTTGCTTTGTAGGAGCCCAGGTGGGGAGACCTCCTCACTTACCCCCTTCTTGGGCCGGAGCCCTGCGAGCTAGAGGCGGCGCTAGCGTTGGAGAGCACCAGCAACGCGGCTGTGGCTGCGAACACAATTCCTGATCATAGCTCTTTTTAAAGGTTTGGCAGCAGTGGGACTAGCAGTTAGCGTAATGGCTATGTCTCTGGACTCCCACGTAGTCGACCGCGGTTCGTTTCCCGTACCGGGTGGCTTAAAACTCACGCCGGGCGCGTGTGCATGCGTGCCCAAGATCCCGAGAGGAGAATGGAGGAGAAGGGATTGTGGCGTGGCCATCCCCCCTGGGGAGGATATCTAGCTTTCTGTCTCTCTATCTCTCTCTGTCTGGTGAGTGCACGCAGCCTATAGCAAAAACCTCTCAAAGAAAAACAAAAATGGTTTAGTAGCGGTCACAGTCTATTGAGAAAGGAGTTGAATTGTACCTTGATTTTTTTTTTCTTTTGTTTGATGTTGGCTGGGACAACTTACATTCTCTCAAAACTTTAGCTTGATAATACTGATTTTGTAGTTATTATAGGAAAATTTTCTTTTCCCTCCTTTTTTTTTTTTTGCCAGAAGGCACATGCGCTGTATGAGAGAGAAATGGAGAGAGAGCACTCCCCAGAGTTCGTGGTCATGCCACGGTCCTTTCTCCTTTCTCCTTCACTTCTGCATCCCAGTGCGATTTTAGAAATGCACGTCTCGTGGCATTTTCTCAAGCTGCTGGGGCTAGGATTCTCACAGCGGTTGGCCACGTGGAATCTGGCTTCCCTAACGGCTAGGCCATGGGACCACCCTGGAGATGTTCTACTTCTGCTCTTTCTTTCTCTTAGCCAGTGAGAGGCAGCCTCGGCCAGCCTTGGATCAGCGCATGTGCATGCTCAGTGCCCTCAGGGGAGTCTCCACACTTGGACGGCGGCCCCGTGTGGGTCAGCTTTGCAGAGCGTTGTTTCACCTCCATGGCACCTTTTGGCCCCCCTGGTTATACTCTTTGAACAGAGCAGAGTGGTTACGCTTGCAGCCTCCAGCAAACCAGCCCAAGGCCAACCTCAGGGTTGGATCACAGGGTTGGGAGCCAAGCCTCAGCACCACTGGTTGCAGGGCACCATGGGGCAGACTTAGTTATTCTGGATGATAAAGATGCTTCTCCAATCGTCTTTAAAAGTATGTAATCGGGGATTTCTCGCTTTCCCTCTCTTTGTCTCTCTTGCACATGCCCAATGGCAAAAAAATTTTTTTTTTAAATTACGCAATCAACACAGACAAGCAAGTCTGTTTTTTCAAGCTTTTGGGCCAGGGACTCAAACTATGGTTGGCCATGTGGGGTCCAGCACTGTAACCATTATGCCGTCTGTTGGTCCACAGATCGGTTGTGTTTTAAAAGATTTCAGTAACCAAGCGTAACTTATGAAGTCTTATTTTCAATAGGATAGAATATAAACTTATTTTCAAGTATATGTATATTACACTTTTGCTCTCTCGTCCAGTTTTAAATTGTCTTTTGAGGATAATTATTTCAAAGATTGAGGCTTATTTAATTCAAGGTCCTGGCCTGTTCTCCATTCTGAGTTCTCTGCCTCCTGCCCCACCCCAGGCTTACTTCTGAGGTCAGGAGCACACGGGTGACAGTGACAATGAGGAGCCTGGATTGCTGGCACCTCCAGGGTGCCCTTTGTGCTCCCAGCTCTGCCTTGGGCTGTCTGCCTTCACACCTTCTCATCTCAGGCTAAGACAGCCAGCTGCAGCTGACCGCCTTGCTGTCCAGCCATGTAGCCAAGAAAAGTCCCTGCCTTGACTTTCAGCCACTTTGTGTCCTTGTCCCAAACCTATACTGCTAACTGTCCAGCTCATGCCCAAACTCTTGGTTCAGCTACCTCTCTTCAAGTCCCCGGGAGAGATTTCAAAGCCCACAAACCAGTCTGCCTTTTCAGCTCCACTGTGGCCACCTCTTGTTGACACAGGGCACCCACAAGGTGGTCCCAGACAGGAAACAAAGCACAGACCACAGGAGTCTGCTCTGACCTCCCGTCCTCTGGGGTCAGTCCTCTAAGTTATGCCTCCTTGGAACCCACAAGTATGTTTATATTTGCCTTGAACAAAGCCTGATTGCTTTAACTAGAGGCCTTTGTTTCCAGGCAAGCCTCTAGACCCAGAATTTAAGAAACGCTGTTTTAAACTTCAACGGTTAGCAATGACACCTTTGCTCAAGACTCTATCTACCTTTCCTTGCTGCAGAGGAGGTTCTAGATGCTGTGGCTTTGGGAACATGAGAAATGAAACAGCATCCGATTATCTTTCAAAGCATGAAGGCACTGAGTTCCACATGGCCAATTGAACAGTCTGAGTCCTAAACCCAGTGGCTTGAGAATCATGCTGGGCACATATGCATGCATCCCCAAAATCCCAAAAGGAAAATGTAAGAGAAGGGATGGCAGTGTGGCCACCCCTCTGGGGAGTGATTTCTCACTTTCACTCCCTTTCTCTCTCTCAGGTGAGCACATGCACCTGATAGCAAACAACCAAAAATAAATCAAGTGTAGCCAAGTCATTCTTACCTGTCTTGACAAACTTTCTACCTTTGAGGGTGACTTCCAGTTACTTCTAATTTTACTCATTTTTTAGTATTGGTTGTACAGAATTATGCTCAGAAAGGACTTTACTTACATAAATACAGAAATTATGGTATCTACCACTTATGGAGCAGTTATTATATCTGCATTGTACAAAGTGCTTTACATAGGTTATTTCGTTTAATTCCCTTGACAAACTTTGGAGATACACACTAACTGCATTCTCACAGTGAGGAAAAGGAGGTTCGAGAATGCCAATGAGAGCCCGTAAGTGACAGAGCTGGTGTTTAAAGTCAAGTGTGCTGGCTAGGGCTCCCACAGGGCTGACCACAGATCGAGTCCTGGACCTGCTGGCTTGTTTTCTCACTTTCCCTCGCTCGCTCTCTCTAGTTAAATAAAATAATAATAATAATGAATAAAATAAAATAATTCTTTAAAAAAATGATCAAATCGGGGTCGGCAGGTGGCGCGGTGGTTAAAGGTGTTGAACTCCCACATGGCCGGCCGCAGTTCGAGTCCCAGACCTGGCAGCTCTCTCACTTTCCCCCTCTCTCTGTCTCTCTCTGGTCAAATTTAAATAAATAAATAGACAAATAAAGTTAAATAAAATAATTAGGAAAAAATGATCAAATCAAGTATATCTTATTCTGAAGCTGCACTGTCCTCAAGTTTTAGGGACACACTTACCTTTGCCTTGTGACTTGGTAGTGCTATTTAATTGCTTATCCAATAGTAGTGACCTGGGCCTTTTGGTGTTTTTATTTTATGTTGTTGTTATTATTATTAAAGCTAGAATGATTTAAATGTAGAGAAAAGTATCGGAAATAACAAAGCATGGTGTGCTCACCACTGATATTTAATGCATGCTACCATTCTGCCTTATTTCATTTAGATTTTTAAGAGCCCATCAATTGCTAAAACCCACCTAGTCATTTCAGCTTGTTCTGAATCTTCTGAGCAGAAACTGCTATACCAAAGGCAAGGAATAGCTTCCCTGCATGTTTTTTACCAGTTTCAGGACTTACGTATGTACTTCAACAAAATACGTGCTATTTGCTCAGTGTGTTGCTAACATGGCACCACATCCCACGTGGCTTTACGCAGCTTTCATGTGAAGCTTATCCTTGCTGATATATGCAAGCCCGATTCGCTGCCACTGTGTGACACTTGGCGTGTGAGCAGCTGACAGTGCCTTTAGCTGCCCTACACCAAGGCTGTTCCATTTAATAGCCCTCACAGTGCCTCCTCGAATGCCCCAGTGGAAGGCACACACTGATCTCTGCCAGTTATGTATCTTGTATAATAGATACCTTCTCAACTTTCTTGTAAGGGGCCAGATAGTAAATGTTTCAGGTGTCGTAGGCCCGAGTCTCCCTTGCAGCTGCTCAGTTCTTTTGTTTTTGGAGAGGTTTTTGCTAGAAAGACAGAGAGAGACAGAGAGACAGAAAGTGGGAAATCATCTCCCAGGGGATGGCCACGCCACAATCCCTTCTCCACCTTTCTTCTCTCGGGATCTTGGGCACACATGCACACGCCCCCAGCGTGAGTTTAAGCCACCAGCGTGAGTTTAAGCCACCGGGTCCGGCACTCAAACCGTGGCCGACTACATGGGAGTTAAGTGACATAGCCATTACGCTAACTGCTGGTCCCGCAACTGCTTGGTTCTGTCACAGCATGAAGGCAGTCATAGGTCAGTGGATGCTGCCGCGTTCCAACAGAACTTTATCAACTAAAGCACCCAGCAGGCTGGACTGTAGCCTGCAGACCATAGCTTTTCAATTCCTGTTCTAGACTATTGCTTTTCCATTTGCTTTGTTGTACTAAACTTGTATTTGAACATAATCAGGTTTTTTTCAATCTTTTCATTTGGTTTGTGCTTTTGTGTTCCTTTTGAGATACTCTTTTCTATTGTAATAAATGCTCTTTTCTTTTCTTTTCTTTTCTTTTCTTTTCTTTTCTTTTCTTTTCTTTTCTTTTTTTCTTTTCTTTTCTTTATGGAAAGTTTTAAAAAACACCCCCCTCCTGGGGACCAGCAATTAGCGTAATGGCTATGTTGCTGGACTCCCATGGAGTCGACTGTGGTTCGAGTCCTGGACACGGTGGCTTAAACCCACACAGGGCGTGTGTGCATGCATGCCTAAGATCCCGAGAGGAGACTGGAGGAGAAGGGATTGCGGCATGGCCATCTCCCCTGGGGGGTGATTTCTTGCTTTGTGTCTCTCTGTCTCTTTCTGTCTGTCTGGCGAGCGCACGTGCCCTATAGCAAAAACCTCTAAAAAAAAAAAAGAAAAAAGAAAAAAGAAAAAAAAAACACCCCTCTCCTCATGGGGCGTGGTCCCACCACAGTCCCTTCTTCGTTTTTCTCTCTTTTAGGATTTTGGGCATGCACACATATGCACCTGGCATGTTTTTCAAATCACCAGGTTGGAGACTTAAGCCACAGAGTTGGCCATGTGGGATCTAGCTGTCTTAACCACCATGCCACTGGCTGACCCTAAGTATATATTTTTTTTATTTATACTTTTAAAGTCTTAAAGTTTTGTTTTTTACATTGACGTTTTCAGTTCGCAGGGAATATATTGTGTGTAGTGTGGACTCTGAATGGAATTTTAATTTTCTCTTATGGCCAGGTTAGCCTAGAACCATATGTTCAATAGTTTGTTTTTCCTCTACTGGTTTGCCATACTGCCCCTGTCATATATCAACTTGTTTAAAAATAACCTTTGTTAAATTCTGCACAAACAACATTAAGCTGCTACCTATTGGTTACTACTTTTATTAAAGCTTGAGCCAAGTTTGAGATTCTTGACTTGGTAAAAGTTTAACTACTCCTGGGCGAAACATCTCCTTAGAAACTTTGCCAAAGAAACAAGATATAATTTGTCATTTAATCTCATGATTTGGGTACTCATCAGAGTGGGCTTACTACTGTAAAATCAACTCCCATATCTCAGCGAGTGGGCAGGTGGATGTGCTCTGATCCACACGGTCATTCAGGTACCTAACTCCTTTTACCTTATGGGTCCATTGTCCTTTGGGCCTCAGAGACCACCAGTGGATCCTCTGCCATAGGGCTGTGTGTGGTGGAAGAGAGAAAGCATGTAGCGTTTGTGGGAGGTTTTATGGGCCAGGTCTGGAATGGAATATCTTGTTCAGGCCAGCAGGTAGCATGGTGATTTGGGAACTAGATCCCACATGACCACCTTCACAGTTCAAGTCTCATACCTGGCAGCTTGGAAAACACACTAGGAGCGTGTTTGTGCATGCCTGAAATTCTGAGAGGAGAACAAAGGAGAAGGGATTGCCACATGTTCATCACCCTTAGAGGGTGATTTCTCACTCTCCCTCTCTACCTGTTTATCTCCAGTGAGCACACAGACCCTATGGCAAGTAAATAAATAAATAAATAAATAAGAGAAGACTATCTTGCTTCTACCCACATTCCACTGGCCAGAACTCAGTCAAGTCCCATAGCTGCAGCTAGCTATAAGAGGTCCTGGGGAATGTAGCTCTGTGTTCAGGAAGAAGAAATGGATTAGGTGGACAAGAGTTAAATATAGAAGCCCCTTTGTTAAGATCCAGAAAGGATTCATCATATGAGAAGGATCACGTTTGTTTCATTCCCATTTTCTCCCCACACTTCACACGGTGCCTGGCTTATGGTAAGGTTCAAAAAAATTAGAAAAGAAGGAAGGAAAGATGGAAGGGGGAGAGAATGAAAGGGAAGGGAAGGAAAGGAAAAAAGGAAAAGAAAGAAAAGGAAAGTTAAAGGGAGAGAGGACAATGGAGTTAATGAAGGCCTCACTGAGGTGATTATCAAAGACTTCTGCGTGATGGTGGTCGGTCTGCCTTACTTGAACGGGGTGATAAAGAGCTGCGACTCTATGGGGCATCGATGCATTTCAGCTCTTCAGATGCAGTGTACCCCAACCTAAGCCCATTGCTGGCAGGGAGGGGACCCTCATGCTTCCAGGCTTGTTTCCTAGTGGCTGATGACTAGATAGAACTGAAGATGGGGATGACTTCCTTGTTTCAGCAGATAGCAGAGTGGGGGCACCCTGAACCTGGGACATGCTGGGCCTCAGATGGGCAGGATCTGTTGGAAGGCTTACGTTCCAAGCATTTCAATGGAGTTCTAATAAAGCAAAAGTAATGGATCGTAGGGCTGCTATTTGGGGACTCTAGACCTTTTTCCTCCCTATTCTAACAGAGTCTATGTTGGGAAAATACCCGAAGAATTATACTTGGTTGTTATCAGTTGGACCTAATAAACAAACCATTGCCAATCCTGACATATTTTTATGTAACACAACATGAGCTGTGGGAACTGCCTTCCAGGATCCCACACAAAGTGTTGGTGAGACCCAGCATTTTAAACAGATTGAGTGGGACATAAATGTTTAGACAGATTGGATTGCCTTGGTGTTTGCTTTGTGTAAGAATACTCCGAACACACTGCTGAGGCACAATTTTGAGAGGTGGATATGAGAGCTACAATCGTAGATATGGTAATGACTAAGCCTCCATTCTCCTTACCGCTGAAACCGACTTCTGATTGAGAATTAAACGTGTAGTGTATCCTTAAAGGGAACAAGGCGTTTGTCTCTGGTGAACCCATTTCTACATGCACAGGATGGGATTTCTTTTGAAAATAGTAAAATGTGCCTGTTGGGGACATTTGCTTTTCCTTCTGATTCCAAGAAGAGGTCACCTGAGTAGGGGAAGAGCAGAATAGTTGAGGATTGGAGATATTTTGGTTTCGAATCCTGGTTTCACCACTTGGTATTGACATTTGAGAAGTTATTCGACTTCTTCAAGCTTAATTTTCTGCACTGTAAACATGGGAAACCATAGTATCTGCCTTCATAGAATTCTTACGGTGTTAAATGCAATAGGGCATCTAAAGTGCTTGAGAGCAAGTGCCTGGTCCGTGTCCCGTTAATGCAAGTGTCCCTTAAGATGCTCAGCCTTGTTAATATTAGGAGAGGGAGTGGTGGGGCTCAGACTTGCAAGTCTAGGAGTGAGTCCCTTGTGCCCAACAACCACCTACCAGTGGCTGTTAGGGTAGTTGGGGCGGGGGAGAGGGATCCAGGGAGCCTGGAGCTAGGTGTCCCCAATCTTCCTGGGCTGCCCATGGGAAAAGTTCTTGAGGAAAAATTTCTGGTCCCTCCCAGGAGGCATGCATGAGCTAGAGAGAAAGGAATGAATTGGGGAAGAGAAAGTCTGAAAGCACTGAGTCTCCAAAGCTGACATAGGCTAGTACACAATGGCATGAGAGGCCATCAGAATGAGGTGAGGAGGTCAGTGGTGGGAAACAGAGAGCCATGGAGTGGCAGGAGGATGGGGAGGAGTTGGCTCGGTGTCCTCTTGTTCCTTGGCCACGTTGACGGGTGAATCTTAATGGTATGGAGAAATTATTCTCCATTGGTCACAAGTTTCCTAATCTTGAGGAATGAGGGCTCCTAGAGTAAGTGTCCCCCTGGGGAAAGGCCAAAGCTTCTGGGGAACACTTGGGGTTTGAACATTGGTCATGACAGAGTCATTAGGGTCATTCAGACCCACATAGACACGGAGCAAAGGACCTATAACCGAGGCTGGAGCTCAACTTCTTAACCATTGGAAGGGCTCTCAGAGAGGCCAGAACCACTCTGGATCATTTCAGTCTGTGTTGGAAGTGGCTGAGGTCAGGATCTTGGGGAAATAGCAATGAATCGTAGGCTTGGCACAGAGGGAACCTGACACCCTGGTTAACTGGGGAAGACTCAGAGGATGCCAGGTTGCCTCTGAGAAGCAGGAGGCCAGGGAGCCAGAGTACAGCAAGTACAGAGCTCGGAGCTGGGATCTGCAGCCCTGGGAACCACTGAGATGACCTTAGGTCCACGTGTGGCCTTAGACACATCACTTTATTTCTCAGAGTATTGGTTTCCTTGTCGTCAAAATGGGGATGGTCATGCCTAGGTCACAATTGGTTAATGGCAAAATCTAATTTAGAATCAGACCTCTTTGGGAATAATAATTAGCACTTGTACTAGACGTAGGTATTTACAAAACATTGCCTTTTAAGTCATTGCATTTAATGACAGTTGGCCCAGTTGTTCTGAACATTCCTCATCATAATGTTAGAACCTATCTTTAGAACATAACTTTAGAACCATAACCTTAGACATCTTCTATGTTTGATCAGGGAACATTAAAATGTAGGCATAAGACAAGACTTCCAAAATCTCTTTAAAATGTTCCAAAGTTCATTTAAAAATCTCCAACAAATACTCTTCTACATTAATTCCAGAGTAAACACACACTTCCTTTAAACATTTCGAGAAAGTAGAAGACTTTTACTTACATTTTTTCATTTTTCTGATCCTGGATTGCCCTTTGGTGATGCTGCTATATAAAAATCACTTAGGACAGCTCTGAATCTGAGTTTGGTCACGCGATGAATGAATGTTTATTTTGTCAACAAGTGTTATAGGGCACTTGATTAAGCAGCGGTAAGCCAATTCTTTATTGTAGGAGTCTTCAGAGCTTTCACACCACCTATGTGAGTTATAGATCTTCGGGAGGGAGATAATAGTAACCAAGCTCTATTGGAGGATCTCAGAATCATTTCTAGATTTGGTTGTTTTTTTTTTTTTTTTTTT
>NW_006198322.1:145465-181606 GCF_000334495.1 Tupaia belangeri chinensis | reverse complement strand
TTTTTTTTTTTTTTTCCTCCTGGCACTAACATTCATTTGAGAATGTGCTTTGGGAAATGTTGACTCAGAGATTTGTGCTTACTAAGCTTGGTCTGTGGGTCCACCTGAGGGAACTCCTGATTCCCCGAGTTGGCCTTTAGAGAAGTCATTGTCCCGTATTAGGGTGAACTGTGCAAGGTCATTCTGCAGTCTCTCATAGTAACCACATCACAGTCTCATGGGATTGCTGCTTAATGCCTTACATTTTGTGTAAGACCTGAGTTCATCAACCTCCTTTGCGTGTTTGGAATATACCGAAGACTGCCAGGTAACCCAACTGACACAAACTCAAATAGCCTCTTCTGAGCATCTGTGAGTTGCTGCAACCCTCCATCCCCTAAGCTGGCCCCTTTCCACCTTCCAGGGGCCACGCCACCTTCCAGGGGCCACATCACCTTCCAGCAAGGTGGATTATCTTCTATGTCACAAATGAGTTCTTTCTCAAGATCGTTGATGCTGAGATTTAAAACAGATCAATTCTCATCTTCAGCCTTTGAATACAATGCAGTACCTGTTGGATTGAAAGAGAGACAGACAACACATAGAAGAAGTTGGAACAGGCTGGGGAGACCGGTTTCTCGATTACCGTTGACACTGCGCTCCACTCCGGACACACCTGCTTTGCAGAAGCATGGGACTCACCCTGCTCGCCTGACTTTAGACAGAGCCAAGAGACCTCATTAAGTAACACTGGACCCTCAAGTGACAAAGTTGGTCCTTTTTAGTTCTCTTTTGACCTTAATTACTTTTTTATTTTTTAACATCAAGAGAAATGCTACGGGAGGTGTGTCTTTAGCAATTTTCAAACTAAGCTATCCTTTAAAAATTTCTAGTTGGAATTCAATAACATTGTTTTATTTTCTTTTGTATTTATTTTACTGAGACTTCTCAGTGATGGAAAGTGACGAGGATTTTCCATCGGCGTGATAAGATAAAATTTCTTTTGAGAATACATTTTAAAACATTTAAACAAATAGAAGTCTGTTGCAAAGATTAGAACTGCTGTCGTAACAACTGCCCTGACATCTCCTGAAGTCAACCCAAAATATTTTTTGTTTGTTTGTTTAAGGATTTTGCCATAGGGCATGGGCACTAACCAGAGAGAGAAAAGTGAGAAATCACCACCACCCCCCAGGGGGATGGCCATGCCTCAAGCCCTTCTCTGTTCTCCTCAGGATTTGGGGCACTCATGCGCACACCCAGGATGATTTACAAGCCAGTGGTTGGAGCTCAGACTGGTCGGCCATGTGGGAGGCCATGTGGTGGCCTTAGCCACCACACCACTTGCTGTCCCTATGATTACTCACTTTGTAGGTATATAAACTGAGACTTGGAGAGGCAAAATGTCTTTGATTCAGTGATGTAATAGTTATTTGACTGAGACGGTCAGAGCTGGGTCCAAGACCTTTTGAATCTTCAAGTCTTCTCCTCATTCTAACTTTGTATCAGTCTTCTCTATTAAAACATATGGTTTGGGCCAGCAGGTGGCATGGTGGTTAAAGCATTGAATCCCACATGGCCCACTGTGTGGTTTGAGTCCCGGACCCAGCATCTTGAAAAACATACCTGGTGCTTGTGCGTGCATGCCCAAAACCCCAAGAGGATAATGGAAGAGAAGGGATAGCAGCATGGCCATCCCCTCTGGAGGGTAATTTTTCACTTTCTTTCTCCCTCTCTGGCAAGCATATAGACCCTATAGCAAAAAGTAAAAATAAATATCTAAATAAGGTTAATATGTTGATAGTTTCTTAGAATTGTTTTTCCTGGGGCTGGGATGGTGGCACAGTCACAGAATGCAATGCTCTCTGAGGCTGAGCCATATGGGAGGGGTCCAGGTTTGCATCAGGAGACCTCCCTGAGTATTCTAGGCACGGGTGTGCCCAGGGTCTGGGTCTGGCTGCGGTTGGGAGTGTATTAGGTCAGGGTCCCCAGGCCCTGGCCCACAGACTGGTAACAGTCAGTGGCCTGTTAGGAACCAGGTCGTACAGCTGGAGGTGAGTGGGGGGGTGAAGCTTCACCTGTAGCTACAGCCACTCCCCATCATTCGCATCACTGCCTGAGCTCTGCCTCCTGGCAGATCAGCAGCAGCATTAAATTCTCACAGGAGCGCAGACCCTTTTGTGAATTACATATGTGAAAGATCTAGGTAAGGTGTGTAATTATTTCATTACATATTACAATGTAATAATGATAGAAATAAACTGCACAATAACTGTAATGCCCTTGCATCATTCCCAAACCACCCCCCTTCAATTCTGTGGAAAATTGTGTTCTGCAAAATTGAATCCTAGTGCCAGGAAAGTTGAGGACTGCCGTGTTATGGTGTCAAGACCCTGTTGAGGATGTTCTCTTTCTCTCACTCTTTCACTCATGGAAGAAAAAACCTTAAAACTCCCTCCCCACCACCCTGGGGAGAGATGAGACCTAAACAGGTTATTAAATATTAAAAGCAGCCATGAATGTGAGCGCACTGAGACAGACAGGTGCGTCCTCACAATGCTCTAACCTCAGGTGATCTTTTATGGCTAAGATATTTAACTGAAAAACAGCTGAAATAACTTAAGACCTGTTGAAACAATAAATGGGCTGTTATGAGCAAAGTTTAAAAGTATCTTAAAATATTATGGTCAATATTATGGTCAATTTAATATGGGCAGCATTTTTGACTTTCTTAAAACCTGAAAAAACTGCTAAAACAAATAAAAGTCAGAATCCGTCATTGCAAATACTAATAACAATCAAAGATCATTAAAACTAAAGGGCACATTTAGAACTGAATGAAAAAATAACATAGGGCTTTTTTTTCCCCCCCAATGTGGGTCAAATTAAGTGGAAAACAAACTTAGAGTACATTAAAATACACCTAATCATGGATTTTAAAAACCTATTACAGGGCCAACTGGTGGTATGGTGGTTAACGTGGCTGGATCTCACATGGCTAATTGCATGCCCTGCAAGGTCTGGACCCAGTGATTAGAAAAACATGCCAAGCATGTGAGCCTGTATGTCCAAAATTCCGAGAGGAGAATGGAGGAGAAGGGATTGTGATGTGACCATCCTTCCTGGAGGGGAGTGTGTGATCTCTGTCTCTCTTCTCCCCACCCTTGCCAAGCATACATACCCTGTACCAAACAAAAACAAAACAAAACAAAACCATGCCAGGTTATACATACACCATTGTGCATTCAGCCTGAAAGGGCTCTGCGGTGTTAGGAAATTTGAGGAAATGACTTCCCTGTCTTCTGATTTTCTGATTCGTACCTACTGACTCACTTGGTGAAAAAGAGGGTTTCCACAGGTAAAGAGACTGGGAGGCAAAATTGTCAGCAGGGAGACTAGACAAACTCAGTCCTTACCAGACAGTTGGTACCAGAACCATCCAAAAAAACCGTGAAGGATGTAGTCCAACAGGCCAGAGTAACTGAGGCTGATTGAATCTGGGTGCCTTCCTCCTACTTGAAATTCTGTCTGTTTCACGTGACATTGTGTAGTAGCATCCTAAACACACAAACGTTATTAATTGTCTATTGTCATGTAACAAAGTATCTCAAAATGTAGAGGCTTAATACAACCATAAATACTTATTACCTGACAGAACTTCTACACTGTAGGAGTTCAGAGTGGCTTGGCTGGGTGCTCCTGGCTCTCCGTGTCATGAAATTTTAATGCATGTAATATACTGTGTATCTGTTTGTATTCTATGGTCCGTTAGAGGGCAGTGAGTAATTTTAATAGCTAATATTTCTTTTACCTCCCAAGAATGAATGTTTGCTCCCTTTGACAATGCATGTACTATAGCAACATTTTATATAGCTTTATGATATTCCATCATGTGAGTATGTAATGTTTGTTGGGTCATCGGAAAACTCGTGACGTATGTTTCAATGCAAAAGTATACCATGGCTTTTCCAAAGACCCAATATATAGCCAACCCCTGTTACTCAAAATATGGAAGTTTTAAAAGGTTAAAATTTTAATTTATTTTTATTTTTATTTTTTTGAGAGGTTTTTCTATAGGGTGCGTGCACTCGCCAGAAATTGGCCAGTTGCAAGCCCTGCGAGGTCTGGACCCAGTGACAGAGAGACAGAAAGTGAGAACTCACCCCCCGGGGGAAGTGCCCCTGCCGCAAACCCTTTTCCTCCATTCTCTTCTTGGGATCTTGGGCACACATGCCCAGCGTGAGTCTAAGACACCGGGTCTGGGACTCAAACTCGGTTGACTACATGGGAGTCCAGCGACATAGCCATTACGCCAACTGTTGGTTACCCCCCCCCCACATTTTTATTCTATTTTAGTTTGAATTAATATTATTTTTAAAGATGGGGTCTGACCGTGTCACTTTCCTCCTGCCTTAGCCTCTCAACTGGGACTACAAGGGTGTCCTACCATGCCTGGCTCTTTTTTTTTTTTTTTTTTTTTTAAGTAAGTTCTCTCAGTGCCCATGCCAGCCTCGATCTTGCAATTGGAGTCTCTGGAATTAGAGGTACATGCCCCTGTGCTTGACCTTTTGGACCAGAAATTAAAGCCAAACTTCTAATATGGTCCCTGCCTATGGAGCACAGTGTCTTAGCATGCCATTATAGCAGAGCTGAAAATATAGATTATTTTTTTATTTTACTTATTATGTAGTGTTGCAACAAACTGTTCATACATGTACAGGAATTGTTTTCCTCATCCAGAAGAACGAGACTCTTCTGTTACTGCCAGTATGATCGCCTCCTTTGCCTTCAATTTCAAAATCATTCGTTTTCTCTTCATTTCCCTAGTTCAGTAGTCCTTTAGTCCTTGCCTGGTGCCAGCCACTCCAGAGGGTGCCCTGGTGACTGAGAGGTGGCTGAGAAACTGAGTTTACCTGTGTAGCGCTCACAGCCCCACGGAAGGAAGGGGGCGAGCGTGGGGATGAAAGGGATTGAGGGAACATGGACACAGAGAGGTCTGCAGAATGTTCGGAGAGCGTTCAAAGGTAAGACATGCCACAAGCCTCAGTCCTCCCTGGAGCTCAGGTCAGAGCATGAGGTCACAGGGCTTGTCTTCGCAAAACCCAATTTTCACATCTGTATAATGGGTTAACAACGCTGACTGCACGGGCATTTTTTCTCCTAAGCCTCTGTGGCTGGGGGCCAGTGTAGTCAGAGGAAATGCTAAATTAGTCCCTCTGACTTCTGAATGTGACACTAATTAAATAACAAATCCCCAGGAACTCTGGATAGTTTGTCCCGGGCAGGCTGTGGGTTTATGATGACATTGCAGCCAGAAAGTAAGATTCTTTTCCATCTTACCCCTGAGTAATTCTAATGATATGCATGCAAAATACATTATGGAACACTCAACCATATCAGCCTCTGTAATAAACGTTGCATTCTAATATTGCAAGAACATCTGCTTAATGATTCCATGTAACCACTCTGCAAAGCTGCCAGGGGCAGAATTTATTCCATTGAGTATAGCATGAAGCGGATGGTGTGGGAGAAAGAAGGACTTGGTTTGAACCCAGACTTGGCCACTAACTGGACCTGGAGCCAGGAGCCTTCACTCCCCCATGCTTTGGTTTCTTCATCTAAAAGTGGTTTTACTAAATGATGTAAACCCTACATGATGGTTGTAAGAATTCAGTGAATGTCAAGAGCTAATGTCAAGAATATCTGGGGACCAGCAGTTAGCGTAATCGCTATGTCACTGGACTCCCATGTGGTCGACCGCGGTTTGAGTCCTGGACCCAGTGACTTAAAGTTCATGCCAGGCGCATGTGCGTGCGTGCCCAAGATCCCGAGAGGAGAATAGAGGAGAGGGGATTGTGGCGTGGCCATCCTCCCCGGGGGGGGGGGGGGACTTCTAACTTTCTTTCTCTCTGTCTCTCTGGCAGATGCACGCACCCTATAGCAAAAACCTCTCAAAAAAAACCAAAAAGAATATCTGGTCAAAAGTTAGCATTCAGTAAGTGGCAGCTGAAGATGGTAGTGGTGGTGCTGATAATGGTGATGGTAGTGGTGGTGGGGGTGGTGGTGATGGTGGGGGTGGTAGTGGTGATGATGGTGGCAATGATGAGGTGAAGGTGGTGATGATTATGATGATGGTAGTGACAATTGTGATGATGGTGGTAGTGGTTAGTATAATGACGGTGATGCTGGCGATGGTGGAGGTGGTGGTAGGGATACTGATTGTGATGGTGGTAGTGATTATGATGACAGTGATGGTCGTCGTGATGGTGGTAGTGATTATGATGACAGTGATGGTCGTCGTGGTGGCGGTGGTGATTATGATGACAATGATGGTCATCGTGATGGCGGTGGTAATTATGACGACAGTGATGGTGGTCATGGTGGTAGTGATTATGACCACAGTGATGGTGGTCATAGCGGTAGTGATTATGACGACGGTGATGGTCATTGTGATGGCGGTGGTGATTATGATGATGGTGATGGTGGTCATGGCGGTAGTGATTATGACGACAGTGATGATCGTCGTGATGGTGGTAGTGATTATGACGACGGTAATGGTCGTCGTGATGGCGGTGGTGATTATGACGACGGTGATGGTGGTCATGGCGGTGGTGATTATGACAATGGTGATGGTGGTCGTGGCGGTATTGATTATGACGACAGTGATGATCATCGTGATGGTGGTTGTGATTATGACGACGGTGATGGTCATGGCGGTAGTGATTATGACAACGATGATGGTGGTCATGGCGGTAGTGATTATGACGACGGTGATGATCGTCGTGGTGGCGGTGGTGATTATGACGGCAGTGATGGTGGTCATGGTGGTGGTAATGGCATTAGTCACGGAAAAGCGAAAAATTATCATCTTCATATGATTAGTAGTGATTTTCTGGTTGCACTGCAGTGAGATGCAGTGACGGGGGAAATATCTACTTTTGGATTGCATGGAATGCATTCCTCAAAGAGAGTAGAAAGACCAATGCTTGGGAGACTGGCAGGCTGAGGGCAGCACTGCGTCTCTGACGTTCACTGGTTCTGTGATGTTGAATCCTGCTGAGCCTCGACTGTCACCCTGTGAAATGGGACAGGACTTGCCCTCAGGCTGTGGTGATAATGAAGGGAGATAATATGCATGAAAGCAACCAGCGGTAGGCAAACCCAGGAAAGGTTAGTTTTGTGCATCAAAAGGTTATTCAATAAATAACTGGAACATTCCAATAACCACTTTCGTTTTTCCATTTCCTCATTTCAGTTCTTTATGGTAGCCTTTTTACCTCCTGGGAAATAGGTAAATGCCCCTAGTTGTGGGCACATACACTGTCACTCAGCCTTGTTTCAAACAGCACCTGCCAGCCTAGACCGTAGTTTCTTTCTGCCAGGTCCTGGTCCCTCCCTCAGGAAGTCCACCCTGACTGACCTCCTCGCCTAGAGCTTCCTTGCTTAAGATTCTCTAAACTAATTCACTAATGCTTGATTATGTTTGAGTATAATATCTACTTCATATCTGAATGTTTTATTGTGTTTATCTTGTCTCCCTTACAAATTAAAACCCTATGAAGTCAAGATTCTGTTCAATTTATTTTTTGAATCACATCTCCTTTCGTTTACAAACCCTGTTCTTCTCTCCCCCATTGTTTTGTTATAGCACAGATCTGAACATACAATAGCTACTCCATAAATAAAGCTGTATTTGAGTTTCTTTTTATTACGCCCTACATGTCTCTCACTCGTTTTTCTTCGCCCCACTGCCCATATCATGTGTGTCCAGATATACACAAACCTGACCTTGCGTGTCCATAGACTTAGTGACCTGCCTGTGAAAATCAATGTGTCGCCATCTGGAGCCTGGGATTCCTAATGCCATTTGAGTGTCAGAGTGCATTAATTACCCGGTCTTGTCCATGCGAGAGGGGGGATCTCTCAACTTAAATAGATGTACTCTAACAACTATGGCCTCTCTTCCCCACAAAGTCGCTAAATGAGGAGTGGGGCAGAAGCAAAGCCACCCTGTGTCTGCCTTGCCACTTGGCTTCTTGTTCTCCTTCCTCAAACTCTGCAGGAGTTTGTCTTTAAAATGGAAGTCCTCCCTCCCCCAGTAGGAAGCTCTAGCTCCCTGTCTGTGGTGCTGGGGGTCCATTGTAACCCCTGTGATATGCTGGCAATAGCGTTGTGTTTTTGTACTTCTTGTCTTTCTCTTTTTTTCTATTTCTGTTCTTTTATTCCTTTATTTATATCTTTTAACTTTTTTGCCATAGGGCACATGCACTCTCCAGAGAGAGGCAGAGAAAGAGAGAGAAAGTAAGAAATCACCTCCCCCCTCCTGGGGGGGTGGCCACGTTATAGTCCCTTCTCCATTCTCTTCTTGGGATTTGGGGCACACACATACCCAGTGTGATTTTCAGGCCAACAGGTCTGGGATGTGAACCACATAGTCAGCCCTGTGGGATCTAGCACCTTAACCTCCATGCCACCTGGCCCCTACATCCTTTGTTTTAAATGAAATCTTCAATCATACAATCGAGCTCTGTTGGACTCTCTGGTGGCCTTTTATTGTAGGCCACATGAAAACCTTTCTCGGCCTCCTGAAGGCGCCGATGGCTGTGTACCTGGGTGGGTAAGGAGCTCTTCACTTCCGTGTGGCTGTGCTCTCTCCTCCTACAGCAGGTGGTGCGGTCCTGTCGGCCCTGCTCCTCATCTGTGCTCATTTGTTCACTCAGCTGCCATTTAGTAAGTATTTATCACTCGTCCACCGTGTGCCGGGTGCCGTTCCAGGCCCTGGGGATAGACCGTGAACTAGACAGGTACCGCCCTGCCATCCAGGAGCCAGCATTTGACTGGCAGGACCACCTGTGCATTGCTTTACGTGGAACTTCCTTTGGATTCAGGAACCTGGAAAAACATCCACTTTCTGTGGGCTCATTAAATACGCTGACCCAGACGAGCGCAGCTGCCACTGGCTGTCCGGGTTCCACCGACCAGCTCTGTGACACTGAGCGTTCGGTTTTATCATTGGTAAGATCAGAGGTGGTGGTTCTCTGTGGGCATTCTCTCGGGTTTCTCTGTGCTCCCTGGAGGCAAGGAGACCACGGCCAGGCTTCGTAGTCGGGTGGCCTGTGCTCGCTGGGCCTGTTTCCTCATCTGTAAGTGGGGTGCTTGGAGAACATCTAAGACCCGCTCGACTCTGGAACTACAAGATCAAGGTCCCTTTCCTGAAGAGCCGTTTGCCTTACTGCAGCTTAAGGCCGAGCCAGGACATCTGAGAAACACCAAGCTCGTTACGACGTGTCACCGAGAAAACGCTGGCTGTCCTCCAGAAGAGCAGGAATAGAAAACATCAATTCTGCTGGCGCTGCGCTGTGGCCCGGAGTTAAAGTTAGATAAAGCCCAGCAAGGAGCTAAAAATATTCCCAGCTTTCCTGACAGGTTGTATCCATCATCATGGGAGGAAAAACAGGGAACTGGCTGCCTGGCGACAAGGCGCGGGCCGCGCCGAACGCGAGGTCAGGCCGTGGCTGGAGTCTTGCTGGCTCCGAGGGATGGACATGGTTCCCAGGAAGTCTGAGCGGACTGTGGGAGGCTGCAGCCTGGGGAAAGCGCGAGGTGGACAGAAGAGCGAGTGGACATCTGAGTGACCCGTACCACATACAACTTCCAGAAGGTTCTTTCAGGGAGTCCTACTTAGGACGAAACCTTAAAAGCCTCCTTAACGCCTCACCTGCAGGACTTTCTTCAGCCAGTTTAAAGTGAGGGCAAAAGTGAGGGCCGAGTGGATGGCATGCCAGGCAGCGTGGGTGAGGTGCAGCTCCGGCTTGGCTCGGACGCCCTTCTGAACTAGGATTGCTCTCTGTGCATGAGGGCCAGCCACTCGTCCCACAGGGCTCTGGTCACCATGACGTGAGTTGATACGTGCGAAGCAGTGGTTGGCCTTATTGCTGTGGTGGTATCGTGCCCTCCTGGCCGCAGACGGATGGCCGCAGTGCCCTAGCTGTGCCAGCGAGGGGCTTGCGGTGAATGCAGTTACTCACGTGTGACCCTGCTGACACCTCTCGGACCTTCAGTGAGCTCATCTTTCCGAGTCTCAGAAATGAGCGAGACACGTGGCGAAGTTATTACATGAGGGAGTTGGATGGGGCTCGAGGGCAAAACACAAGGCTCTGCAAAGCTGACCCCCATGAGCCGGTGTGGGTACACATCCAGAGACCCCCGCACCAGTTAGGCACGCACCTGCCTGTGGTTTGGGGCTGGATGAAGCTGGCGTGGCTCACGGTCCTGAGACCCTTTTGGCTATACTGTCTGTCTCTCTCACTGATGGAGGAAATGAATTAAGTTAAAAAATAATTACATGGGGCCAGCAGATGGCATGGAGGTTAAGGCGACTGGATCCCACATGGCTGATTGTGCAGTTCAGTCCCTGACCCGGCAACTTGAAAATCACACCAGGCACGTGTGCGTGCATACCCAAAATCCTGAGAGGAGAATGGAGGAGCAGGAACTGTGGTGTGAACATCCCCTCTAGGGGGTGAGTTCTGTCTCTCTGTCTCTGTCTGTGTCTCTCTCTGTCTCTGGTGAGTGTACGTGCTCTATAGCAAGCAAGCAAACAAAACGAGAGTTGCAGGAGGTCACTAACTGAAACTTGCCGTGCACGGTAGGCACTCCATGAACATGGAGTCGTGCGCCGTCAGGGACAGCCGGGTTAGCGCTGAACTCAGACTGACCACCGAAATCTAATCTCTGGTGTGATTAGTTTTGGGAAGCCTTGGGAAAGTTGCTTCACCATTCAAAACTTCAGTTTCTTCATCTGCAAAATGCAAATAATACTAGCCCTCCAGAGTCACCAGGAGGATGGATGGCAGGTTGCACGTAAAACCATAAGAACAGCACACAGCAAGCCCTCCGTCACGGGGAGCCCTGGCCTCTGTGCCCTCCCGCGTCTCCTGGGGCCCATCTGAAGAGGGCAGCCCTGCACTGTGTTTCTCGGTGCCTAAAGTACCGTCTCACGAGCCTGCTCTGTCTAACTCTCGGTCTCGGCTGCCAATGTCACCAGTCTGTGGCTGGATGGCCAGAGCGGGAGCGAGGCTATTGACCCTCATAATGCAGATGTGGACGGCTCAGAGGTTTGGATAACACAGCTGTTAGCTGTTCCCTGGGTGCCCTGGGTCGCCTGTGGGAGCAAGGCTGTGCTCACAGGCTGTCCCGGGTGGCACAAGCCCAGAGGTTCTCGGAAGCTGGGATGGCTCACCGGCTGGGAAGAGGAACCCTGATTTAGACACCAAAACCTAGGCTTTTGTCTCAGCCCACCAGTCAGTCCCGGGGCTGGGGGAAGAGCAAAGGCCTGCAAGTTCACTGACCCAGGGCTTTGTGTGGGGATAGAAGGCCTCCGGGGTGGGGCGTTCGGATTCACAAGTAGCTGACATGGACTTGCAGGGGTTTTCTTATCCCCATGTGACATTGAGCTAGTGACTTGCCCCCTGAACTTCGGTTTCTCTCTAATATAGATATGATAATGTCTTGTTTGTTAGGATCTTTCAGGAAGCAGGCACCCTGAGGAGTCGGAATTAGCTGTGCAAGGATTTTTCAGGGAAACAGTCTAGGAAGGTCAGTTTACAGTGCAGGTCGGACCTTGACTGGGTGGGTGGTTGGAGGGAGGGGCCCTAGATCACCAGGGAAGGTCAGCAAGGCCATCAGGGAGTCAGTGTCAGAGGGGGCCAGGTCTCCCCGGAATAGACTTGCTGGGTTCAGCCCATCCTCTTGGGAGCAGCCAAGGAAGTACAGGGCATAGTAGCTGGGACCCTTGCAAGTCTGCAAAGGGCATTCCTTCTGCAGGCTGGCTGTGAGGGTACGAGATGGAAGGTGTAGGCCGCACTCTTACTTAAGGGTGGTGTATGTATGTGGGGACAAGTGCGTGTGGACAGTCTAGGCTGTGAAACGCACAAGGAAGAGCACCAGGCATGGAATCAGGGAGCCTCAGAGGAGGAAGGGAGCCTGCTCCGGGTTTTCAGGGTCCTTTCTGTTACTTCCTGAAGTTAGTCCTCCAGGCAGCCCAGGGAGGTCAGCTCCATGCATTAGAAAACAACATGCTCGGGACCTGAACCCCAGTAAGTTTGTGTGACATTAACACGTTATGGCCCCATGGCTGTCATGGGTTCAGGTGAACATACTGAACTGTTGTGCCTGTCTGTTTTGCCATGCTGTATTTTCAGCACCTAGACTCTTGCCCGGTACCTGGAAGGCACTCAATATTTGAGTGAGACTCTATCACCTACACAATGAGTTATTTCTTTAGTTTTTTGCCATAGGGCACATGTGCTTGCCAGAGAGAGACAGAGAGAGGGAAAGCGAGAACTCACCCCAGGGGGATGGCCATGTGATTTTCAAACCACCAAGTCTGGGACTTGAGCCAGGTCATCCATGTGGGAATCCAGCTCTTAACCACCATGCCACCAGCTGGCCCTGCAAGCTGAGCCTTTTAAGTGTGATGTCCAGTCCAGTCCACCCAGGTTCTATTTGAGTATCCCTCTCCTCTTAGGCCTCCCTAACAGAGGTGCTCCTACAGAGAATCTGGAATGCTTGGGCTAGAAAGACATCTTCCCTCTTTGTTGCACACAAAGTTCTGACAGAAAGCCACCTGCCTATTGGGCTTTCTGGCTGAAGAAGCAGGTGTCATGGCAGCTCAATCCGCGAGTCTGAGAGTCTTTGCCTGGAGCCTTGGAGCCTAAGGAGGAGCAATCTGAGGCTTGCTCAGACCAGGCATGTACTCTGAGGAGTGGGCCCCAGCCGACCTACAGCCCCCTGGTTACTGTCCTTGCAACTGTTAGCGGGCGATGGAAGTAGAGAGCTGCCCGTCAAGACTCCTAACAGCTGCCTATTCAGTGGCCCATTTCTGACGTGGGGAGGCCTCTGTGACTTTGGCTTTCTCACCCTCAACAGGCTCTCATTAGGCTAAGCCTTTGTTTTTTCTTGGCCAGAAGCCTCGTCATTCTGGCATCTACAAATCTGGACAGGAAGAATGTGGATTTGAGTGTCTGGCAACTGGTAGAGTGCAGAATGGCAGTGATGTGAGCGGCCATTCCCATGGTACCAATGCAGACATGCTCATGGTATCGGCATGGGTATTTTTATTTTCCCAGGAATCAGCCAGACTAAGGTACAAGTGGTTGCCGTGGTCCTGTAGAAGTCTTAGGTCTTTGGTTCACACTTTACATAGTGCTGCTTCAATAAAGGCAGCATTTGCCTCAGTTTTAACTGATTGTTGAAGGTTGTACCAAGACCACGAACCTTTCTGTTTTATAGCGCTTAGGAGATGCTTGTTTGAAAACCGTGAACTTTAGCTGACAAGATCATGCTGCAGAAGGCTTTGGCTTCTTTCCCTCCCTGCCCCTCCCCTCTGGTCCTTTATCCTCAAATAACGTTATGGCCTGTTTCCTTTATGTCAAATATGTGGAATTTGGAGATGAGTAAGGCAACCTCTGCCCTCGAGAGACTCGCTGCCTCCCAGCCTGTTTTTAGTTTTGTGTCGAGTTGCTGCAAGTATTTAAAGAAAGACCCTTTCTGAGGTTTAGGATCCACGCTATGGAGGACAGTACGGTAATACGGTAAGATATGCCCAGCAAGCGGGAAGCCGGAGCTGTAGATCAGCAACCGAAACAGGCCTGGGCGGGAATGTACTCAGCTCTTTCTCACCACAAAGCCCAGAGCAGTCACGCGGCTCATTTCTCCTCATGACATGTGGCATGAAAAACAAGGGCAATTCTTTCCTCGCAAATAGGGACGCAGAATTAAAGGACCTCTTGTTTTGAAACCTACTCTTGGTTACTGCAGAAACTCGGAGAGGTAAACAGCAGCAGCCTTCCTGAATGAACAGGGTTTGAGCATTCAGTGGAAGAGTGTACGCGAATCGTTTGGGCACATTTCCTGGGTACTTACTAGACGCTCAATGAACTTGGGCCTCCCGTTTTTATTATTATTTTCATCATCCTTCTTGTTATTTTCTCATCCCGCAGCTCTGGGGGAAGCTGGAGCAAGACTGTCACTCAGGATGCATGGAGAATCCCCCGGGGACTGAGGCACTGGCACTGGCATTGGCCAAGGCCATGGCCACACACTGGCCCATTGGGCAGAGAGCTTTGCACACCAGTGTGTGAGCCGAGCCTGGGCCAGATCCCCTCCAGTTCTCTGAAGCTGGCCCTCAGCATCACCTGGGTTTGTTGCTGGGTAGATCTATGCCCTCGGAGCTCTCAGAACTGCCGGGACAGGGCGGCTAAGCGAAGGAAAACGTGCCTCCTCCAAGGAAGCTGTGCTGTCCAGCTGGGATGAAGGGCGAACGTGTTTGCAAAAGCTGCTTTTTGAAGCTGCACATTCAGAAATCGAATGTGGTTGAGTGACAGACTGGAACAGATGGGCCTGGGCTGTGCTGGATTTCAGAAGGGACTCCTTCCTGCGCCGAATTAAGGGAGCTCAGGGCCTGGGAGGGTGAGCGCACTCTTGGCACGCAGCGGGGTCGTGTGGGACTTGTGCTGTGCTCATCTGTGAAGCATGTTGGATCTGAGAAGTGAGCCTTGGATCCAGGGTCATGTGATCTTCAGACCATCTTTTATTAATTCAATGAGATAATCCCGTGAGGTGCTCAGAGCAGCGCCCGGCACACAGCGCACGTCGGGAGACGCATGTGCTCACCAGCACCCCTGTGTTTTTGCATGAGGGCTCTTCGCTTAAATCAGTGTCACTGAGTGTGGAGATGGAGCTTAAAAGAAACAGAACTTCCTACTCTGTTTAGGACTTCAATCCTGAAACACACCCCTCCCCCAAATAAAGACCCATGGCGTTTTGAAAGTGCTGTGTGAATCCTCATTCCTTCAAACCTGGAATCCCAGATTGGCAGATAGATTTCATTTGGTATCACAGGGTCTGCCTGGGACCTCCACCCTTTTATTATGCTTCTTTCTTTCTTCCCTGGGTGAGACAAAGAGGAGAATAAGAGGCAGTGAGGTAGACAGAGAGAGGCGTTCCCAGCAGAGTTCAGCTTCAAATCGACCCTGAGCGGCAGCTTCAGCCAGCCCCAGATCACAGGCACTTGTGCCACTGCTTTTGTAGGGAGCTCCGCAGGTGTGAACCCAGAACCTCCCCGTGTGAGTCAACCTTCTAGAGCGTTGTGGTACCACTGTGCCCCATTCTGGGGCTGCCTTTAAGCCCAGAGGAAGAGGATGTAGTGGTTGATTAGTGATGCCTGTCACGGGTGTGGGGTGAGGTGGGAGGCATGTGTGCCATGCTTTCACCATCTCTGTCTAACAGAGGAGTTTCAGGGCCCAGCCTGCTCAGTGAGGATGACTAGGCTCATTGCTGAAGATGTGGTCATTGTGGCGAGCAGCTGAGACCTGAACAGCTGTTTATCGTCTCGGTCCTGTTTCTGGTTTCTGGCTCCTTGTCTTTTAACAAGAGGTCACTGATGGAGGGCTCCTCCACATCTGCAGGGAGTCTCCCGCAGAATTACGATGTGCAAATTAAACCCACAGAATCAAAGCAGATGCTGGAGATAGCTTCCCATTTGAAGTCATCCCTTGTGTAACGGGGCACCAGGGTGGATTGTAGAGGAGCGATGCAGACTTGAAGGCTGGACGGCAACAAAACACAGCCAGCCACAACGGCATCTCAGGTGGGGGTGGGGTCACCTCCCGAAATGGCCCTTTGCATTGCAGTCCATTAGGGGGACAAAATAAAGTTATGGCTGCCATCCCTGCCCCCCATGAGTGAGAAACACAGACCCTCCCCCTCTCTCCCACAAATGTTCATGTTTCTAGAACCTATTTAGTCAACTGTGTGAGTTGGGGCAATTGTTTTTCATACTTTTAAAGTGAGAATACATTTTCAGCCTCTTTCTGAGTGGTGAGAGTCTAAGGAGACATGAAAAGAAGTGGTAGGTAGCATATACATTAATACTCTGTATTACAAGCCAGGTAAATAAGTATTTTGTTAAATCCAAAATTCAGTTTTCTTGTAAACATAAAAGAAATTCAAACTTAAGTTACTGAAAAGTTAAAATTTCTAATTATTGGTGCCAGCAGGTAGTGTGGTATTTAAGGCCCTGGACGCCCACATGACTGTGGTTTGAGACGCAGACCTCGTGTTGAAAGTCACACCGGCACGTGGGGTGTGCATACCCCGAGTCCCGAGAGGAGATTGGAGGGAAGGGATTGCGGTGTAGCCTTTTTCCCCGGGGAGTGACTTCTCACTTTCCATCTCTCTGTCTCTGTGTATCTCTCTGGCAAGCATATGTAACCTTTGGTAAAACCTAAACGAAGAGTTTTTAATCAGCTTTTAAAAAGGTACATTGTCTCTCTATCACTGTCCTCCTGCCTCAGCCTCCCAGCTGCAAGTTCACGCCACCACACCCAGCTTTAGGCAGGCTAGGAATCGAACTGAGGCCTCCCTTGTGGCCTTATCCTGCTGAGTAGCAGTGTCAACCAGCGTGTCTGGGACCCGTCAGGGAGTGTGCATGTGCAGTGCATGCTCTGCTTTCTTGGAGAGGGGGAAGAGGAGTGGGGGATGGGGGAGGGCGGTTAAGGACCGCTCTGGTCTGGGGGAGGCAGAGGAAGGCTCCGCGTGTATATGACTGAGACTTTTGGCTACGGCACTAGATTGCTTCCCCTCTCTGACAACCACTGAAAAGAGGAGGCCGTTTTCCAGCCCAGGAGAGAACCGTGGGGGCAGCAGTGGCTGCAGCAGCCAGGCCCAGTTAGAATGGACAGTGGCCCCTGCCTGCAGGCACAGGGGCAGGTGCTACAGTGGAGTCAGGGAGGTCACTGGGGAAACCAGGAGTGAGGAGCAGGAAGGGGGAGGTGGGGGTGTTTGTCCCTGTAGGGCTCAGTCCTCTCAACTAAGTGTGTCATTACAGGAGAAAAGCCACAGGTACTTGTGGTGAGCTCAGCCCAGTTTACAGGGATCAACCAGGCAACATGTAAAAGTCATCCTGCTTTGAAACTGGATAGACTGGTCTGGCTTGGAAAGTTTTTATTTATTTATTTTTTTGGAGAGGTTTTTGCTATAGGGTGCATGCGCTTGCCAGGAAAACAGAGACAGAGAGACAGAAAGTGAGAAATGACCCCCCAGTGGGGATGGCCACGCCACAATCCCTTCTCCTCCATTCTCCTCTCGGGAACTTGGGCATGCACACACATGCACCCAGAGTGAGTTTAAGCCACCGGGTCCAGGACTCGAATCACACTTGGCTACATGGGAGTTCAGCGACATAGCCATTACTCTATCTGTTGGTCCCTGGCTTGGAAAGTTTTGAAAGACTTCCCAGCCAGAGGTGGAAAGAGAGCCCTTGGACACTCTGCCTGGGCATGGGCAGGCCCTTCACTCAGCAAGTCGCCATGGCCTTGGAGGCCTCAGCTGAGGCCCTGGGGAAGAAAGGCCTTTGGCCAGGCTGGAAGACGATGCTCTGTGTGCACACACAGGAGGGCCTTCAGTATTGCCCAGTGGGACCAGTGAAGGCTGAGGTACCAACTCCTTGGGTGAGGGCAGCGATTCCTGAACGGAAGCAGAATGGCCAATTTGGAAGTCAGACTGTGGGCCAGCAGGAAGCATGGTGGTTGAGGTGGCTGGATCGCACCTGGCCAACTGCATGGTTCAAGTCCTGAACCGGTGGCTTAGAAAATACACCAGCCACAAGTGTGTGTGTGTGTGTGTGTGTGTGTCCAAAATCCCCAGAGGAGAATGGAGAAGGGATTGTGGTGTGGCCTTCCTCCCTGGGGAGTGATCTCTCACTTTCTCTCTCTCTCTCTGTCTCTCTTTCTTTCTCTCTCTCTCTCTGGCAAGTACAAGTGCTCTATAACAAAAGCTTGAAGAGAAAAAAAAAAAAGAAAGAAAAGAAGGTCAAATGAGCTCTAATCTGGACTCTTATTTACAAAGTTTCTGAGCCTTCCCCAGACACAGCTCCTTCTCTGTATAATTGGTGGTGTTGATCAGCTCCTTGAAGGTTATGAGCATTACATAGAAATGCGTGTAAAACACCAACAGTACAGCAAAGGATTTTTACTTAACCACATTTTCCTGACTTGATCCATGGTTAAACTGCCTCTGGGGAGAAAAAAATCTCTCTCCTTATTTCTGGGTCCAAGGTAGTTTTAAACATTGGAGAATCGGAAGTCTAAGCACTGAATCCTGGAACTTCCCTGAGGAGCTATGTGACCTGGAGCCCATCCTGCAGTCTCGGCACCCCAGGCCATGTGGGGACCCTCAGGTGATGGCTCTGCAGTAGCACAGGAGTGTCTGAAAGCGGGGAGTCTGCTTCCATGTCTCCTTGGACCTCAGTCTAAACCACCTTTAGAGGTCGGGGGGTTCCCAGCGCCCCAGTTTATCCTCAGTACTCACGTGTGGACCTGAGGTAATGCCAAGAGTATGTGGACTGTTATAAATGAAACAAACTACTATGAGACCTGCTCTGCAGTGAGGCTCCTTCGGCTCTGATTTTTCCTTTTATGGTGTCTTTAGAGAGAGGCAGGGCGGTTAGGAGGCAGCGGACTGAAGAGTTACAAACGTGCCGATTCGTCAGTCAGCACTGGAGTTTACTTCTTTGTGAGCTAGTTCTGAATTTGAGTTTGGCTAATCTGACTGGAAGCCGCAGTTACGAGAAGGAAAGGGCACCCGCAGCCTCTTGTAGGAGTAGACTCTGGAGGGAGGGAAGGGAGTGGAATGGGAGAGGTGGGGAACTGCTTCTCAGAGTGGGTCTGGGAAAGATGGAAGTTGGGCCCACGTCTGCAGGTGCTGGCTTCATGCCCTGCTAAGGAGGGGTCTCTTACCCCCCCAGGCTCAGAGGGCATAACTGAGTTGCTAAGGGTCACCTTCAAGACCAAGATGTGTGGGGCCAGCAGATGGCATAGTGGTTAAGGGACCGGACTCCCACACGGTCAGCTGTAGTTCGAGTTCTGGACCTGGTGGCTTGAAAATCACGCTGGGCACATAAGTGTCCTAGGAGGAGAATAGAGAAGGGATTGTAGTGTTACCGTCACTCCTGGGGGGGTGAGTTTTCACTTTCCCTCTCTCTCTCTGGCTCTCATGAGCATATGTGCCCTATTACAAAACCTAAAAACAAAACAAAACAAAACAAACAAGATGCGGCAGAAGCCCTGAAACTCTGAGTGAGAGCTCAGGCAGAATCTAGAATGCTGTGTGCCCTGTGGTTTCCAGGTGTTGGCCTCTCAGACCTGTGAAGAATGGATTGGGGGAGCTCGTCCAGCTCGCTGTGCTGCCCACCCCAGGATCCTGTCACGTGGGACTCCCCGCTTTCCAGGCTGTCCTTTGTAGGAGAGGTGTTTGGGCCACAGTGAGTCTCCACGCCGTTCTCACAGGCTTTCCCTGGAGGTTCACTTGTGGAGATGGGATGGGTGGCCACACGAGTCCTGAGAACCAGAGTGTGGACGATGGCCTCACTGTTCAGTCCTGGTGTGACGCCTTCCTCTTGCCTCCCATTCCCTTCCTTCCCTTGCTTTGTGTCCTGTCCTGTCCTGTCCTATCCTTTTTATTTATTGTTTTTCAAAGCTTCTTGCCGTAGGGCTCGTGCACTTTCTAGAGAGACAGAGAGAAACACTGAGGGGGAAAGTGAGAAATCACCCCCGGAGGCTTGGCCACACCTCACTCCCTTCTCCATTCTCCTCCTGGGTTTTTGGTCACTTTTTCCTATCCTATAGTATTTTATCCTCTCTTCTCTTGTTCTTTCCTTCTCCTACTCTCTTCTACCTTATCCCTCCTTTCCTTCTTATTTCCACTTCCTAGATTTTTGTTATATATATTTAGAATATTGACCATAGTGCCCTGATGTCTTTTTCTAAAAGCATTATATATCCAACATAAAGAATTCAAATAATCCAGTTGAGAGCCAAGGAGAAAGTAAAAATGTATTCCAGATCTCACTGAGAATGAACTCTTATTAACAGTAAGTGAACATTGTTCTTTAATCTTCTTTATCTTTATTTTTGTTATAGAGAGTGTGCACTGACGGAGAAAGACAAAGAACAAGTGAGCGTGAGAGAGAGAGGCGAAGCGAGAAAGCACCCCCGAGGAGATGGCCACGCTACAATCCTTTCTCCTCCTCCTTTGTCCTCTTTGGATTTGGGGCATGCACGTGCACCTGCTGTATTTCTCAAGCTGCCGGGTCCAGGGCTTGAACTGCATAGCTGGCCATGTGGGATCCAGCCACTTTAGCCTCTATGCCACCTGCCAGCCCATAGTTAATAATGAGAGGAAGTAGAGCAAGCAAGCCAGAGGGAATGACTGATGGACATCCTGATGGAGAATGCAATTTATTTTATATAAAAGGGATAGTAAATATTATTAAATAACATCTAAATCCTACTTTCTTTCTGACTTTAAAAATAACGTAGCTGATGAGGTTTAAAAATGTTTTTTGCGGGACCAGCAGATGGCGTGTTGGCTATGTCGCTGGACTCCCATGTAGTCGACTGTGTTCCGAGTCCCAGACCTGGTGGCTTGGACTCACTCCTGGCGCGTGTGCGCACATACCCAGGATCCCGAGAGGAGAATGGAGGAGAACAGATTGTGGCCATCCCCCCTGGGGGGTGATTTCTTGCTTTCTATCTCTCTGTCTCTGTCTTTCTGGTGAGCACATGCACCCTATAGCAAAAACCTCTCCAAAAAAATGTGTTTTGGGAAGCTGGGAGAGGGAGGAGTGCGTGTCACAGAGACTGCTGTGGGAAGAGCAGACTGTACATGGCGTGCGCGGCAAACAGGATGGAGGGGGAGCTGTCCAGGCTCTGGCCTGTGGTCCTCTCCCTGCTCACACGAAGGGAGTCCTGAGTCAGATGGCAGCCTGAGGACAGGAAAGCAACAGCAGAGATGTGGGCCGTCGGACATGTGTGTCCCTCCCGTCTCTGACCCCCCGTTGAACTGAGCTCCACGGGGTGGTTTGATCTCTTCTACTCTAGATTTCCTCCTCTCCCTCCTGCTTCCTTCTGGCCCTGCCCTGGAATGTTCTGGCAGGGACAGACCTGCAGGGCTGCAGAGCGGCCCTCAGAGTGCTCATGGTGGCAGTTTCTTTGTCGGCCGGTATATTCTTCCCCTGTTCTCATGTGCGTGGTGCTGGGTGGCGGTGTTGGAGCGGAGCCCGGCCGTGACCACAAACAGTGCTTGAAGTGGCCTTCCCCACTCAGCAGCGCCAGGGTACCACACAGATGCCCCGTCTTCGTGGTGAAATCTCCTCTGGGGCCGTGGGTATCAGGTCCATGTAGACCCTCCAGAGAACCAGCAAGCATTGAGTTTCAGAAGCTGAGTCCTGTTCATCCCGGAGGCTCTCTACTCTCTTCCTCCCTGGTTCAGCGTGTGACAGGGTCTTGGGAGAAGTAACCTTTGGGGGCTACCTTATGGCCCGGTGCTTAAGGGGACCAGATTTCAAAGGGTTGACAACAGTTCCACCTCGGCAGCTTAAAAAAAAACCCACAGGCATGTGAGCGTGCCCCAAATCCCAACCAATGGGGAATGGAGGAGGAGTACAGCAAGACTGTGCTCTATGGGGTACACTCTCCCCTTCTCTCTCTGTCTCTATCTGGTGAGTGAGCACACATCAGTGACAGAGAGGGAAACAAAGCACCTCGGCCACTCTGGAAAGGTTCCTTTTGCCCTCCCTCACACCAGGGCCTCGCGTTGTCCTAACTCGGAGGAAAAGCTGTTTCTTCTCTGGACAGAAAACTCACCCGTAAATACCGCCTTGCCCACTCTGTTAGTTTCCTAGCGATGCCATACCAGTTACCACAGGCTGAGCAACTGAAACAATGGGTTGATTTCTTTGTTGTCTCTTCCTCCTTCTGGCACCCCAGCAAGCTCTGGCCTTTACTGGGGTTGTAGATGCATCCGTCTGGCCTCTGCCCCTGATTTCCTGTGCCATTGGCTCTGTGTGTCTCTGCAACAAAGAATCTCTTATGAGGACAACCTGAATCCAAGGTGGTCTCTCCAGAGCCCGAACTTGGTTACATCGTGAAGACTCTACTAGCAAATGAAGCATAGCCACAGGTGCCAGGGGTAGGCATGTTTTGGGAAAGGGAACACCGTCTAACCCACTAAACCCACCTTACAGAGGAGCCTGGGCAGCTTCTCCACAGACATTTGAGCCACCCAGTGGCACATGTGCAGGGGTTTAGCTGGGCATCTGCTCCAAAGACCTCGTGTCTTCCTTGTCCTCCACAACATTTAGCACCATACCATAAGCACACCTTAGTAAATTGTGCGAAAGTTTCTCTGGACTTAGAGCGGGGCCATTATTTTGCACTTAGAAAAAAAATTGGACATACACAGTGTTATCTTGAGCTTTCAACAAGGTGCCCTGGGCCCACCTTCACAGGAGCGATGGTGGATGTGCAAGTCGTACTCCGTAAACACGGCCTTTGCCACCAGCCTCCGGGGCTGTGGGAAGGACTCCAAATGGTGTAGAATCCACGTTGTCTTCTAAGGTCCCAGCGATGAGAGCTACTGAGGTGGACGTGCCCTGTAGGCGTGAGAGTGGCAAAGCCAGCCAAGAATGTAGAGCGTGTGTGTTGTCACGTGGAAAAGCATGGGAAAATGTCACACCGAGCCCAGGGACTCGGAGGAAATCAGGGACAGCGTCTAAAAGGAAACTGTTTCCAGGGTTCTTGTGTCTTTTTCTTTTCTTTTCTTTTTTTTTTTTAAATTTGCCAGATGGCGTGTGTGCTCACTGGAGGGAGACATAGAGACAGACAGAGAGGGAAAGTGAGAAAGCTCACCCCCTGGGGCATGGTCATGCTGCAATCCCTGCTCCTCCGTTTCTCTGTCTTACTGGGATTTTGGGCACGCATACACGTGCACCTGGTGTGTTTTCCAAGCCCGTGGGTCTGGGACTTGAACCATGCAGTTGACCATGTAGGATCCAGCTACCTCAACCATCATGCCACTGTCTGGGCCCTGGTTTCTTTCTCCTTACCCTTGATTCTTTCTGAGTCTGGCCAGGCTCTGTGACATTGGCTGTACTTCCAATGTGAGTTTTCGTTTCTGTACAGTATCCTTTTTTCTGTTTCAGTATGTACGTGTGTGTGTGCATAGTTGTATGCATAAGTGTATGTGTGGCTTCATGTCTATGTGTGTGCATGCATGTGTTTGTGTGGGTTTGTGAAGGCTGAAGGAGGGTGGGCTGTGAGGGAGAAGAGCCCTACATCATAGCCTGCTCAACAGGAAGGACACTGCAGGTGCCTGCAGTTCCCATCATAACCACAGGAGGCGCTGGAGGGAGCTGCCGTGGGGCCGGAGCAGGGCCAGGGAGGGGGCCAAGCTGCAGTAACAGGGATGTGAGCTCTATGATTTACCCGTGCCTTCAAACCGCAGAGTCAGCGCTGCCAGGACCAGGTTCTACAAACATTCTTTTGCAGTTAATTTGAATTTGGAAGTAAATCACATATAGCCTGGAGGTAGCCTGCCAGAGGGTCTGTTAATTCAGTGGCTTGCCAACATCTGGCCTCTGCGATGGCTTCTCTGGGTTTTCATGGCTTTTCATTTAAGGCAGTTGCCACTCTCCAGGCCTCAGCTTAGACACAGAAATGTCCAGGTCATGTAGAAGGGAAGCGCATCTCACCCTTCATGGAGTTCTCTCTTTTAAAGAGAGAGGAGGAAGGAGGAAAGGGGGAGGTGTCTATTTCTGGCAGGGTCTTGCCATGTCTTGGCCCACACACCCCCTGCACACCCCAGCCTTCTAGTCAGCCAAGCCCACAGGCACTCTCTGCTGCCCTGCACCTGGAGCCCCAGGGCCACTCCTTGGCTTCCGAGTGGCTCCAGCCTCGTGTGGTGGCGCCTGACTGCCTGCACCATTGTGGCTGGACCAGGTACTTCTCTTCCTGTCACGAAGAGCATCTTTCTGAGTGTCCCCTTACAATGCACGGGCCAGAAATAGGTGAGTGTAGGTTTTGTGTGTGTGTGTGTGTGTGTGTTCTTTGAAACACTCTCAGACTTATAGGAAAGTTGAAAATCTGCACCAGGAATTCTTTTTTTTCCTGAACTACTTGAGAGCAAGTTGCTGATGCGCTGCACCATCACCCCCTCCATCCCATGTTTCCTGTACACACAGACATTCTCACACATGACCACAGGACAGCCATAGAAATTGGAGTCATCCACATTTTATTCCCCGTAATCTTCAGGCATCATTGCAAGTTCACCAGTTATACCGATAATGTTCTCATAGTAAGAATATCTGGTTCAGAGGCCCGCAGACGGCATGGTGGGTAAAGCACTGGAGTCTTACATGGCCGACTATGGTTCAAGTCCTGGACCTGGCAGCTTGAAAATCACACCAGGCATGTGTGCATGTGTGCCCGAAATCCCAGGAGGCAACTGTAGGAGAAGGGATTACAGTACGGCCATCCCCCAGGGGTGGGGGAGATTTCCCACTTTTACTCTCACTGCCTCCTCCTGGTAAGAGCATACACCCTAAGGCAAAAACCTTAAAAAAAACAAAAAAAAAGTATCTGGTTTAGAATCACAGATATATTTAGCTGTCATCTTTCTTTCTTTCTTTGGGCTCCTTCTGTCCAGAGCCGTTTCCTTCCATGAGGGCTCCGACACCTTGCTTGAGGTCACTGATGGGGACCTCTCCCTTGCTTGTACCCCTGAAAACACACTTTTCAAGGTAAAGAGTTGGACTTTATCAAGATCTCCTTTTTCATATTTCTAGATGCACCGTGCAGACCTTTCTGCCTAACTTGGCTGGTACCATTAGTGTGCCTCAATTTCCCTTCTCGTAGAGGGGATCCTGCGATTTCTCCTTGGCCTTGAGATGGCCCCAGGGGCTGCCATGGTCTTTTGATAGACCTGTGCTGCCCAGTTTGTACCCAGTAAGTCCATGTAGCTCTTTACATCGAAATGAGTTCGAAGTGAATTACAATGCGAGGTTCAGGTGCTCGTCTGTGCTGTGTCCTAAGTGCCCACTAGCCACTTGGCTCCTGGCTGCCATACTGCACGGCGTACATACACATCATTTGTATTTTGCTCTATCACAGAGAATTCTGACGGACTACATGGACCCGTTTGGTCTGTCTCCTCATTTAGCATCTCTCCTTTCCCGAAGGCCTTTCATTCCAAATCCAGCTTAGTTTTCCACTCCTTAGCTAGGCCATCCGAACACTTGGTGGTCCTTCATGCTGACTGACCTGGTACAGCCTCACTGATCTCACCCCTGAATGTGCAGTCCCAGCACCCATGGGCCATCTCCAGAGCCCCAGACCATCCATAGTTTTGGTCTGCAAAAATGGAACACAGTGCTTGAGACCGAGACTGTCTTGGAAAACCTCAGACTTGCAGTGGCAGTGGGAGTTACCAGACTCTTGTGTGTCTGAGCCATTGAAAACTTACTTTTCAGTCCCTGGTATCTTTTCAGTTCCTGGGTACTCAGCCCTTGGCACAGGGCTCCTCCTGCACACCAGGGCTTTTCAGACTTCAATATGCTCCAGAACTAGGTGAAATGGTGTTAAAATGCAGATTCTGACTTAGAAGGTCCAGGATGAGCCTGAGAGTCTGCATTTTAATGAGCCTTAATTGTTGCTGACATTGCTTCACTCCCTCCCTTGCTCCCTCATCTGAGGACCACACCAGCAGGTCCCGGGTGCCTGAATCTCAGAGTCTCTGGAGTGGCAACATCCCGTTTCTTTCTTCCTTTTGTCTTCCCTCAGCACTCCTGCTCACCACTTCCTGAACACCCAGGTTAATGCCTTTTCTTCTTCTTTTTTTCTCCCTCTTCCTTCCTTCCTTCCTTCTTTTCTGCCTTCCTTTCTTTCATTCTTTCTTTCGTTCTCTTGTTCTTTCTTGCCAGGAGGTGCATGTGCTTTCCAGAGGGAGACAGAGAAAGAGGACCCCCCCCAAGGGGCGTGGTCCCTTTGCCTTCATTTCTCCACCCTCTTGGGATTTGGGACATGTACATACAAGTGCCTGGCCTGTTTTTCAAGCTGCCGGAGCCAAAACTTGAATCACAATTGGTCGTGTGGGATCTGGTTCCCTTAGCCCCCAGGCCACAGGCCCGCCTGACCTCTGTCTTTTAACAGAGATGCTGGACAGTGTGACTCGTACCTCCGAGGTACACAGGTTTGGGTTTGGGAAAGTGTCAGCGTCCTTCTCTTAGAGGCAGTGGGGCTTTGTAATGATGGCGGAGGTTCAGTGTGGCCCAGGGAGGAGCAGCCAGTCCACAGCTGGCCTCAGGAAGGAGGTGGAAAGCAGGAGGGGTATGGTCCATTTTACCAGGAGCGGAGGTTTCCAGGCCATTAATTTTAACGTAATGCAAATCGGTTTATGGAAGTGCTGACACGCTGTTATTTAAAAACCATGAGTAGCATGATAATTAAATCTCCATCTATATTTTATTCTAGCACATTTATAGTGTATCCTTGCCCAGCTTGTGTGATAGATTTCCAGCCTTATAATTAAATAAACTGCAAAGTACAAAAAGAAAGAAAGAAAGAAAGAATTACAATGCCAAAACCAAGGTGGGGTATATTAGCTTAAGCTTCATTATTTTAAGTTAAGCTTGTCTTTGTCCTTGAGTCTGACCACATTCACTTACTAAAAATACACTGCATTATGCTCTCCAGCATGTGACGTGAGGGAGGGTTGGCCTGTTCGATGCGTGTCTTTCTCCTTTTGGCACCTTTGCTATGAGGGCGCGTTCTTGGTGGGGAGCCGAGGGCCCGACATTTCTGACAGTCATTCCCTGCCAAGCAGAGACGTGGGGCCGAGAGGTGGAGCAGGAACGGCCCCTGCTGGGAACCGGGAGCCTCGAGTTGTACTGGAGCTGCCTGTGGCCTGTGAAGTGAACTCTCCCCTGGGCCTCTGGCACGAAGAGGTCAAGGTGTCGTAACTTCTGGAGTGAACATTTTGTGACTCAAAGTTTTATTTTTCCTTCTTCATTGCTTAGAAGAAAAATCTCCTGACATAGCCCCTTAACAGAACTCTGAAGTTAACTTTCTTTATTTTCAAAGAACTTTGACTAGAAAGCATGGCCACACACCTGAGCTATCGTGGAAGTGTAGGAGGGCGTGGAGGAGAGCAGTGCAGGGCAGCTGAGGCCTTGGGGAGGGCAGTGGGAGAATAATGGTTGGGGACAGAGAGCTGGCCCAGACTCGGGAGTTAGCTCTGTGTAAAGGCATCACTGTAGGCAGAAGCACATCCCCACGCTTCCCCTTGTAAGCCAGTGTGGCAATTCCAGGGCTCACGATGGGCAGATGCAGGGGTGGGGTGTTCATGACCTCTGAGCCAATGTGTCGTAGGAGGCCACTTGGGTTACCAACCAGAATGTCAGCTCTCAGGGCTGGAACAGCTTCACCCAGCACTGGCTGGGCACTGCTGACCTCCGTTCAGGCAGCGCCTTCTAGGGCCAGCTGTGTCCTGGGTTATCGGATGAGTGGGAGGGGACAGCCTCGGGAAGTGGGCAATACATCTCCCTTTATGAGAAACGAGCATCTGTGGTGTCCGGAGGGGGCGTGATGGCTAAGGCAGCTGGACCATATGGCTGACTCACCGTTTTTTTAAAATTTATTTTTTATTGTTATTCATACATTAAATCATTGTGCATCATTTAGATTGTGAAGAGACTTTACCCAGCATGACATACACCTCAGTCCAGCCCAGTCGAGACCACCGTGCACATCCTTGTCAACAGATAATGAACCTTATCTGTGTCCCACATGCAATGTCTGTCTTTCATAGCCTGGCTTGCTTCACTCCAACAAATCTTCCATATTCATCCACTCTCTATCATATTCCATGGCCTTGTTGTTTTTTTATGGCTGAATAGTATTCCATGGAGTATATGTGCCACAGTTTTTCAGTCCATCTATTTGTGAACATGTGGGTTGGTTCCATGTCTTAGCAATCGTGAATAAGGCTGCAATGAATATAGATGTGCAAGCGCTTTTCTGACTGAGTGCTCTCCTGCCCTCTGGGTAGATACCCAGGAGTGGAATTGCTGAATCATATGGTAGTTCTGTTTGAAGGTCTTTGAGGAACCTCCATATTGTTCTCCACAGTAGTTGAACCAATTTACATTCCCACCAACAGTGTAGGAGTGTTCCCCTTTCACCACATCCCCTCCAGCATTTATCATTATTTGTTTTTTAAATCTTCGCCATTCTGATTGGGGTTAGGTGGTTTCTCATTGTGGTTTTGATCTGCATCTCCCTTACAATGAGGGATATTGAACATTTTTTCATATGCTTTTTGGCTGTTTGTATGTCTACCTTAGAGAGTTGTTTCCTTCTCCCCTCTTTTAATTGGATTAATCATTTTCTTCCGGGTAAGCTGCTTGAGTTTCCTGTGTATTCTGGTTATCAGTCCCTTATCTGAGGCACAATTAACAAAAATTCTCTCCCATTCTGAGGGTTGTTGATTTTCACTAATTACAGTGTCCTTTGCTGTGCAGAAACTCCTTAATCTGATGTAATCCCACCTGTCTATTTGCGGGATTATTGCCTGTGCTTTGGGGGTCTTGCTTAAGAAGTCTTTGCCTACCCCAGTGTCTCCCAGAGTTTCCCCAGTGTTTTCCACCAGTAGTTTTATAGTTTGCGGTCTTAGGTTTAGTTCTTTGATCCACTTTGAATTGATTTTTGTTAATCTCACCAGTTTGAGTCCTGGACAGAGCAGCTTGAAAAACACACCAGGCACATGTGCATGTATGCCCAAAGTCCTGGGAGGAAAATGGAGGAGAGGGGAGTGGGACATGTAGCCATGCTTCTGAGGGGTGACTTTTCCTTCTCTCTGTCTCTGGTGAGCCAAGCTCCCTGTAGTAAAAACAACAACAAAAAGAAAATAGTGTCTGCACTGCAATTCAATGGCACATGGTAAATCGATCCAGACCTCAGATGCTATAGGGTTTTAGAGGTCACCTGTCCCAAGCCTGTCTTTTGCAGAGATGAGGCTCAAGGGCAGCTGTAAAAGGCAGGGCCAGCCTGGTACCCCGGGGCTGAGCAGAGCTTTCTGCAGTTCTCCCCGTAACATACTACATGTATGCCATTATTACAATAAATAATAAATAGAGGAAAGAAAAGAGAGAAGGAAGGGAAATCTGTTCTTTAGGGAAATACACGTAAGACAGACGTGCTGCAGACCCTTACCTGGTTCTTTCTGCTGACTGGTCTTTACCTTCTCCGTACTGCTTTATCTCTAAGTGGATGGATTCTGAGACTTCCAATGCAACTGCCCCTCCAGCCATCTTCTCCTCATTTCTCCTTGCAGGCAACTGAGCAAGATTTTTTTTTTCTTATAGCTTTTTGCTCTAGGGCATATGTACCCCCTAGAGAGAGAGAGAGAGAAAGGAAAAGTGAGAAATCACCAACCAGAATGGCCACACTGCAATCCCTTCTCCATTTTCTCAGGATTCTGAGCATGCATGCACATGTGCCCTGCTGCCTTTTTCAAACCACTGGGTCTGAGACTCGAACTACTCAGCTGGCTGTGTGAAATCCAGCTGCCTTAACCACCACACCACCAGCTGACCCGGCAAGCATTTTCTAACTGCACGATAATGCCCAAACGCTCCCCACGCGTGCTCTTTGTTCTCATCACCCAGCTGAGGCTGCGGGCTCTTGGCCACGCGATTCCCTTTGTCTTATGGGGCCCCAGCCAGCGCATGGGGATGACCTTTCCCAGCCCCTCTCCTGAGCTGGTCTTGGGTTTCTCCACTGCGCCAAGGGCTGGAGGCAACATGGAAACAGCTTCTTTTCTGCAGTGTGTCTCCTGACTTGCTCCATGCCTTTATTTTGTCTCCCGACTCCCTCCTGGGAGCCTCCGAAAGTCAGAAGTCATTTATGAGAGTGTGGTCACCTGTTCACTCTAACCCACATCTAGGGAACTCACGTGACCTGTGACAGCTTCCTCACACAGTTTGCCAGCCATGGTTCTTTTTAACGCCTCTGAATGCATTTGTGCAGCCACAGACAAAGCCCCTCGGAGGAACCCCGTCCACTCTGTACTTCCCGCATCTCTCTGTTGGCTTCCCAAGTGGACCTTGCAATTAAACCCAAGAAAAGATTCCAATGTCCATTTATTTTTGGCAGGTTCGTGATTAGAACAGAGGTGCTACTTTCCTGTTCTCTCTCTCTCTCTTTTTTTTTTTTTTTTTGCATCCTTTCCCAACCAACATGTTGAATGTTCATTTGGAAAGACAGATGCTTCCAGGACTTTGGCTCCTGAGGTTACTGTTCCTGCTGTGTCCGGTCTTCAGCCAGGTTAGTTTGATGATTGGCCCACAAGGTAAACGTCTGGCTAAAGATGCATGGCCTGAGTTTATCCAAAGGCCTGACAGTTGCCAGCCATTCTTTCTGGGAAACAGACCTGTTTCTTTCCCTTGGCAACAAGTGAGTAAAGAGATAAATTACAGGATGTTTCTCACAGTCATGGCCCCGTGACCAAGGAGCAGTCATTACTGTGTCTGCTGGGTCCATAATGAACAGCTTGAAAAGTATGGGTCTCTGAAAACCAGGTCAGTTGGAACATCGTAGGGCTTTATTAATGCTTCTAGACATGTTGTGACTTAGAAAGGATTTATTAATATAGTTGAGTTCATTTCACCAAGTACTGATTGAGAGCCTTTGGGGTCGGAGTACAAGGTTAAACACGTGAGTCCTGCCCTTAAGAGCCCAGAGACACCAGGGGAGAGCAATGAGTTTGCTTGTAACACCATGGATTAATAAAACGTGGTATGCATGAGGCTAATCTAGTGTTTTTATGAGTGCCAATGAAAGAAAAACGTATTCTAGCAAGAGTGTGGGGAAGGACTGCAGGAAAGCTTAGCATTTCAGCTGGGGCTTGGTGGAGTCCTCCATATGGGCACATTGGTTGGAAGAGGTTCTATGGGATGGGACCCTGGTGACAGCCAGAAGTCATTGCTTGTCCCTGTGGCTTGTCTACAGATCGGGTAGATGAGACTATCAGCCACGAATCTGTAGGCAGGCCCCGGCCAACTTTCCAAGGACTTGGCCAGGCTGTAACTCACGTTCACTTAGTACCGTCTCATGGACCAGACACTTTGGCCAGGCATTCTGCACATGATGCTTCATGTAGAGATCATGAGGGCCTGCCCTTGACTCTCCGACACCAACAGTTACATGGCACACAAAGAAGCAGTGTTTCTACACTTAAGGGTACTCTGTTTCCATCCACTTCTAGAAGAGTAACATCTAGATGAGGAGTGAGGGGGATGAGGAAAATAAAATTTTTTTTGAGAGGTTTTTGCTACAGAGCGTGTGTGCTCACCAGAAAGACAGAGAGAGACAGAGAGACAGAAAGCAAGAAATCACCCCCTAGGGGGGATGGCCATGCCGCAACCCCTTCTCCTCCATTCTCCTCTTGGGGTCTTGGGCACACACTCACATGTGCCTGGTGTGAGTTTAAGCCACTGGGTCCGGGACTCAAACCACGGTCGGCTACATGGGAGTTCAGCGACATAGCCATTATGCTAATTGCTGGTCCCGAAAATAAAATCTTTATATGACCATGTCTTGATAGGTTTGGGCCAAGTGCAATTTTTTTTTTAAATAGTATATAAGCCACATTAATAAAAATCAAGTAGTGGGCCAGCTGTTGGCATGGTTGTTATGGTGGTTGAATCCCACATGGCCGACTGCATGGTTTAAGTCTCAGATCGGGCAGCTTGAAAAACAGGCCAGATGTATGTGTGTGCATGCCCAAAATCCTAAGAGGAAAATGGATTGCTTTATGGTCAGCCCCCCTTGGGGGTGCTTTCTCACTTTCCCTCTCTCTCTCAGTCTCTCTCTCTGACAAGTGCACACATCCTTTAGCAAATTTTTAAAAATAAATAAATAAAGTCAGCAGATGTCATGGAGATTAAGGATTCCCCCATGGCCAGCTGTGTGCTTTGAGTCCCAAAACGTGCTTGTTGCATGTGTGTCCTGCTTGAAATCCCAAAAGGAGACTGGAGGAGAAGGGATGTAGAGTGGCCGTCCCCCCAGGGGATGATTTCACACTCTCTCTTTCTCTCTCTGTCTCGCTGATTCCCTCTGGTGAGTGCACATACTCTATGGTAAAAACTAAGTAAGTCAAGTGTCCAGTTTTTATTAGCCAACACTTCATCTGATTGTGAAGCACTCCACAATGGGATGTGGCTTTCAGATGGCTTGCTAGAGCAAGTCAGAGCAAATTAAACAGAACACCTGGGACAGCAGATGGCATAATGGTTATGTAGTTAGACTCCCATGGAGTTGACTAAGGTTCGAGTCACGGACTAAGCGGCTTAAAAAACTAACACCGTTACATGTGTGTGCATGCCCAAAATCCCAAGAGGAGAATGGAGGAGAAAGGATTGTGGTGTGGCCATCTTCCTGGGGGATGATTCCTCACTCAATCTCTTCCTCTCTCTGTGTATCTGGTGAGCGCACATGCCCTATAGCAAAAATCTCTTTTAAAAAAGAACATGTAAGGTCCTAGCAGGTGAGGTGGTGGTTAAGGCACTGGACTCCCACATGGCCAACCACGTTCGAGTCCCAGACCTAGCGACTTTCTTTCTCACTCTTTCTCTCTCTGGTGAGTGCACATGCTCTCTAGAAAATTTTAAAATTAATAATAAAAATAATAATAATAAATAAAATTAAATAAATAATCATAAAAAAGAACACCTAAACTGCGGTTTTCTTTAAAGTGCTTTGGAGGTGTGTTTCCTAAGTCTTCATAGGATGAGTGCTTAAATCTGGGTCTCTGACCCAGAGGGAGTCAGTGAAGCTGTCACAGGATTTCCTTTACGTAAAATGTATGTAGGGGCCAGTAGGTGGCATAGCAGTTAAGGTGCTGGACTCCCACAGGGCAGTTTGAATCTCAGATCCAGTGACTTGAAAATCATGCCAGGCATGTGTGTGTGCATTCCCAAAATCTCAAGAGGAGAATAAAGGAGAAGGGATTGCAGTGTGGCCATCCCCTCAAGGTGGCGATTTCTAATTTTCCTTCCCCTCTCTAGTGAGTGCACGCACCCTATGACAAAAACAAACAAACAAACAAAAAACAAACAAAAAAAAACAAAAAAAGAAGAACATATATATACGTTTTGTATTTAAAATGTTTCTTCTACTAGTATATTCACTTGTGCAACTTCTGTGAAGAAAGTTCATGCTTTTATAACATTCTCAAAAGGATCTCTTATTCCCCAAAGCCAAAGAAACCACTGATTAATAGCTTGTCTATCAAATGTAACATTTCCACTACTTCAACACCTGCATGATAAATTCCCACCTTCTGAGATGGGAAGGATGGAGTTAAGAATCAGATAGACCTTGGGGCCAGCAGATGGTATGGTGGCTAAGGTGCTGGACTCCCACATGGTCAACTGGGGTTCGAGTCCTGAACCAGGTGGCTTGAAAATCACACCAGGTGCATGTGCGTGCATGCTCAAAATCCCAGGAGGAGAATGGAGGAGAAGGGAATATGGCGTGGCCATCTCCCCAGGGGAGAGACTTCCTTCTCACTATGTCTGTCTGTTGCATACATGCCATATGGCAAAAACCACAGTAATAATAAGAAGAACAATCAGACAGACCTGGATTCAGATGCTGCCTCTGCCGTTTGCTGCTCACGTGCCTATGGAGCTGTAGTTCCCTGCCTTGTGAATGCAGAAAGGAATACAGGGACAGATGATGGGACTCTCACGTGGATATGGAAAGAGAGCAGATGAGACTGCCGGAGGATCGCGGGGGATGACAGTGAACATGGGACTGAGGAGCATCAGTGTCCAAAGGACTGTCTGGGAGGCTGATTAAGGAGGCTGAGCAGAAGACGCCAGAAGCCCTGGGCGACACCAGGATCAGAAAGTTTCGAGAAGGTGAGGGAAGGGAGAACATCAAGTCGGAGTGACTTTAGGTCGGTCTAGTTAGACTGGGACTCCGGAGCCACCTTTGATTTTCCCTCTTGATCGCAGGTCATCTTCTCCAAATTGTGGCTCAGGAGATATTTGATGAACTAAAGACTCCTCCTTGGAAGGACTCGTCCTGCGTTATTTCAACATACATGTTCTGGATGCCCACTGTGCCAGGCAACGCCCTGGATACTGTGGAGCTGGGTTCGCGGGTCTTACCTTCAGATGCTTTGGTCTCAAGTGCTACCTTTCCCCCTGCATTTGCTAATAAGCACAGAGTGAACCGACCTGACAATGTGGAAGCTCACCATGTGGTCTTCAGCAGGCCATGTGACCTCGCCAGGCTTAAGGAAGAGACCAGATTATGTTTAAGTTTCCCCAGTCTAGAATAAAGTCCTGTGTCGCATCCCAGACAAGGCGGGAGCATGAGGTTGCGGTCAATCAATGCCCTCCGTGTATGAGCTCTGGTTATGCTAGAGCACGTCGTCTTGATCGATGTCTCTCTGGAAAGCTGCACGCTCCTATGTCCTTCCTTGCATTTCCTAAGCCTATTTGTGGCTGTGCTCACCACTGGTGAACAGATAAATCTATCCCCTCTGAGGGTCATCCCCAAGGGAATCCTGCTGTGTTGCCATGGAAGCCTCACAAATGTTCCCTAAGACAGAAATAACATTTACTCATGCCGGCCATAAGCAGATTCTTCCATATTCGTGGCCTTGTTTGGAGTGAGAGTTTTCTTCACATAGATCCCAACGCACTGCAGATCAAATCACATTTTGAATAAAGGTTTTCCTGCAGTGAAAGACTGATAGAAGACGCTTACTGCAGAAGATGAATGTTAGTCCTGGCTGTCGGACACTCCACTCACCGAGGAACCTTTCTTTTCTATTTTTTGCCGTAAGGCTCCTGCATTTACCAGAGAGTCAGAGAGAGGGAAAGTGAGAAATCACCCCTAGGGGCGATGACCATGCCACAATCCCTTCTCCTCCATTTTCCTCTTGGGATTTTGGGCACACATGCACACATGCCTCCTGTGATTTTTCCAGCCACCAGGTCTGGGACTTGAATTGTGGTCAGACATGTGGGAGTCTATCACCTTAACCATCACCTGCTGCCCCTGCCAAGGAGCCTTCCTTTATTTGAAACTTCCAAACCTAATGACTTTCTGAGAAAGACATGTTTTCCTATAGGTAGTTTGAAATTTGCCTTGCATGTGTACGTGTGAGGGGACTGCTGTGTGCATTTGCTCACACACGCTCAAAAGAGGAATGCTTCTCAGTCTATCTGCTTATCTGCCCAAGGGCTGTATTTGGTTTCCGTGGCAGGTGTGACCCTGTAGTCCGAGTGTAACTGGATTACGTGTTGTGAAGTGGTGCCAGGAGAGAGGATCACAAGCCAAAGAGCACTGTCCCGGACTGCTGGACGACTGGGGTAGCTGGAACTGCCGGCCCAGGCCCTGGCAGCTGGGGGCAAGCTCTTGGGGAGAACTCAATTTAAGGACAGTAGGAACCTGAGGCGGGTCCCAGTGCTTGACTGACTTTGGAACAGAAAAACCCAAGGGGAAACACGAAGTGGTTTCTTCATGTGTCAAAAATTTTTTTTCTTTCCCAAGTGTTCTAATTTAGGTTCTTCTCCAGAACATTCTAATTAGTTACTTCTCCCAGCGAGCCAGATGTCTGCCTGGGGGGCCCAAAGATCTTCCATGAGCATCCAGCCCACGGCAGCCACGCGCTGGCTCACTCCCGTCCAGTCCCCGGTCCAGCTCTCTTGCACTATGACGGTCCGACATGGCCGAGGTGTTGCTTTCTCATTTACTTATTGCCTGTCCACACCCTCAATAGAATGAGACCCGAACCGATAGGCTACATAGTCCCCTGTATCCACAGAACTTGGGAAAAGATGCTTGGTGCATAGAAGGTACTTAATAGGAAATTGTTGAATGAATAAACAGAAGAGTGGAAAAAATGACTGAAAGACAGGAAGAGGGGAAGGGAGGAAAGAAAGAAGAGTAAGAGAGAGAGAGGAGGTTTTAGCAAAAATGCTCCCTCTTTGATTAAGTGGGGCAGGACTGAGGAGTCCGTGGTCCTCGGAGTTCAGTGGGTGCATTCTCCTCTCTCATCTCCTCCTGTGGCCCGCAGCCCTGTCTTAGGTCACATGAGGGTCCACTGTGGCCATCCTAGCACTGAGAACCCTGAAAGTGCACTCTTTTCCCTCCCCCAGCTTTCTCCACACTCCCAGCTCCTTCCTAAAAGAAGTTTTTTTTTTTTTTTTGAGAGGTTTTTGCTACAGGGCATGTGTGCTTGCCA
>NW_006198322.1:124400-144928 GCF_000334495.1 Tupaia belangeri chinensis | reverse complement strand
TCTTTCCCAAGTGTTCTAATTTAGGTTCTTCTCCAGAACATTCTAATTAGTTACTTCTCCCAGCGAGCCAGATGTCTGCCTGGGGGGCCCAAAGATCTTCCATGAGCATCCAGCCCACGGCAGCCACGCGCTGGCTCACTCCCGTCCAGTCCCCGGTCCAGCTCTCTTGCACTATGACGGTCCGACATGGCCGAGGTGTTGCTTTCTCATTTACTTATTGCCTGTCCACACCCTCAATAGAATGAGACCCGAACCGATAGGCTACATAGTCCCCTGTATCCACAGAACTTGGGAAAAGATGCTTGGTGCATAGAAGGTACTTAATAGGAAATTGTTGAATGAATAAACAGAAGAGTGGAAAAAATGACTGAAAGACAGGAAGAGGGGAAGGGAGGAAAGAAAGAAGAGTAAGAGAGAGAGAGGAGGTTTTAGCAAAAATGCTCCCTCTTTGATTAAGTGGGGCAGGACTGAGGAGTCCGTGGTCCTCGGAGTTCAGTGGGTGCATTCTCCTCTCTCATCTCCTCCTGTGGCCCGCAGCCCTGTCTTAGGTCACATGAGGGTCCACTGTGGCCATCCTAGCACTGAGAACCCTGAAAGTGCACTCTTTTCCCTCCCCCAGCTTTCTCCACACTCCCAGCTCCTTCCTAAAAGAAGTTTTTTTTTTTTTTTTGAGAGGTTTTTGCTACAGGGCATGTGTGCTTGCCAGAAAGACAGAGAGAGACAGAGAGACAGAAAGCGAGAAATCACCCCCCAGGGGTGATGGCCAAGCCACAATCCATTCTCCTCTCGGGATCTTGGACACGCACACACATGCGCCAGGCGTGAGTTTAAGTCATCGGGTCTGGGACTCGAACTGTGGTCGGCTCCGTGGGAGTCCAGCAACATAGCCATTACGCTAACTCCTGGTCCCCTAAGAGAAGTTTTAGTCCCAGGCCATCGGCAGCACCGTGAACCGGGAGGACATCACCGCCAGTGTGCACAGCGGCTGTCGGGTCCAGCCCAGTGCGGCAGCAGAGAGGGGCCACAGCTGCACACCTCGGAAGTGTGAAAGATGATGGCACTTTCCATGTGCGTTTGGGGTAGGAGTATTCACCCTCAGTGCTCCCAGCACTTAGTAGGTGCACGGGACGTGGTAGCTGCTCCTCTCGTGCTGTGGATTCTGCCCCAAGGACCACTACTTCCTGGCATGCCCTAGAGGCTGGCCCCTGTTCCCTGCGGCCCAGCAGGTGCAGAGCCTGCCAAGGAGTGTCCTTCTCCTGCTTTCTGGCAGGTCTCGCGGCGTGGAGGCTGCTGTAAGCAGGCAGCCGACCGCAGGACATCCGCACTTCAGGGACACTGAGCATGGTGGCCATGGTGTCATCCCCTGCTCTGATAAATTGTCTCTGGGATGTCACTGGGAAGGCTTGGCGGGAGACATGGGCTTCCTTGGCTCCCGCTCCTGTCCCTCTGCAGTGCGTGCTTTAGCGTTGACCCAGTGGGACGCCCTGCAGGCTGCTCCTCCTGCAGGGCTCAGGCTGCAGTTGCCCAGAGCAGTGCTGCTGCCAGGTTTGGAGAAAGTATTCCAGGCATGGGGAGGCCCTGCAGAGAGAGCTCCACGCCCTGCTCCCTCTTCCTCTGCTCTCCCGCCTGCAGTTTTAATAAGGGCGGGGGCGGATTAAGTGTCTTGGCAGACTCCAGCAACTGGAGTTCTTTCTGGCAGGGCAAGGGGCGTGCACATTGGGATCGCATTCCAGATACAGGATGGAGATTTGGGAAGGATGAAGGAAAGAAAGTGAGAAAATTAAATGTGGCGAGAAATGGATTTTCCCTTTCTGCTGTCTGAAAATAATTGAGTTATGTTATTTTGTAAAATAATCTGGTTTGAGGTTTTTCCTGTTCCTCTTCACACCGCCGTCTGCCTTCCTTATTTGATGAGGGAAAAAAGCATTCATTTTGGCCCTGTGCGGTGATCCTACCAGACACCTCAAACTCGGGCGGTTCTAAGAGTGGCTCTGCTGTGGTTCAGCTCTGGGAAGGGGAGCTGGCAACTGGCCTCCCTGGGAAGGGATGTCCAGGTCCCTTTTTCCAAGCCTTGGCTGACTCCTCCTTCTCTTCTGGACACGTGCCCACAGCATGGCCTGCCGGGCCTTCCCCTTCTCTGGGCTTTGAAGGGCTTAGTCACATAGGCCCAGAGGCTCACAGAGAACTCTCTGCCTCTGCACGTGATGTTGGAGTCTCCCTCCACCGCGTCATGAGCTACCCTCTGGGCTGCCTTCACAGGGTTTAACAGAGTTAAACCACAGCATGGTCACCTTACAGTGAAACCTCTTCATCCCCGTACAGGGCCTATTTAGTAACTGCTGGCAACCGGCCTTCCACTGCGGAGTGTGATGAGGTGGTCGTGGGCAGCCGTCCAGCGGACATCTGTATATGGGTCTCCTCCTAACCCTAACAGATAGGTCTGTCCCATCCTCACAGCGTGACAGACAGGATCAAGCCTAGGGCTTTCGGGGGCTGAAGCTGTGTGTTTATAAACTCATATCCTGGCCAGGCCACGTTTAAACAGCATAGTCTTGTACAAAAAGCGATCTCACCGAGCCTCAGTGTCTCCATCTGTGAAACGGTTGCAAAAATAGCATTTACCTCTGGTGGCCATGGATTAAATGAAATGATACCAGCAATGTTCTTAGAACAGGGCCTGCTACTACTCAGTTAACATGACTTAATATCATCCTCGCCATTGTCATTTTCCTTTTTTGAAATCTATTACTATTTTTATTACTATTTTTTAAAATTGCCGTAGGACCCATGTGCTTGCTGAGAGGGGAGAGAGAGAGAGAGAGAGAGAGAGAGAGAGAGAGAAACTGAGAAAGTACCCCAAGGGGGACGAATGCAGCAAGTCCTTCTCCTCCATCCTCCTCTAGGGGTTTTGGGCATGCACCCCGTGGCCTGGTGTGTTTTTAAAACCGCCTGGCCCGAGACTCAAACCGCACAGTTGGCCACGTGGAATCCCGCCACCTTAACCATCCCACCACCAGGCTGGCCCGTCCTGTACATCTTCACATACCAGCTTGCTGGCTCAGTGTAAGTCACGCAGGTTCTCTGAGCCTTAGCTTCCGAGCAACATGGGTGTACTAATGAGATTGTCAGGGAGGTTCAGACAGAGATTGTTTGTGGAGACACGTAGTTTAGGGCTTGACACCTGGTGGAAACATGGTGGAAACATGATGAGGAGTTTCTTTGTCCCTCCCTGACATGACCCTCGTCAGCTCGCTGGTTGGAGGACTAATTTTACGAAAACGTGGTCAGCTATATGATGGTACTGTACTAGCTTCACTTGGGCACAAAGCAGCATAATTCTCAGTCGAGCCCTCAGATTCTCCTCTCTGTACCTTCTTGTCTGCTGTGAGTCAGTCAGTGGATCTCGAGGCCCGTGTACATGTCCCGGATGGTGCTGGGAGGCGCCAGATCACGGAAGACATGTATGAAATTCTCCGTGTCAGTATTAACATGCCATTTTTGTCCCTTGTGCTGCCAGTAATAGACATGCCTGAGACTGGGTAATCTAAACATAATGACGTGGCGGTTAGGTGCTCGACTCCCACGTAGTCCTAGTCCTGGACCTGGCAGCCTGAAAATCACGCTGCGTGTGTGTGCACGCACGCCCAAAGTGCCAGGAGAACACTGAAGGAGGGATTGTGTGGCCATCCCCCAGGGGGTGGTTTCTCACTTTCCCTCTCACTGTCTCACTCTGTTTCTGGTGAACACATGTGCCCGTGGCAAAAGCCTAAAACAAGACAGAATAGACATTTATTTCGCTCACGGTTTTGGACGTCCAAGGTCAAGAGGTAACACAGGGTACCACAGGGCAAGCTGTCCCCGTCTCATTCCCCCTCCTTGTGAACACACCAGCATTTAGTCATGCGGACTCCACCCTGCTCACCTTAATCCCATCACCTTCTTAATCCCGTAATTGGATTAAGTCTCTGCTCTCTCAGCACCACTACGACAGCTCACCGCATTTCGACAATAAATGTTGGGTGGATACATTCAAACCGCAGCATGTGCCTAAACCTCTCTCCCGACCCCCATGGCATCATTTGTGTCATCGTTGTCCCGTTGATCCTGAGCTATGTTTAATTCTTCTGCTATTATGACCACACCTTCTGTTAGTGAATTTTACAAGCATATGAGTTCTCATCAGAAGCCCCTTTCAGCCATCGGTTCATGGATGCACGGATCCAGGAGAAACTGTGGAGATGATTCTGTCTCACACATTCATTTTCCAGAAGAACAAACCAAGACCCCAGAGTCGTACGGTTACTTTTTTAATAGCATTTCAGGTCAGTCAGCACTCACATCCTGTCTTCCCTGAGCCGGAGATACAAAGAGAGAAAAGACCTCGCCGAGTACGGCTGAATAGGGAGATGGACGCCGTAGCGGGAACTGTAATGGAAGTTTACACGTGGTCCCATCGAGCACAGAGGAGCGGCATGTAGCACGGTTCGTGGTGCAGGGAGGATTTCTTGGACAGGACCTGGCGGGTGACCCGGTGTTTAAGGCACTGGACTCCCACGTGGCCAACTGCACTTTGAGTCCTGGATCCGGTGGCTTGCTTTCCCACTTTCCCTCTCTCTCTCTGTCTGTCTCTGGTCAAATTAAGAAATAATAATAATAATATATTTTTTAAAAGATTTCTTGGACAATGTGACACTTGAATTGAATCTTCAAGGCTGTAAAAAGAAGGCCCTCTGGAGGAAGGGACTGGCCTGAAAGACAACGGTGAAGAGGTGGGAGCTTGGGTGGTGGTTTGGTGGCATGAGCTCCTTGGAGTTTCTAGAGTACTAAGAGCACCGCGTGTCATGTTGAGGGTCTGGACTTGTTTCTTAGCTAATAGGGAGCCACGGAAGGCTGAGAGCTACGCACAATTCTTTACCACTGCCAGTTTATCTCAGGAAGAACTGAAAAGGGACTGTTAGCTGGCTTATTTCTCTGTCCCCAAACTGCATCCTGGCCATGCCACTTTTGGTGGGTTTTAAAGTGCCACTCCCTTCTCCCCAAAAGACCAGTCACACAAAAGAAAACAGGTCAAAAGTACTGAGTCATTTCTGGGGCCAGCAAGTGGCACAGTAGTTAAGGTGCTGGACTCTCACATAGCCAGCTGCAGTTTGAATCCCGTACCTGGTGGCTTGAAACTTACACGGAGTGTGTGTGCATGCGTGCATACAGGAGAATGGAGGAGAAGGGATTGAGGCATGGCCATTCCCTCGGAGGGTGATTCCTCACTTGTGGGACCAGCACTTAGCGTAATGGCTATGTCACTGGACTCCCATGTAGTTGACCGCGGTTTGAGTCCCGGACCTGGTAGCTTAAACTCACACCGGGCGCGTGTGCGTGCGTCCCCAAGATCCCTAGAGGAGAATGGAGGAGAAGGGATTAAGGCACGGCCTTCCTCCCTGGGGGGTGAGTTCTCGCCTGTCACTTTCCCATAGAATTCTCGTAGGTGGGATTTCAAACCAATACAGACTGAATCTCTCCCCAACGTACAAGAAACACCCACAAATCATCTGCCTTACCATTTCTGGGAAAACAATGTAGGCACCTCTCCTTTGCATGTATCTTTAGAACATTGAACCTTTTAAATTTTCTAGACAGGAATTAGACCCAGTGCTCTATGTCCCAACAACTGGAAGGAGATCGATTTGAACTTTCCAATGGTCTCATTGAAGCCCGTTTCTCTTAGCTTGAAGGAAAAGGACTCCACCCTCCTCCTAGATAGGGAGAAATGCCAGCACAATTCTCTCTAAAGAAATCCTCTTGCAGGACCAGCAGGGAGTGTGGTGGTTACAGTGATGGACTCACACATGGCCAACCCTGGTTTGAGTCCCAGACCCAGGGGCTTGAAAATCATGTTGGGCACATGTGCATGTGTACCCAAAGTCCCAGGAGGAGGATGGAGGAGAAGGGATTGCTGTGTGGGCATCTGCCCTGGGCTGATTTCTCACTTTCCCTCTCATTGTCTCTCTTTTTCTCTCTTCATCGAGTACACGTACCCTTTGACAAAAAACCTAAAAAAAAAAAAAAAACGATGTCCTCTTTCAATCTCTTTCTTCTCAAAGCTACTCTGTCTTCAAAGTGTATAAGGGATTCAAGAATTATGTGATGAGTCTTGGCTTGCTAACTATGACATTTTTGTATCATGGTCTCTTTAAAATGTGGCATCCAGGGGCTGGACGGTGGTGCAGTGTTCAAGTATGGCATTGCAAGGCTGACCCACATGGGAAGGTTCTGAGTCCACCTCCAGAGAGCTAAGTATGCCGGGCACAAGCGTGTCTGTGATCCAGGACTGGCAGACACTGGGGGTGCACTCTAGTATCCTTTAGGGGTTCTTCCACTCTCTCTCCTTCTCTTTCGCTCATACAAGAAATAAATGAATACATTTTTAAAGTGCAGCTTTTGCTGTTTCCGTGTTTTAGCTGAAAATGGGCAGAAACAGTCCCATGTTAACATGCAGTTGCACGAGCTTAGCCCGGGTGCCGTCACCACGTGTAAGCCCCCTTTCCTACTCCTTTTCACCCTTGCAGCAGTCTCCTTTTAGAGAAAGGAAAGCTGAGGGACTGCAGGACTTGTCCAAGAGTGGTCGGGTAGGATTGGGGTTGAGAACAGTTTTTCTAAACAGTTCATAACGTCAGTCTTGATTGCCACATTTATCAAGAAGATATTTAGAAGAACGTCTCTAACTTGCAAGTGGATGGATTAAAAATAATTCTTTTAGTATTTCTTTTATTGCTTTTTTTTGGTCTGAGATATAGCCCTCGATAAGTTCTAACTTTTAGAATGTAGTGAGGTTTGTGCTGAGGCCTGATACAAGGGAAGTTATTATTATTATTTTGCCACAGATCACATGCACTCACCAGAGACAGAGACAGAGATAAAGTGAGAAATACCACCACCCCCACCCTACCCCCCCGCTCCCCTAGGGAAGATGACCACACACAATCCCTTTTCCTCCATTCTCCTTTCAGGATTCTGGGCACTCTCACACACATTCCCAGCATGATTTTTTAAGCTACCAGGTCCAGGACTTGAACCCCTGTTGACCATGTAGAAGTCCAGCACCTAACCACCATGCCACCTGCTGGCTCTCAAGGGCAGTTTTAGTAACTGTTCCATGGGAATTTGCAAAGATGGTGTGTTTGCTTTCTTTGTTGGTTACCGAGTTCCGAGCTTTCTCTTAACTTGAATATCCATGGCTCCTCGGTCCGAGTCTTACACACAGGAGGTCCCAGTGGCTGAAACAGAGACTTCCTGGAGATGCTTATGACCAAAACAGCAAGTTGTCATGAAACACACTGACATACCTTAAACCAGCTACGTTTTTCTTATTTCATTCCCAGTCACGCAGGAAGTCTTTTCTGGACCCCTAAGATCCGGTGGTAAAGTTTTTCTTTAGCTTCTGAAACAACTTTGGATGGTGAGTCAGAGCACCTGCATCCTTAGCCCAGTTCTGCCTCTCACTGCCCCTGTGGGAGTCTCCTCTCTGAAATGCTCGGGTCCAGGCACACGCTCTCAAGGCCTATCCTGCCTCTCAAGGTCTGTGACTTGGTGGGTCTCTGGCTTCTCACCCTGGGGGTCACGAGCAGTTCACGAAAGAGGTGTTCCCCGTGTGAGTGAGGGTTTCTTGGAGAAAGCCGTGAACACACATGTACGCTGCACCCTGGTCTCTGGGAATTGAAAACCATTACTTAAAAACGCTGGATCTGCAGTCAGCTGTAAAGTCACTGGTGTGGCCCTTTCCTCAGCGTGTTATGTGAACACTGGACCGAATTCAATTACAGATTAGGTCAGAGGGTCTGCCTGGGTGGTCTGCAAAATGCTGGCTTGTATTTGCTTGTCTGGAGCAGCTGCACCCAGGCTGGGAGATGTGTCCTTCCCCAAGGTGACACACACACATGTTCTAATCCTCAGGGTTGCAGTCGTCCCCCAGAGGCCCCGAGTGTGATAAAGCTGAAGCTCTCAAATGGGGGACGTACAAAGAGGTGTCACTTCCTTTGCAAAACTCTCCTTTTATTTACTTTGCTTCAAATATACCGTTGAATCAGTATGTTAACTATTTTGTCCATGCCAGCCAGGCTATGTTCTGGGCAGACAAAGATGAAAGACAAGAAGAACTGGTGAGCATTTGCCGCTTCTTATCCCACCCAGCCTGAGGTGGGAGCTGCACGTGTCCTGTGTCTGAATAAAATGGGCACAGTACGAGAGGGGCTGAGGTAAGAGACTGTCACAATCCCTTTTCCTCCATTCTCCTTTCAGGATTCTGGGCACTCTCACACACATTCCCAGCATGATTTTTTAAGCTACCAGGTCCAGGACTTGAACCCCTGTTGACCATGTAGAAGTCCAGCACCTAACCACCATGCCACCTGCTGGCTCTCAAGGGCAGTTTTAGTAACTGTTCCATGGGAATTTGCAAAGATGGTGTGTTTGCTTTCTTTGTTGGTTACCGAGTTCCGAGCTTTCTCTTAACTTGAATATCCATGGCTCCTCGGTCCGAGTCTTACACACAGGAGGTCCCAGTGGCTGAAACAGAGACTTCCTGGAGATGCTTATGACCAAAACAGCAAGTTGTCATGAAACACACTGACATACCTTAAACCAGCTACGTTTTTCTTATTTCATTCCCAGTCACGCAGGAAGTCTTTTCTGGACCCCTAAGATCCGGTGGTAAAGTTTTTCTTTAGCTTCTGAAACAACTTTGGATGGTGAGTCAGAGCACCTGCATCCTTAGCCCAGTTCTGCCTCTCACTGCCCCTGTGGGAGTCTCCTCTCTGAAATGCTCGGGTCCAGGCACACGCTCTCAAGGCCTATCCTGCCTCTCAAGGTCTGTGACTTGGTGGGTCTCTGGCTTCTCACCCTGGGGGTCACGAGCAGTTCACGAAAGAGGTGTTCCCCGTGTGAGTGAGGGTTTCTTGGAGAAAGCCGTGAACACACATGTACGCTGCACCCTGGTCTCTGGGAATTGAAAACCATTACTTAAAAACGCTGGATCTGCAGTCAGCTGTAAAGTCACTGGTGTGGCCCTTTCCTCAGCGTGTTATGTGAACACTGGACCGAATTCAATTACAGATTAGGTCAGAGGGTCTGCCTGGGTGGTCTGCAAAATGCTGGCTTGTATTTGCTTGTCTGGAGCAGCTGCACCCAGGCTGGGAGATGTGTCCTTCCCCAAGGTGACACACACACATGTTCTAATCCTCAGGGTTGCAGTCGTCCCCCAGAGGCCCCGAGTGTGATAAAGCTGAAGCTCTCAAATGGGGGACGTACAAAGAGGTGTCACTTCCTTTGCAAAACTCTCCTTTTATTTACTTTGCTTCAAATATACCGTTGAATCAGTATGTTAACTATTTTGTCCATGCCAGCCAGGCTATGTTCTGGGCAGACAAAGATGAAAGACAAGAAGAACTGGTGAGCATTTGCCGCTTCTTATCCCACCCAGCCTGAGGTGGGAGCTGCACGTGTCCTGTGTCTGAATAAAATGGGCACAGTACGAGAGGGGCTGAGGTAAGAGACTGTCCATCGAGATTGGCAAGTCACAAGGAGGTAGCTCTGCGGGAGAGAGTCGTGCTGAGCCAGATGCGTGGTCAGAGCCTGCCTGGACCTCCTCGAGCTCTGGGCCTCCCTGCAGCATCCTAGAAGGCTGCAGCACAGAGCAGCACTTGAGGGCGAGCCGTGGCCCCGACCCTCTCACTGAATTCTAGGAAGGAGGTTGCTTGCAGGAATGAGCTCAGCTTAATCACTTGAAATTAAGGCAGAAAAGGAAATCACCCAATCTCTGTTTATAAATGTGCAAAAACAATTTGCTGGACACAACTATTAAGCAAGAGACTACTCACAGGGCGGCTCGGGGGGGTGTGGGTGCAAAGGCCGAGAGTGAGTATCAGCCGTTCATCCCCTCCTGCAGATACTCTGCTGGGCAGAGTGAGCACACAGGCCAGCAGGTGGGATCACCGGCCTGCCCGCGAATTAGAGCCACCCTCACAGCCACAGATAGGACCACAAGCCCATGGAGGGAATGTCAGCTGAACCCACATCTCCTCTCACTTTCCTTTCCTCTTTTCCTGCTCCTTCCTAAACAGAGAACAATTTCAGACCATTGCGAATATATGCAATCAACCAATGAGTAAAAAATCCCATGCCTGCTAGGGACTATGGGAAATTCCTGTGTGGGTTAAAGAAGACCTTTGCATCCAAGCAGGCTGCTTCCAAAGTAGAGAGAGAGAGAGAGAGAGAGAGTGTGTGTGTGTGTGAGAGAGAGAGAGAGAGAGAGCGTGTGTGTGTGTGGGCGTGTGTGTGAGAGAGAGAGAGAGAGAGAGAGAAAGTAAGAAAGCACTCCCCCATTGTGTGTGTGTGTGTGTGAGAGAGAGAGAGAGAGAGAGAGAGAGAGAGAGAGAGAGAGAGAGAGAAAGAGGGCATGCACACAAAAGGAAAACAACTCAAGGCAGTAATTACATTTCCTTCTTCTTCCTGACTACCTTCTCCTCACCCTGCAGGCCCCACCTCAGTCATGCCTTCCTCTGAGCCGCTGTCTCTGACCTTCCAAGCAAGACTGGTTTAAGTGCTCTGGCTACGTGTTCCTCTTATGCCTGTTCTTCCCCCATCATAACCCTTTTCACACTGAATTGTAATCACTTGTTAAATTACTTGGGCCTCCCACAAATCCCATACTGTGACTCTGGGGAGCAGGGATCTGTCTGGGTCACTCCTGGCACAGGTGCACGGGAGCTGGCGGGCTCTAGGAACAGTATTGGGGACGTGCTCTGAGAGTGGCGCTAGAAGAGGAGAGAGGACTCCACGTGTTGACCTCTGAGAAATGCTGAGGCGGTGTTACGTAAAACAAGAGTGCATTTGGTCAGGTTAGGGCGCTTGCCGGGGCAACACAATACCCAAATTTCCCTGAATAATGAGTGCTGAAGTCCTACAGAGTTCTGGATAATTTTTAAGGCAAAAGTCACACATGGGAGAAGGGAGTAGCTGAGTCTTCTACAGAGGCGATTGCTAAATCTGTCGTAAGGGCAGCAGGGGACTTCATGGTTGCCTTAATCATAAGCCAGGTATGGAGACCGTGAATCTAGCACATTACTGTAACTGGAACATTTCGACGTGACTGATGGAAAGTAAAGAAGGAACATATTTGGGCAATTAGGATGTTCATAAACAAATCTGGGCCAGTCCCATAGCCTAGTGGTCAAGGGAGCAGGATCCTACAGGACCAAGCATGGTTTGAATCCTGGCCTCGGTGGACTGGAAAGATACCCTGGACCCTTGTGCATGAGTACCTTAAGTCCTGAAAGGATGGAGAAATGGAGGAGAAGGGATTGTGGCGTGACCATGTCCTACTGTAGGTGTTTCTCCCCCTCCTCACCCTTTCTGGCAAGGGCATGATCCCTGGGGGGGGGGGGGCAGAAAACAGGGGCTAATGGTTAAGGCACTAAACTCTTATTGGCTTCCTGCAGTTCCAGTCCTGAATCTGGTGGCTTGAAACTCATGCTGGGCATGTGTGTGTGTCCAAAATGCCAGGAGGAGAATGGAAGAGAAAGGATTGTGGTGTGGCCATCCCCCTTGGGGGGTAATTTCTCATTTTTCCTCTCACTGTCTCTCTGTCTCTCTCCAACAAGTATACACACTCTATGGGAAAAAACCTTAAAAATGAAAATAAAAACAGAAATAATAAACAGTAAGTTCAATGAATCTAGGTAGAATCTTAAGCTATTGCACATTCCTAAGAAAACCACAAGATGTACTTAAGGATTTTTTTTTTTTCTTTCTTTATAGCACTGACTCAGGTAGACTGAAATCCCCTGTTTTCTCCTGGTCTATGTGAGGATCTATCAATTTTGTTGAAGTTTCAGATTGGTGATGTGGCATTTTAGCATGAGTGTCTCCATTTTGGTCTAGTCTGTTGGGGTCTAGTTCAAGAACTTGGTCTCAGATAATGGCCTCCTATAATTTTTATTTCATAGATGATACTGTTTTACGTAGTGCCGTGGTTGTCAAAGTATGAACCCTGTGCCAGCAGGATTGTACCATCTGAGAACTTAGAAATGCTGACTGTGACCTGAACCCATGCCTCCTAAATGAGAAACTCTAGAGGTGGACCTCATTCTGGGTTTTAATAAGCCTTCCAGGTGGTTGTGATGCACACCAGAATTTGAGAACCACCCACCTAGCGCCTTGCTGCCACGGCTCTGCGTTATCTCCCACTGTGACCAGCGGACGCTCATACTGATTGGCTACCTGTGACTTTGGGACCAGGCCTGCCATACAGAATTTATCTCGTGGTGCTATTTTCTGTTGATTGGGAGTGGCTTTCTGAAGCTCTTGTGTGAAAGTTTCAAGACCATAACTGCCACAGAAAGAAATCATCTGCCTTGGGGGACCGGCAGCTGGTGCAGTGGTTATGTCCCTGTACTCCCATGTAGTTGACTGTGGTTTGAGTCCCGGATCTAGGGACTTAAAACTCACACTGGGCATGTGTGTGTGCTCAAGATTCCAAGACGAGAGTCAGGGTGAAGGGAGTGCAGCATGACCATCACCTCTGGGTGGTGAGTTCTCACCTTCTGTCTCTTACTTCTCTGGTGAGTGCACACACACTATAGCAAAAAAACTCTCTCTCTTAAAAAAAAAAAAAAAGGAAAGGAAGGAAGAAAGAAACAACAAAGAAAGAAAAAGGAAGAAAGAAAGAAAGAAATTATCTGCCTCATACAGGTGTTTAGGTTGTGCCCTTCACAGAGTACTTCATCTCAGGAAGAAGCTTTTACAGCATAGAGATCTTTAGTTCTTAAGTTTCCCCCATTGTAGTTGTAACCGTGTTGACTTTAAAGACAAATGATTTGCTATGACAGTTCTCTAGCAGCTGGTAGTCAAGTGTGTCTGTCCTAATGGTATCAATACTTCCCCATTTTCTGCAGAGCGGAAGTCAAGCGTATTGCGGAAAGGTTGAGGGAGGGATGCCTTGTCTGCTTAGAAAGGCACTGTGAAGGTGGCTCGGAGAGCTCCCGTCCGGTCTCCAGGTGTGAATCTTTAGAATGGGGACTGTTGGGTCCATTCCAGGTCAACAGACAGTTTCTGAACAACTGTAGTGAGAGAGGACTTCTATCTAGATTACACGGATGAGAAAGATGAGGTCCTATTGTCCTTGAGGACCTCTGAATGTTAGTAGGGACACAGGTGGGTGGGCAATAGCAGGGACTGTAGGTTCAAAGGGCTGGACTCAGACTCAGTCCTGCCGTCATGGTCCCCTTCATTATGCGTGTGCTTTTTCATGGAGTACGCTTCAATATTAGCTATGATTGCGGAGTCATTTTTAATGGGCCTTTTAATGTTATTGAGTCGCTGCTTAATAACCTAATTCTTTCTTGTAGGCATAAGAAGGTAACTTGTTTTAAACCAGTTATTGAGATAGAAAGCTTTCTTTTGGATATTTTCCCGTAGGGTACACGTACTAGTGGAGAGAGGCAAAGCACGTGCCTGGTGTGCGTTTCAGGCTGCCAGGTCTGGGACTCAAACCGCAGAGTTGGCCATGTGGGGTCTAGCACCTTAACCACCCCACCACCTGTTGGCCTGAGATCAAAAGCTTTTCAAGGCTTCTACTCCTGGATTAGGCAGCTATGGTGAGAGAGAGTAAGAGGGGCAGAGAGAGAGAAAGCGTGCTTTTCTTCAGCCTTTCTGGTTCCGCATTCCCAAGGAAGAGTGCAGCTGATCGCTGTGGAAAACGAGGAGAGGTCTTCCTGTCCTTCTCTACAGTCCCAAGTTCTCTGTGGGGAAGAGGCAGAGAGTGCCACTCGTGGGCTTTTGCGGTGATCGCTCCTTATAGTGGGGTGTTTGCATATCTGCGGGTCCCTCACCAGCTCTCCCTTCCTGGGAGGACAGTTTTCTGGCTGACCTCTGGCTGTCAAGTCCAGGCCGTGGCAGGCACTGAAGCTTCTTTTGCACATCTGTGCCTTCTTCCTCTGACCTTCCTGAATAGAGTGGGCTGATAGGCCTCCCAGCCTTCTGGGAGGTGGTGGTGATTAACGGTGTTGGACTCCCACATGGCTGGCCATGGCTTCAGTCCCAGACCTGGTGGCTTGCTTTCTCACTTTTCCTCTCCCTTGTTCTCTCTCTCTTGCTCTGTCCCTCTCTAGTCAAATTTAAATAAATAAATAAAGTTAGATAAAATAATTCTTTTTTTAAAAAAAGAAGACACAGAGAGTTTCTGAGTCCCTACTCGACACTTTAAGAGGAGCAGGCAATAAGTTTTCAGTGGAGTTGCCGTTCACTTACCTGAAAGAGCTCGGTGGTGGGGTGGAGGCTAGCTGCAGAGGGAGAGCAGAAAAGCAATGAGTAAGGAGCCCAGGGAGAAACAGAAATGAGGGAGAATTGGGTGTTCCTGGAGGGAAGGAAGGGTCCTTGTCCCACATGTGCAAGTATCTCTAGGCACTGCTTACCGAGGGGGCTCTCTGTCCAGAGCCAGTGACCCCAGGGTAAAAAAAGCAAGACCTTTGGCAATACCAGCAGTGAGGAAGGGGCCAAGAGCCTGGTCCGTGCTGCCTGCATGTTTTTGGGTTTATGTATTTTGAAAATGAAAGACTAAACAGGCAAATATTTAAGTTTGACCAGCCAAATAAAAGGACGAGCAACTAAGACTATAGTTCAAAGGAATGTCAGCACAAGGGGGCAGAGCTCCTAGCCTCTAGGCAAGTAGCGCCCAGATTCACAGAGGGCTTCAGGACTCACTAAGGACGTACGGTGGGGAGGACGATGGAGAGCTGCTCAAACTGCAGATACCCTCGGGCCAAAGACCCCAGGGGACGTCGGAGAAAAAGGAACAAGGCAGATGTTTTAAATAAAATGGTGACACATATGAAGGAGAAAATGAGAATGCAAATTTGTCTTAGTTTTATGGGAAAATGAAACTATCATTATCTGCCTTTAATGCAGACAGGTACATTTCCAGCAGATGGAGATATGACCATGTAAAAGACGAGTCTGACAGGTGAACCAGGCCCAGGGTCCCTGCTTTCCAGAACAGGTGGTCTGCTTCATAGGAGTGAAACACAGAGAGGACCCCTGAAACAGGTAGACTCTCACACCTGAGCTAAATAACACGTTTCAAAGGCATTTGACATGTTACCGAGCTTCCCTATTCAGAGGGTTAGCTTGTTTTGTTTCGGAGGTTTTTGCCTTAGGGCGCGTGTGCTGGGGAGGATGGGGGCATTGAGGGAGAGAGACAGAGACAAAGAGAGGGAAAGTGAGAAATCACCTCCCCCCTAGGGAAGGCCACAATCCCTTCTCCTACCATTCTCATCCATTCTTCTGGATCTTGGGCATGCACACACATACACCTGGCATGATTTTAAAACCGCCAGGTCCAGGACTCAAATCGTGGTTTGCCATGTAGCAGTCCAGTAACCTAACCGTTATGCCATCTGCTGGTCCCCCATGTAGAGAGATTTTGGCTATAGGGCAAGTGTGCTTGCTGGAGGGACAGAGAGAAAGAGAGAAAGTGAGAAATCATCCCCCAGAAAGGATGACCATGCTGTAATCCCTTCTCCTCCATTCTCCTCTTGAGATTTTGGGCACGCATGGACTTGCACCCAACATGAGTTTCAAGCCACCAGGTCCAGGACTCTAATCCTGGAGTCCAGCCCCATAACCACTACACCACCTGCTGGTCCCAGAGAGGTTTAGTTTTTTAAATGATGAAAACATTAGCTGCTTGTTACCAAGTTTTGGGAGGATTGGGCGAAAAGCCTTTGTTCTCTAACATTTGTGTTTGGAAACGAGGGTTAGAAAAGGGTTCTGTTTGCCTTCTGATCAACTTACTGCACTGCAGTGCTTGCTGCTTTGGGAGTCAAGATTCCGGATTGTTTTGTTTTTGTTTTTGTTTGTTTGCTTGTTTTTTAGAGTGTCCCTTGTAGCCCTGAGCATAAGGTCAGTTTGTTTTCCCAGTTTGTCAACGTTTTGTTTTAGGTTTTGAGGACTTGGGCTGGATGTTCTTATCAAGTGTTAGAAGAATTGAATAGCTGTACCCTCCAAGTTAGCTGCTATGCATCACGCATTAACATTAAAAACCTGTCTGGGCCATTACAGGAAGGGACAGTGTTGTCTGGGTGATCTCAGGTGCTAGGGAAGCATTTCCGGATTCACCCAGCGTGCTGTGGTTTAGCGATCCTCTCCAAACCAAATGGTGCCCCCAAATCAGGGCTTACAGAAGGATTAACTACAGTCAGAAAACACAGCCTTAGCTTTAAAGGGGATAATTTACTGGAACTTGTTTTTCTTCCCCAGAGTGATTTTTAACAAGCATAAATAAAAGAATTCAAAATTCATGGAAGTCCACTCGGCAGCACAGCAGTCACATGCTGCTCAAGAGGAGCCAGGTCCCATGTGGCCACAGCAGTTCAGTACCTGCCTGGTCAGCACTGGACATGCACGGGAGTGCTCGAGAGCTGAGAGGTGGAAGGGGATTGCAGAAGCGATCAGATCCTGTGTGGGAGGGCTCTCATCTCTCTCTCTCTCATTTTCTCACCCTTTCATAGTGTGTTCATGTGCTCCGTACTGATTAGAGAAAAAAAAAATTAAAATTCATTTAGATTCAGGGGCCAGCAGGTGGTGTAATGGTTAAGGCATTGGACTTGCACATGGCTGACCATAGTTCAAGTCCCAGGTCTGGCAGTTTGAAAACCATGCTGTGTGTGTGTGTGTGTGTGTGTGTGTGGTGTGTGTGCGTGTGTGTGTGTGTGTGTGTGTGTATGTGTGTGTGTCCAAAATCCCAGGAGGAGAATTGGAGAGAAGGGATTGCAGTGTGGCCATCCCACTCGGGGAGTGATTTCTCAATTTCCCTCTTTCTGTCTCTCTCTGGTGAGCACATGTGCCCTATGGCAAAAATCTTAAGAAAGAAAATAGAAGTCTGTTCAGATACATATTTCAGGAAAATGGAAATACATCCTTTAGATTTTAGTCTTAGAATAAACATCAGGGGGGATGATTGGGCCAGTGGGTATGAATTATGTTCCTTGGTATCTACCAAACTTTCCCCAAAGCACTGTACCAGTTGTACAGATACCCTTCAATACTTTCACCCCGAACCGCTTCACGTGTTGTCAGGTTAGAAAGGGGGAGGGAAAGAATGGGAAGAAGAAGAAGAAGGAGAAGGAAAAGGAGAAGAGGAAGAAGTGGAGGAAGAAGAGGAAGAAGAGGAAGAAGAAGTAGTGGAGGAAGAAGAGACAGAAGAAGAGGAAGAGGAAGAAGATGAAAAGAAGGAGGAGGGAAGGAATTACTCTTGTTAGTGGTAAGTATATCCAACAAAGGCTTAGAAGTAAATATGGTCTGGTCTGGTCACGGAATGTTAGTCACATATCTCAGAATCCTCGTCAGCAGTTCAGGAAAAGCGTCTTATGCATTTTCTTCTCAGCCCAGAACCCCTTTTCCAAATTCCTCCAGGTTCAAGCAGAGGTTACCCCCCCACCTCTTGGCCAGGGGAACCTCTTGCTGTCTGCCAACCGGGAATGTCTGGATCTTCTTTTGATCTTCTGTGTTTTTTTTTTTTTTTTTTTTCTCAGCCCGGAGCTATTTAAACTCCCCTGGGAGAGGTGGAAGCATTCGTTATTTGGCTGTCAACAGGGAACTGCTTTGTGGTTTACACACATACACAGAAGGCAAATCAAATCTGTGCTCAGGATATCACACATTCTCGGTAAAACCCGAGACTTTCACGAGAACTCTTCTACCTTGTCGCATATAAATCACGCCTTGCATTTGTCCAGGAAGAGGCGATTGCCTGCGTCTTTGACACTCTTGAGAGCTTCTTAGACTGCTGCTGTCACTGTTTGGTTCGCTCCTTTAGTCTTTCAGTGACTCTTGAATTTGCTCACAAACCCATACGGAGGACCCACTATGTGCCGTGCTCTTGTAGTTGGTGATCATGGGTAGAGCGAAGGAAGTCCGCCCCGGTCATGGGAGCACTGCACCCTTCACACGTGCTTTATTGGTCTGGGGTCAGTACCTTCGTCTTTGTTTCCAAAGGACAGCTGCTTTTCCCATTGACCAGATTGTGTTTGTTTCTGAAAAATTTTCTGTTGCGCAGCTCCTCCTGGATGCCCGGCTTCGTATGTCGGGAGGAGGAATAGAACCCAGAAAGCAGAGCGCAATGGGCAGGGTGCTTTGGGAGGTCATCTCTGCTACTGGAGTTTGGCCTCCAGTTCCAATTCCTTGTTTTCTGACAGCGCAGATTGGTTTTGTGGAATATCAATCACGTGTTTGGAGCGGGGGCCAGGTGGTAACCAGTTTTGGATATTTTATGGACTTGGGCATATTAAAATACATATGAAATGAAATTCACTATCTCAACCTTTACTTATTTATTTATTTTAGCTTTTTTGCCATAAGGCAGGTGTGCTAGCCAGAGAGAGGGAAAGTGAGAAATCACCTTCCAAGGAGGATGGTCACGCTACAGTTCTTTCTACTCCATTGGGCACACACGCATGTGTACCTGGTGTGATTTTTTAAGCCACTGGGTTTGGAACTCAAACCGTGGTCAACCTTGTGGAACTCCAGTGCCTTAACTTCTACACCACCTGCTGGACTCTTGCTTTCCTTTTTTAGGATGAAATAATAAAGCAGAATAAACAACATATTCTAAATGGTCCTTGCATTTTCAGATAAATTGATATGAATCAAGAAAAGCTAACATTTGCCTTTATATACCTACTGTCACTAACCAAACAGTGTATAGTACGAAACAGAATGGGCCCAAGGCTGCATTTTCTGTCTATGTGATCTACAGTAATCCCCTTTTGTCTGTGGTTTCCTTTTCTGTGGTTCTAGGTACCCATGGTATAGGACAATACAATATAGTAGAGAGAGAGAGAGGAGAGAGAAAGACATAGCATTCACATATTTTTACTACAGTGTGTCACTATAATTGATCTCTTTAATTATTAGTTATTGTTAATGTCTTACTGTGCCCAGTAGGTAAATTAAACTTAATCATAAGTTTATATGTATGAGAAAAACATACAGTACATACAGGGCTCAGTACTACCCATGGTTTCAGGTATCCACGAGGGGCCTTGGAACTCATTACCATAATTTGATTCTCATGGGACGATTGCTTTTTCGTGAACTTTTCATCAGACTTGAATTAGACAAGGAACCAGGAGGGAATTAGAGAGGACTTCGAGTAATTGGAAGATTTCTGGATTGCATAGCGGAGCTATGGAAAGTTTGACTTTCCTTTTCGTAAGTCTATAGAAGTTTAAATCGAATCTTTGATCTTGTATGCCCCTGCATTTACTTGGTCATACAGCCTCTTCTTACCTGGAGTCATCTGAACTCACAGAGAAAGACCTTGCATGCCCTTGATCCAAACTGGCCTGTCCATTTGTCAGAGCTCTGCCCCGAGGAGCAGTTTACCATATTGACTTACCCAGTAATTTTTCTTGGATCCTGATCTATATGGTGTAGTGGGATAGAAAGGAGGTAATTGGGATTCCCTAGTCAGAAATAGCACATTCTTCATCTCAGATATACTGGGCATTCAGAAAGACTTCTTTCTCTCTAAGGCCCCATGGTGGTGTGGTGGTAGCATACCTGGACCCACATCGGAAGGGTCTTGGGAATAAATGTAGGACCTCCTTGAGCACACTGGGGGTGTAGGTATATGCCTGCATCCGTTATCGAAGGTGGCTGAGACAAGTGGATTGTGGCATCAAGACCCCGCTAAGGAGGCCAGCACGTGGCATAGTGGTCAAGGTGCTGGACTCCCACATGGTCAGCCACAGTTTGAGTCCTTGACCCTGTCACTTGAAATTCACACCTGGTGTGGGTATTTGTGTGCCCAAGATCCAGAGAGGAGAACGGAAGAGAAGAGATTATGGCATGGCCATCTCCCCAGGGGGTGATTTCTCACTGACTGTCTCTCTGGTGAGGACACGCACCCTATAGCAAAAATCTCTCTCAAAAATAAATAAGTAAATAAATCAATAAATGTAAATAAAGACCTTGATAAGGATGCCTGTCTCTTTGTCTGTCTTTCTTTCATGGAAAAAAAAAAAAGTAAATGAGCTTTAAAATTTTCTTTTAAAGTTTATTCATTTATTTGTTTCATGAGAAGGAGAGGAAGAGAGAGAGAGAAATAACAAGAAAGAGAGACAGAACGAGCCCCAACAGGGCCCTCACATCGTGATCGCCAGCCCGAGATTATGGGCCCTGCGCAGGCGCCCAGCATGTGCAGGGGACCAAGGGCCTTCCTGCCCAGGTCCGACTGTGGTGCTGGTGTACCACTGTCTGCCCATTCTCCCCATTTTCTAGGTAATTATGGCTGACTAAATTCACCCAAAGGAAAGAGGAGTGGTAGCTATGTAGTCAAGGTGAGCTAAGGAGCTGAGCCCAGGAAGAGAGGCAGTAGCACCACAAGGTTTACTGAATCGTCCTGTTTTGTTGTCATGTCACGTCTTTTGTACTGATGCTTATTGGTTGGTGGTCTCCCTGAGGGGAAGGGGGGCCCGTCC
>NW_006198322.1:106779-124369 GCF_000334495.1 Tupaia belangeri chinensis | reverse complement strand
GAGATGCGTGTTTGCCAGTAGCTGATGGTTGCACAGCAGGAGACTATGGCCCTTCAGAACATGGGGGACCCACGGAGACCCACAAAGAGGAAGATTAAAACTCTCTCTTTGCAGAACCAGTAAGGCAATGAAACTTGCAAGTAGTTATTTGCAAGAACCATAAAGAGAAAAATCTGGAACAATGAGATTCCCAACAGCGTTCCCTGGATTTGACTACCACGCACTTGGAGTCCTGAGGTGCAGCCAGGGAGCCATAGAACCCTTCTCCCTACTCTTCTTCCAACTGTGTTGTAATTTGGCCATGAATCTATGATAACTACCGAGAAAAATGAAAAGAACAGGCAGCTTAGAAGGGCTCTAGGGATAGCCTAGCATCAATGAAGGAGAGGGATTAGTATTATTTATATATTTTTTGCCATAGGGTCAGAGCACTCATTAGAGAGAGACACAGAGAGACAGAGATAGTGAGAAAGGGGAAATGAGAAATCACAGCTCCCCCCACCCCCCAATCCCTGCTCCATTCTCCTCTCAGGATTTGGGGCACACATGCACATGGGTCTGGCGTGCTTTTCAAGCCACCAGGTCCTGGACTCAAACTGTGGTCCACCACGGAGGAATCCAGTGCCCAATCACCATGCCACCTGCTGGCCCCAAGGAATTACTTTTAATAAAGCCTCGAGACTGCTGGGGACTACTGCCAAGCCCATCATTTCTTGCCGAAGGCTGCCACATTTCGATAAAGGTAGATCCTTTCACATCTGCAATTCTTATAAAGCTTCCCGTGCAGACATTCCTCCACTTTCCTGGGCATCTAGTTTCAGGGGAGAAGAAAGGAAGTTGACATTTATTGACTACCTGTGCTTTTACAAGCGTTCTCTGTATTTGATTCCCAGACAAGTCTTTGAGATAAGCACTGTAATAGCTGTTTTGTCATATACAGAGAGCAGGGTTCATAGACGTAATTCATCCAGTGACACCAGCTTAGTGGCCGAACTTAGACTCCAACCCAGGTAAGGACCGCGGAAGATCCTCCTCTTTTTCTTGTCTGCCTGAAAGGCTTCTGTAGATTTCTCAGTGCTGAGGAGTTGGTCCAAATGTCTACCCAGCCTCTTTCCTGCAGCATTTCTTGGAATACAGTTGTTCTTTGAAGTCCTCGTGGACCATCAAGGCCTTGGCTATGCAATTGTACTACTGGCAGCAACAGTTCTGCTCAGTGGGGCTCGGGGCTCAGCTGGAGAGGCAGGCCACAGCTCACTGAGCCCGATGGCCACCGTCCAAATGGCCCCTCCGTCAAGAAGCGGGCTGCTTTTCACGCTGTTTCTGTGTACGTCCTTCATTTTTCCTTTCTGTCTTTACCCATCCTTTCCCCCAAATACCACAAAATACTGTTTCAGCCTGAGGTTTCAATTAGGTCCTGGCATGATGAGCTCATGCCACGCTCTGTGTGGCCAAGACAAGCACAGCCTTCCCAGTGCTTCCTGTGAGAGGGAGCTGGGGCCCTGAATTCCCTTTTCACGCTGCCACAAGGAAACCTCCGTTTCTCATTTGTCCAAATTCTTGTTTGTCTTTGGGGGAAGTGAAACGCTTGCATTTGATTGTGATTGGGGTGGATTGACATGTCTTTGAAAGTCCTCGGAGCAATGAAAGCCAAGCTTACCCAGGGATTTACCCCTACATTCAGTCCCTTTGAATGTGGAGGGCCGATTCTTGGTAAATAGTGCTGGTGGGACCGCCCCTGCCTTTTCTCCCGGTGGTCCTGAGCATTTGGACAGGACGTGTTCTGCCTGCTGAGAGGGCCCCTTAGCAACTCACTGGGGCCTGAAGGGAACAAATGAGGCTGTCTGGTGAGACCCTTCAGGGTCACAGTTTCCCTCCAAAGGTGAAAATGGTCGTTCTCAACATTTGCCCTGTACATCCATCGGGCATCCCAGCAGTCATGACCTCAGAGAGCCGCGGGGAGTTGGAACTGGGTTCCCAGGCTCCAGCAGCCTCCAGGGAAGGGCTGGCCAGCAGTCGGGTGATGCAGGCTCCCACTGCCACCCTTTGTGTCTGTCCCTGTGTTTGTGCATGTGCAAATGGCTCCTGCTGTCTGGCTTGCTGTTTATTTTGTTTTGAAAGCTCCTGGCTGTCTAGGATTCTATCTATTCATCCTTCTCAACAGAGATATGTAAATGAGCGTGTTGATTCAACTGAGCAAGTGATTAAGCTGTTTTTTGTTTTTTTTTTTTAATGTGCTCAGCTCTGTCCTAGGCACAGCAGGGAGGCCAGAGGCCAGCCCCAGTGGAGGCTCTGTCTGTGACCCTGGCTGCCCCAGGCCAGGCACATTTCTGGGCCTCCTGTTCTCTGTGAAGTTGGAAAGCTAGACCGGCCGTTTCTGTCAGGAACGCTTCCTACTCCAGGCTTGTCTGGTTGAGGTAACCGAAGAGATGGGAAGACAGTAAGCCAGTTTAAAATAACACCTTTCGTGAGTAAGAATGCCATTGAGAGGGACCCGCAGATGCCATAATGGTTATGTTGCTGGACTCCCATGTAGTGGGCTATGGTTTGAATCCTGGACCTGGTGACCTAAAACTCAGGCTGGACACGTGTGCGTGTGTGCCCAAAATCCCAACAGGAGAATGGAGAAGGGGTTGCGACATGGCCATTCCTCCGGGGTAGGGGGGAGCGGATTTCTTGTTTTCTGTTCTGTATCTCTTCAGTGAGTGCACACACCCTATAGGGAAAAAATTCCTTATTAATAAAAAAATGCCATTGAGGGGGCCAGCAAGTGGTGTGGTGGTTAAAGTATTAGATTCCCACGTGGCCAACCATGGTTGGAGTCCTAGGCCTAGCGACTTGCTTTCTGTCTGTCTCTCTCCATCTCTATCTCTCTCTGGTGAGTGCACATGCCCCATAGCAAATTTAAAAAATTAATAAAATTAAACAAATAATTATTTTTAAAAAGAATGCCGCTGAGTTAAATTGTACGCTATAGAGACGTACAATGATGGAATCTAAATTTTAAAAACTGATTTTTTTTAAAGATTTATTTATTTAATTCCATTTGCCCCCTTTTTTTTCTTTTTTTTTTTTTTTTTCTTCTTCTTCTTTTTTTTTTTATTTGACCATCAGAGAGAGAGAGAGAATGGGAAAGTGAGAAAGCAAGCCACCAGATCTGGGACTTGAACCATGGTCGGCCATGTGGGAATCCAGTGCCCCTATCCACCACGCCACCTGCTGGCCCCTTAAAAACTAATTTTTAAAAACTGTTGAGTTGTCTGGAAAGTCACGGCACATTTTTGTATAGAAAAATAAGTCATGACTTTTCTGACAACCTAACAACAACAAGAATGCCATTGAGTCAGGTAGACAAATATGTCCTCCAGAGTCATATCCACAGGAAGGGTGCCAGCAAATGTGCCAGTGCACTGGAATTTCAGAGGAATACTGAGTAACGTTCTGCTGGATGGATTCAGTGAAGGCGGGTTGCCGGAATAAACGTGGGTCGGAACTATTTGGCTGTGCATCCCGCATTTTCTCGGGCAGCCCTGACCCGAGACACGTGTGAAAGAGGCTCCCCATCCTGCCACGGAGCCATGGCACAGGCGATGCCACTGGCCGGATGTCTGCCACCCATCCCTCCCCTCCCTCCCAGAGTTGACTCCTACTCATCCTTCCTATCTCGGGTCAGAAGGCACCTCTCCTGGGGCCTGGACGGTCACTGTCTTGGTACTGCATTCCCTGGGAGACTTGACCTTCCCAGCAATTGCCTCGATTTTTAGTTTGTACAGCTGTTTGCATCTGTGTGTATTTAATAAAATGCACGTCGGCCCTTCTGACATTTCTGCCCTCTTCTATGCACCATGAGATGCTTCTTGAAGACACGACAGGACTCCCGTGAGTCCTAGGTCTGGCGGGCTGCTGAAGGTGGGGCTGTGAGGACAGGGTGGGGTACGAAGGGCACTCTGGCTGGGAGAGCAGAAGGAATGGAGCCAATGAGAGGGGAATGCCCTGGTATGTTCCTAGAGCAGTGAGTGGTTAAGGCCCTACTGTAGGGCTCACTGTCCTTGAAACCTGCCTCTCAGGCTGGGCATAAACGCGGCCAGGAAGGGAGAGCACAGGGTGTTGAGAAAGTGCTGGTGTGATGGACACTGCTCATCAGTGGGGGTTTGATTAACCCCAAAGGGAGAGCACAGAGCAGGGAGCCCTCCAGGGTGCTGCTGAGGCAGCAGAGAGTGGCAGATCGGCCTGTGCCCGGTCTCACGCTGCCCCCCAAGCCCACACGCAGCACAGCGACTCCCAAAGACTGCGTCTTCACCCAAGGCAAGCCTCACTTACTAGCTCCTGCAGCCCAAAACTGATGACACGAGCTGCGGTTCCATGAAGTTTCCCCTTGAGTTCTGAGATGTCATACAATTACATTCTTTCCCTGAAGCTGTCAAAACTCTTTTTAAAAATAAAATATTTCAGGCTAGCAGGTGACGTGGTAGTTAAGGTGCTGGATTCCACATGGCTGACTCCATGGTTCGAATCCCAGACTTGGCAGCTTGAAAACCATGCTGGTCTCCTGTGCATGTGTATCTAAACTCCTGAGAGGAGAATGGAGAGAAGGAATTGTGGTGTGGCCGTGGGGAGTGATTTATCACCTTCCCTCTCTCTGGTGAGTGCACATGCCCTATGGCAAAAAGTTTAAAAAAAAGAAGAGAATTTATTTTTTAACGTTTATGTATTCATAAAGATAAAGAGAGGTAGAGGGAACCAGCAGTTAGCGTAATGGCTATGTCGCTGGATTCCCACATAGTCGACCGCGGTTCGTGTCCCAGACCCGGTGGCTTAAAACTCACGTCGGGCGCGTGTGCGTGCGTGCCCAAGATCCCGAAAGGAGAATGGAGGAGAAGGGATTGCGGCGTGACCATCCCCCCTGGGGGGTGATTTCTCGCTTTCTGTCTCTATGTCTCTCTCTGTCTGTCTGGCGAACGCACGCGCCCTACAGTGAAAATCTCTCCAAAAAAAAAAAAGAGAGAGGTAGAGAGACAGGCACCCCCGTTTAGGGCCTTCATGCAGTGGTTCACCCCCAGCCTCGGTCAGCTCAGATTGCAGGCAAGCACACATGCACCTGGCATGACAGAGGAGGTGCCAGGCGTGAACCTGGGTCCAGCTGTGTTACTTATGTACCACCACCCACCCCTGGTCGAAAGTTTACCTGCTGAGGCCTTTTTTCAATGTTTCCCATGTCCGTTCTCTAGTGTTTAGAAAAGTGAGGTGTGCCTTTGTCCACGCGTCTGCCTGCTGGGTTGTGGTGTCTGTCCACACACTCATGGGGTGAAGAACCACCCCATATTGTGTTCTTATCACTGTTGGCTACATGGGCCTACTGACTCTGGGAGACACATGTGTTGCACATGTACATGCCTATACATGAATACATACATGCATGTACACACAAAAGACATGCATAATTTACACCTATAAACACACATACATAATTTTATATCCACACCTATACATCATATATACACACAATATACACATAAACACACACGTGTACAATAGACACATGTACATATATATATACACACACACATGTGCTTTTATTATTTTTTTTTAGAGAGGGATTTTTGCTATATGGCATGTGTGCTTGCCAGAGAGACAGAGAGAGATAAAGAGACAGAAAGTGAAAAATCATTCCTGGGGGATGGCCACAACACAATCTCTTCTCCTCCATTCTCCTCTCAGGATTTTGAGCACGCACTCACAACGTGCCTGGCTTGAGTTTCAAGCAGCTGGGTCTAAGACTTGAACCACGATTGACTCTGAGGGAGTCCAGCGATATAACCATTACACCATCTGCTGGTCTCCATACGTGCATGTTTTCCTAAAATGGTAATAGCTGGAGACGCGGCATCAAGCCATTGCCCGCAGAGGTGATACAATTCCCTCAACCCCTGAGTTTCCTTGGTTTCTGCGACCTGACTCTGCGTGACAGTTTGTAGCAGAGTCCCCTTCCTCACCTTCCTTGTCAGAGCTCTCAGCAGCCTTGTTCTTCAGGAGGAAAATTCCAGTCGCAAAGTTTTGTTGGAGGATTTATCTGTATCCCACATTTTCACAAGCATGTATCTGCTTGATCGCTTTGCCACTGCAAGGACTGGATGTGACCCCTAGCTTCTGTCCGGGCTGTCAAACTGCTTTCCTGACAGCGGGTTGAACTGGTTTCCTACTGACAAATTCTTTTTCAGATGTTTAGTTCTTACTACACAGCGTTCTAAGATCTAACACTCCATGTTACACAGCTTGAAGAATTTCGAATAGCATCGTGTTTTTCCCATAATGGCATTTATTTTCAGTCACTTTTTCCAGCTTCAGATTTACTATGACATGAGAGAAAAAGGAAACACTTCAGAAAAACGACAACTTGAACAATTGGTTTAGCCAATTTCCAGGAAGCTGTGTGTCTAGAACTTTTCTATAGATAGGAAGCTACTGCTGTCTTTCTTTTGCACTCTGGGAAAACATGCAGAATGTAAGTTATTGCACTCTAGACAAATGTGTTCATTCTTCTACAAGGACAGTGGGCTTGCATCACCCGGAGTGCTGGTCTGTCTCTACAGCCTCATCTGAGATCAGGTAGTCTTCCCTTTCTGTCTGCTTCAGCTCTGGGTGATGTCTCTCAGTCCCTTGAATGAGTCACATTCCTGGCCTCTGGGTACATCTCTGCCTGGAATGCTCTTCACACAGTCAACTACTGCTTGTCCTTTGCAATTATAATTTCACATTTACTTACAAATATTTAGTTCATACCTTTCTTTCCCATGAGATTATACCTAAGGGCCTGCTCTTTTTCTTATTGTTTCCTCAGCATTTACTATAATACTTGGAATAAGGTAAACTCTCATTAAATATTTGCTGAGAGAATAAATTCATAAATTAATGGATGCTGGTTATCTGATGAGGATTTATTTCTGCTCTAATAACTTGTATTCTTCTTCTGGTGTTTTCTGTTGTTACTATTGATTTTCTAGTTCCCTGAAGTTATTATTAAGTTGTCTATTTGCCGCCTTTTACTTGTTTTCTTGTGCGCACTAATTACTATGAATTGCCCTCTGATGACTGCATTTGCTGTGTCCCATAGTTATGGAAAGTCATGTGCTTGTTATTATTGGTTTCAATGAATCTTCTGATTTCAGCCTTAATTTTCCTCAGTGGTTGTGAACTCACTCAATAGTAAGTTGTTTCATTTCCATGTGTTGTGTATTTTTGAGGGTTTTATTTTTGGAATTAATTTCAAGTTTAATTCCATTGCATTCAGAGAAGATGCTGGATTTAGTTCCTATACTTTTGAATTTGTAAAGGCTTGTTTTATGCCCTATCATTTGGTCAATCTTTGAAAATATTCCATACTGTGGTGAGAAAAATGTATATTTTGTGATTGTTAGGTAGAAAGTTCTATAGCTTTCTGTCAAGTCCATGCAATTCATATTATTTAGCTCTTGTACTTCTTCGCTTATTTTTCTCTAGATGATCTGTCCAGAGGAAACAGAGGGGTGTTGAGATCCCAGCGATTATTGTGTTGTAGTCTCTCTCTCTCTTTAGAGCTTGTAGTATTTTTTCTATACTTATGGATGTTCCATTGTTGGGTGCATAGAAATGTAAAAGTGTTTTATCTTGGTGAATTCACCCTTTTAGTACTTTATAGTGTCAAGCTTTGTCTCTTCCTACAGTTTTGTCTTAAAGCTTATTTTGTCTGATATCAGTATTGTGACTCCAGGTTTTTTTTTATTTCTATTTGCATGGAATATATTTTCCAACCCTTCATTTTCAGTCACGTATGTATTTTTAAAGAATTATTTATTTAATTGTATTTATTCTTATTATTTTCTAATTTGCTATGGGGTACATGTGCTCACCAGAGAGAGAAAGAGAGGGAAAGTGAGAAACCAAGTCACCAGGTCCAGGACTTGAACTGCGGTTGGCCATGTGGGAGTCCAGCACCTTAACCACCAGGCCACCTGCTGGTCCTTCACTTTATGTATGTCTTTATCCATGTCATATATTTCTTCCAGATTGCATATTAAAGGTTTCTATTTTTTTCTTTCTTTCTTATTTATTTTTTAAATCCATTCAGCCAGTCTGTGTCTTTTATTTGGAGAATTTAGTTCATTCACAGTCAACATTATTATCAATATTTGCAGACTTATCCCTGTCATATTGCTAACCATTTTCTTTGCTGCTTTGTGTTTTTATTTCTATTTGTCTCTCTTTAGTTTTCTGATATAGTACTCCCTTCAATACTTATTATTATTATTTTGGAGAGGTTTTCGCTATAGGGCGCGTGTGCTCGCCAGACAGACAGACAGAGAGACAGAAAGCGAGAAATCATCCCCCAGGGGGGATGGTCACGCCGCAATCCCTTTCCTCCATTCTCCTCTCGGGATCTTGGGCACGCACGCACATGCACCCAGCGTGAGTTTTAAGCCACCAGGTCCGGGACGCAAACCGTGGTCGACTATGTGGGAGTCCAGCGACATAGCCATTACGCTAACTGCTGGTTCCCTTCTCCCTTCAATACTTCTTGAATGTTGGTCTAGCTTTTGTAAATTCTTTCAGATTTTGTTTACCTGAGAATGTTTTATTTCTTCTTTCCACTTGAAGGATAATCTTGCCAGGTATAGTATTCTTGGTTGGTATTTTCTTTTTTTTTAGAGTTTTGAATATGTCTTCCCATTCTTTCCTTGCCTGTCTAGCTTCAGTTGGCAGATACGCTGTTAGCCTGATAGGATAGACTTTGTATGAAACTTACTACGTCTCTCTTGCCATCTTTAGAATCTTGTTTCTGTCTTTTATTTTTACCAATCTGACTATGATGTGCCGTGCAAAGTATCATTTTATATCCAGAAGTTCTGTTTAATTTTTGAATGAGGCTGCCTCTCTCTTTATGGAATTCCTCCTTCATGTCATGGACTGATTTTCTAATCTCTTGGAGCTGATAATCCATTTGTTCTTGCATTTCATTGAGTTTTGTTATGATGAATATTTTGAACCTATTTTTGTCATTTCTGGGATTTCTTGGCTGTGTGTGTGTGTGTGTATGTGTGTATGTATTTTCCCGTAGTTGGTGAGGAGCTGCTGTGTCCTTTTGAGCAGGATGTACTTCCTGTTTTTTTCCTGTTTCTTGAGACCCTACCTTTCTTTCTAGGCATCTGGTAAGGCACTTGTTTTTCATACCCATTTGGGGTAGGTTTCTTTGGCTATATGCTTGTGCACATCTCTGTGCTATACTTTAGCATCACATCCGTTTCCTTCTTGTTTCCAAAATTTTATAATTCCAGCATGGCTGGGCACTGACTCGAGGAGACTGTTCTTCAGGTGTTAGGAAAGATCAGGCCCGCGATGCGTGGGCCTAACGAACCTGTTCCTCAGTGGTTCTGGGACCTGAAGAGGGCCTGGCTGATGGTAGAAGACCCAGTCAAACAACCCTAATAATGCCTTACTGTCTCTGGGAGCTGCGCAGGTCCTTGTAGGAGTCTGTGGGTGAGATTCTGCTACCTTGCGCCTTTCTTCCTGACCCTGGAACCCCAAAGGGCCTGGCCAGTGGTGGAAGACCCAGCCAAACAGCCTCATGCTTTACCGTCTCTGCAAGACTCTGTCTTAGCACCGTGCTTCTACCTGGATTCTAGCACAGTGCCTGGCACACCACAGGGGTCCAATACATGTTTACCAGGTGAGTGGACAGGCATGCTTCTCGTGTGGCACCATACTAAGCATTATCCTTGACCTTAAGGAGGTGAGCACCTTCTTAGGGAGAGGACATGTCCTCAGAAGACAGAATTAAGACAGTGAGGCATGAACGGTAGAATTCTGTTTCTGAGTCAAACCTGGATTTGAATTTTGCTGGCTCCATCACTTTCTGGTGGTGTTTTAAGTTAATTTCTGCATCTCTTTAAGTCTTAGTTTCCTCATCTGTAAAATGGGTCACCAGGTCCGGGACGCAAACCGTGGTCGACTATGTGGGAGTCCAGCGACATAGCCATTACGCTAACTGCTGGTTCCCTTCTCCCTTCAATACTTCTTGAATGTTGGTCTAGCTTTTGTAAATTCTTTCAGATTTTGTTTACCTGAGAATGTTTTATTTCTTCTTTCCACTTGAAGGATAATCTTGCCAGGTATAGTATTCTTGGTTGGTATTTTCTTTTTTTTTAGAGTTTTGAATATGTCTTCCCATTCTTTCCTTGCCTGTCTAGCTTCAGTTGGCAGATACGCTGTTAGCCTGATAGGATAGACTTTGTATGAAACTTACTACGTCTCTCTTGCCATCTTTAGAATCTTGTTTCTGTCTTTTATTTTTACCAATCTGACTATGATGTGCCGTGCAAAGTATCATTTTATATCCAGAAGTTCTGTTTAATTTTTGAATGAGGCTGCCTCTCTCTTTATGGAATTCCTCCTTCATGTCATGGACTGATTTTCTAATCTCTTGGAGCTGATAATCCATTTGTTCTTGCATTTCATTGAGTTTTGTTATGATGAATATTTTGAACCTATTTTTGTCATTTCTGGGATTTCTTGGCTGTGTGTGTGTGTGTGTATGTGTGTATGTATTTTCCCGTAGTTGGTGAGGAGCTGCTGTGTCCTTTTGAGCAGGATGTACTTCCTGTTTTTTTCCTGTTTCTTGAGACCCTACCTTTCTTTCTAGGCATCTGGTAAGGCACTTGTTTTTCATACCCATTTGGGGTAGGTTTCTTTGGCTATATGCTTGTGCACATCTCTGTGCTATACTTTAGCATCACATCCGTTTCCTTCTTGTTTCCAAAATTTTATAATTCCAGCATGGCTGGGCACTGACTCGAGGAGACTGTTCTTCAGGTGTTAGGAAAGATCAGGCCCGCGATGCGTGGGCCTAACGAACCTGTTCCTCAGTGGTTCTGGGACCTGAAGAGGGCCTGGCTGATGGTAGAAGACCCAGTCAAACAACCCTAATAATGCCTTACTGTCTCTGGGAGCTGCGCAGGTCCTTGTAGGAGTCTGTGGGTGAGATTCTGCTACCTTGCGCCTTTCTTCCTGACCCTGGAACCCCAAAGGGCCTGGCCAGTGGTGGAAGACCCAGCCAAACAGCCTCATGCTTTACCGTCTCTGCAAGACTCTGTCTTAGCACCGTGCTTCTACCTGGATTCTAGCACAGTGCCTGGCACACCACAGGGGTCCAATACATGTTTACCAGGTGAGTGGACAGGCATGCTTCTCGTGTGGCACCATACTAAGCATTATCCTTGACCTTAAGGAGGTGAGCACCTTCTTAGGGAGAGGACATGTCCTCAGAAGACAGAATTAAGACAGTGAGGCATGAACGGTAGAATTCTGTTTCTGAGTCAAACCTGGATTTGAATTTTGCTGGCTCCATCACTTTCTGGTGGTGTTTTAAGTTAATTTCTGCATCTCTTTAAGTCTTAGTTTCCTCATCTGTAAAATGGGTTGATAATACTTACTGTACTGAATTTTTAAGATAATGTGAAATAATGCTTCCACAGAGCTTCACACAATAGTTGGTACAAGGAAAGCACTCTGACAGTATTAGGCATCATTATTAACTCAGGAAATCTCTGTGCATTTTAAGTGTAATGAGGTCATTGATGGTGTGTTTCTAGACCTGTCTTTTCACTTTTCTGAGCTTCAGTTTTCTACTGTGTAAAATGAGAGGATTAGATAACAATTGTGTAGTGTAGAGACGGCAAGATTAGTGGGAGTGACTGTGGTTCAGGGTTTTCCCAGGACCTGGTGAGCTTAGTAGCACCAGCGCCACAGTAGGAAGGTCAGGGAGAGTGTGTTTAGGCAGAGACTAGAACGTGGGACCTGTCAGTAGGGGGAGCAGCATTTGCAAAGTCCTGGTGGTGGGAAGGAGTGGTCCTGGGAAAGAGGTGGGAAAATGGTCCTGGTTCATTAGAAGTGGTGAGAAAGAAAGAATACAGTATAATGACAAGCTCTTGAGGAGGAGGTGACCTGCCTGAAGGAATAAGGTTTGGGAATATAGCTTAAGCCAGACAAGTGGCAAGGAGCTTGGAATCTGGGAGACCAGTGAGGGGGATGTATTGCCCTTCTGTCCCAGGTTGATGGAGGTCCGGGGTTAGGGTGGCAGTAGAAGTGGTTAGAAAGGGGAGACTCCAGAAAATGAATGACACAGCCTGGTGGCAGAACTGATGTAGCAGGTGAAAAATGTTTCTAGTGGGAACCAGCAGTTAGCGTAATGGCTATGTCACTGGACTCCCACGTGGTCGACCACGGTTCGTGTCCCGGACCCGGTGGCTTCAAACTCACACCAGGCGCGTGTGCATGTGTGCCCAAGATCCCAAGAGGAGAATGGAGGAGAAGGGATTGCGGCGTGACCATCCCCCCTGGGGGGTGATTGCTTGCTTTCTGTCTCTATGTCTCTGTCTGTCTGGCGAGTGCACGCGCCCTATAGCGAAAAACCTCTCCAAAAAAGAAAAAAAAGGTTTCTAGAATCCTTGATTCCATTGACAGAAATGTGTCCTGTCCTCAAGAAAACTAGGTTGTGCCTTACAAGCATGCATTAGTGGTTGGCAACCCAGCAGAGGAGCTCACATCTGCTGGCGGATTGAAAGCAGCAGGCATGGAATGTAGGAGGAGACAGGAGTGGACAACAATGGGTTCCCACATCCAGCACCAGGACAGACACACTCAGGTCTGCAGAGTTGCATGAAGAGGATGGGAAGAGGCCAGGGAATTGGGTAGGAGACAGGGGCTCAGCTTTGGACATCCAGAATGGAAATGGAGTCTGTTTTCTAGGGCCATACGATTGAGACAGAAAATAGGCTTTCTTTAGCTAGTTGCTCTGGGGCAAACAAAGTCTCCAGATACCCAAGAGATCCAAGCTGGATGAAGACCAGTAGGGAAGCTGGCCTGTAGCACGTGACTTTTGGGTGGAGGGGCGTGGCTCCTGGTGTCACAGCTATGTGTTGGCAGCACAGCGCAGCATGGAGGTGGAAGTTCTGTGGGAGTGGCTCTGGGTTCTAGTGTTGGGGCAGGGAGGGTAATGGGGCATTGCTAAACAGCCTGAGTCTCATAGACCCGCTGAAACCTGAGCCGACCACTTCCCACTGTACGGCCCTGAGGAGGTCATTCACTTGCCTGGATTTCACTCCCTCATCCTCCATAGGTTAGTGGAGTCAGTTTACATGAAGACAGAAAAATTGCAAAAGGCAGGGCTAGGTTAGGCAGCTAAATCCAAATGCAGGTACGAAGGAGAGAGGTGTTTTCCTGTTTTCTACACAGTGCAGACCTCACCTCCTGTCTCAGCAGAGAGCTTCCTCTTCCCAGTCTTCCTGATGACCACCTCTTGACTAGTTCATTGGCCAGTGCAAAACCATAACCTTTTCTTTGTAGACCCAATAGTATTTTGCATGTTATCTTCAGCAGTGCATCCCTGGGTGTTGGCTAATGGCCTGATTGCTGGCTGCATTTCCCCACTCTGTGCTGCTCAGCAGCATCAGTTAGAGCGGTGATTTCTCAGAGTGTGGCCCCAGGACCAGTGTCAGTGTCACCTGGGCTCTTGTGAGACGTGCGCATCCTCCAGTCCACACCAGAACCACTGAATCAGAGACTCTGGTGCTGACATCCTTCAGTCCCTTCTAACCAGACCTCCAAGTGAGTTGACATAATTCAAAGTGTGTGAACCACTAATCTCAAGTGGCACCCACAGTTAGAGCTGTGTTTAAGTGTGAGCAATGCTAAGAGGAAAGCATGGAGCCAGTGATTCTTTTCAGGGTTTAAAGATGTATTTTAGGGGGCTGGCAGATGGCAAGGCACTGGACTCCCACATGGCTGGCCACAGTTCGAGTCCCAGACCTGGTGGCTTGCTTTCTCACTTTCCCTTGTTCTCTCTCTGTCTCTTTATGGTCAAATTAAAATAATAAAATAAAATAATTTTAAAAAGTATAAAAAATGTGTTTTGGGAGTCAGCAGGTCATGTGCTGGTTAAGGTGCTGGATCCCACATGGCCAACTGTGTGGTCTGAGTCCCAGACCTGGTGGCTTGAAAAACACACTGGATCTGTATCCACATGTGCCCCAAATCCCGAAAGGAGCGTGGAGAACTGGACTGAGATGTGGCTATCCCTTCTGGGGGATGATTTCTCACTCCTTCTTTCTCTCTGTCTCTCTCTGGTGAGCACATATGCCCCATAACAAAAGAAAAGAGTATTCTCATTCATTGCCTCTAATCCAAATACTCAAGATTCTGAAGACTGTGAGTTAAGTAAGATTTGGTAAAGCATTGTGTGTGAACTTCTCGAGTTGAAACTGCATCGTTGTGAGTGTGGGATGGAAGGTTTGGGATATTAGGCAATCGATAAACTGTATGTTTTTACGTTTAAGCTCTCATAATGGAATGTGCCTGAGTTTTTCACGACAGGAAAAGCTAAGAATTCGACAGTCTCTCCCCCTTCTGACTTTTTCAGAACTGTTTTGGGCTCTCAGAAGCATTCTCCTCATCTTATTTTCCACAACTTTTTCCTGGAAAATGCAGTCTGGGGAAAGCAGTTTAAATAATAATCATCCGGGTCTAGTCAGAATTTGGAATTCAAAGGTGGGTTACTCCTGTCTTAAACAGGAGGAGCACCAGGTAGAGAGTGCCCTTGGTGGAGGTCAAGCCCAGCTCCGCCTGGGCCCTCACGCAGTGGGATTATTCACCAGACCCAGTGCCAGCAGCTCCACACCCACTGCTCTGCTTCGAGCACACACCTTGTTACTTTCAGCTCTGCATGCACACGTAACGCCTGCACCCACGTGTCTCCAACTCTTCCACACTCCTTTTGTCCTTGGGTGTTGGGTAAGCACCCTGCCACGTCCAGGTTTCATGAGCTGTGTTTATGAAGCTGCTTTCTTGAACAGAAATCTTGTATATTCTACCAAAACAATGGAACTTGAGCTGGGAGACGCGGCTTCAGTACTCAAGTTGGAGTGAATTTGTGGAAGTTTGAATGGGTTTAAAATGAAGTGCAGATGTCAGCCATGTTCCAGGAATAGCCTTGCTTGTTATGCCCAGAGCTTCTCTCCTCTCCTCTCCTAAATGTTCTCCCCATTGAAATGACGACCAGAAGAGGTGCGCTTGTGGAAAATCTCCAGTGCTTCTTTTCTGCCTCACGTGGTTTTTCTCTTGCTTAGCAAGAGGGGGTGCAAGCCCGTGCACTGGTAAAGCTCCCCAGTGACTCGGCCCCCCACACGTCAGCAGCATCTGCTTTCCTAGAAAGCCGCATTTTGGCCTCCCACTGAAGCAATGCTCCTGAAAGCCAGCAAGAAGTTTTGAAGTTTTGTTTTGATTTTGAGCAGCAATGGGAGGGACCTACTGACAGTAACTGCACAGAAATTTCTGTTGCTGACAGTCCAAATTGTTAGGGTTATTTTTAGACACGTGTGCACACGTGTGTGTATGTGTGGTTTTTCTAGACAGGGTCTCACTGTGTCACGATCCTCCTGCCTCAGCCTTCTGAGTTTCTAGGACCATGGGCGTGTACCACAGCCCCTGGCTTCTTAGGGTAGATCAGGATTCAAACCTGGGTCTACCACGTAGCCTTGGCCCGCCATGTAGCAGTGTCCAACAGGTGCTTTTGTGACTGGTCCTGGTTTCTGTTTCTCATGTTTTTTTAAAAGTATGTTTATTGGACCAGCAGGTTGTGTGGTGGTTAAGGCAGCTGGATCCCACATGGCTGACTGGTTTGAGTTCTGGACCAAGCGTGCATGCCCAAAATCCTGAGAAGAGACTAAAGGAGAAGAGATTGTGGCATGACCATACCCGCTGGGGAGTGATTTCTCATTTTCTTTCTCTCTCTGGCGAGCACATGTACCTTATAGCAAAAACTGAAAAAAATACATATAATATAAAGTTGTACATGTTTATATTTTACGACGTTAGATAGTTCTAGAAAATGTGCCCATCTCTGGTATTTTATGTCTCCCCCCCACCATTCTTTTAGCTGCTCTGTTGATATTTGCCTTCTCATCTCTGAATCATGATCTATAGTTACTTCTGGAGTTTTATGTTTCAAAAATGGTAGAAGATGAAGACTTTGTTCTCTTTCATGATGGCTTCCTCTGCCCACCCTCACACGCACACGTCCCGCCCCATATCCTGCACAGGTACTTGCGCTGCGACTGGGTTAGAGCTCTGGCAGTGGCTTACGGTGTGACGATCACACGTACTCTCACAGCAGGGCCACACGTGGACTGCCTCAGGTCAGCTGTCAGGACACGGGGCCTGAGGCAGAGACGGGGGCCTGATGCTTCCTGGGCACCACACCTGTGAGGGATGTGGGAGGCAGGATCTGGCAGCGCTCCCCATAGGACCACTGAGTTGGGAAAACTCCACAGACTTCCTCCAAACTTAGATAGGGGCAGGCCTTTTTTACCACACAGACCAGTCATTAGATGGGGCTATCCTGGAGGAGGAGACTTAATCTTGGGAGAGGCCTCACCTTGGCTCTGAGCTGGCTCCTAGCTGCTGAGGGATTACTGACCTGGAGAGGCATGGGAGTGGGGCATTGTGAGAAACATCTCCTACACATACTGTGTGATAACTCTTCCTTTCCTGAAATCTTCTCTTTCTCTGTTGTTAATAAATGTTTCTGTTCTTATTGCCTATGTGCTTCACACTAACTCAACCCCAAGCTCTCTAAATTATGTAGATCAATAACTTAATATCTCAATATCTTGGGGCTGGCAGGTGGCATGGTGGTTAAGGTGCTGGACTCCCACATGGCTGACAGCAATTCAAGTCCCAGACCTGGGGATTGAAAATCATGTTGGGCATGTGTGACTGTGTGCCCAAAATCCCAGGAGGACAATGGAGGAGAAGGGATAGCGGTGTGGCCATTCCCCTATGGGGTGGTTTGTTGCTTTCCCTTTCTGTCTCTCATGTGAGTGCATGTGTCCTGTGGAAAACATTTAAAAGAAAAACAAACCCAAAACTCCTCTCTTTTTTTACTTAGATTTTTGTTATAGGGCGCGTGTGCTTGTCAGAGAGACAGTGAGACAGAAAGCAAGAAATCTCCCCCCGGGAGGATGGCCATGCTGCAATCTCTTCTCCTCCATTCTTCTCTTGGGATCTTGGGCAAGCACGCACACATGCCCAGCATGAGTTCTAAGCCACTGAGTCTGGGACTCGAACCATGGTCGACTACATGGGAATCCAGCATTGTAACCATTACACCATCTGCTGATTCCCTATTATACTATAACCATTACACCATCTGCTGGTCCTTAAATGTCTTTGTATCTAAAAATTCATTGGTTATTTTACTCATTTTATCTTCCTGGGACCTGTTGACCTGCTCTGGTTGTTCCTGAGTGTATACCTGTCTTGTCAAGGTCCCCTTTCATCCTACCTCTCTGCTTCTGTTTTGGGTTATATCTTATTTCCTGGATCCCACGCCTTCTACTTTCTCTATTCCTTCTTTGTGGTAGAGTACATCTTCCAACAAGGAAGCAGAAAGGTAAATTGTCCGAGAATTGCATTTCTGAAAATGCTTTTATTTTTGGTAAGGATGGACAATTTGACTAAATACAGAATTATATTTCTCTCTCTCTCTCTCTCTCTCTCTATATATATA
>NW_006198322.1:105912-106731 GCF_000334495.1 Tupaia belangeri chinensis | reverse complement strand
TATATATATATTCCATTATTTATTTAGGTTCTTGGCAAGAAATTTAGAACACCAATTTGTGAGGATAAATTCCATTTGTGAGAGCAAACGTGGATCGCAGGTAGCCCTGGAGCTGAGGAACTGCTTTGATTTTGGTAAATTTGCAAGTCCACGGCTTTCTGATCAACCTCGTGCTGCTCTGTAATCTCGTTTCTCCTTCTCTGTGTCGAAGATCTCCCCTTCCTGGTGTCTGGGCTTCCGCAGCTTCTTTTTCTTTAAGTAAGCATCGGCAAGGTGTTCTGGGATTTCAATTTTGCTAATATCAATTTTTGTGGAGGTAGTGATGACAAATTCCTGGTGTGTTCTACGCAGTGGAATTTGATTGAGAACCAGCGGTCCAGTCACGAGTAGCAAGCCACTGCTCAGCTGCTTCAGGAAAACCACTCTCTTGCCTCTGTGGGTCCAGTGAGGATGATCAGAATGGTCCCAGGAGTGGTGCTGGCTCACAGCCTTCTCACAGGCTGACTGACGGTTTTTGGTGTGGGTCAACAGCTTTCGAGGCACATCTTCAGTAGGATAATACCTAGGCATTGTGCGCAGTTTAACCACCCAGGTTCCATCATTCTTGTCTCTACCAACCGGTTTTGTGACAGTCACAAGAACCTTCTCCTTTTTCTTTTCGATCCTGGATTTAGTGGCCGAGTATTTCCTCTCGTACATGGCCTTCCTGGAATACATGGCAGAGTGGGAGTATCTGCCGATGCCCCGGACTAGGATGGGGTTTCGGCTGCAATGGGGCTTCTCCTTCTTGGGCTTTTTAGCCTTGGGGTCACCCTTTTT
>NW_006198322.1:76698-104745 GCF_000334495.1 Tupaia belangeri chinensis | reverse complement strand
TATTTAATAGCTGAGCGTTTCCTCTTGTACTCGGCCTTCCTGGAATTCGTGGCAGACCGGGAGTATCTGACAATGCCTGGGTTTTGGCTGCAATGGGCCTTTCTTTCTCTTCTTGGACTTTTTAGCCTTGGGGTCACCCTTTTTAACCTTGCTACTGGCATCAGCCTTCTTGGCTTCAGGTTTCTTTTCCTTAGTGTTCTGCTTCACAACTTTTCCACCTGACGTCTTATATATGAAGAAGAGCCAGAATTTTAATTCTGAAACTATTGAACCTCAACAGCGTAAGGCATTGCTCATTTATCTTTTAGCTCCCGCAGTTACTGTTGAGAAATCCGTACTATGTGTTTGTTTCATCTCTGGAAACTCTGTGTTACCTTATCTTTTCCTGAGTGTTTTGAAGTTTCACAGTGATGTGCCCTTGAGTGGGGGTCAGTTTTTAGCCATTAACTTGGAGACACTTCCCCGTGGGTCTCTCGTGTTCTTGCAGGTCTTATGAAATATGCCAGGAATGCACCCTGACCACCCTAAAGCCAGACCATTTTTCAGGGTTGTGTTTGCAGTAAGCAACTTAAAGGGAATGGCTGAGTCTCCTTCCAGGACAAAGAGTAGGGTCGTTTATTGCTTCCAAGACAAGTTAGGGCATCTCTGGAGCTCCGTGTCCCTCAGCTGCAGTGCAAATCCACTGCAAGCGGGGTATTCATCTACTCCCTGTATTGCTCTCTTGGGACCCGGGGGGAAGGACACCGGATACAAACACACCAATGCTCATGCTGCTTGTTCTTTCAGGAGTAATAAAGCTTTTTAATCTATGACAGAGGAGTCGTTTGGTTTTTTGTTTGTTTGTTTGTTTTTTGAGAGAATTTTGCTATGGCATGCATGCACTAGCCAAAGAGACAGAGAGAGAAAAGTGAGAAATTACCCCTTGTGGGGATGGTCACGCTGTAATCCTTTCTCCATTCTCCTCTCAGGAATTTGGGCATGCGTGCACACATGCCCAGTGTGTTTCAAGCCACCAGGTCTGTGACTCAAACCATGGTCGACTACGTGGGAGTCCAGCAATGTAACCATTACGCATGCCATCTGCTGATTCCATCTTCGTTGTCTTATATTTTCTGTCTGTATCCACAGAACACTAGCAGGCAACTTATTATTATCATTATCATTATTATTTTAGAGAGATTTTTATTATAGGGCTCGTGCTCATGCCAGAGCGACAGAAAATGAGAAATCACCTCCCGGGGGCGATGGCCGCACCATAATCTCTTCTCTAACATCCTTCTCTTGAGATTTTGGGCATGTACGCACATATGCCCGGTAGGAGTCTCAAGCTGCTGGGTCTGGACTCGAACTGCAGTTGACTCCGTGGGAATCCAGTGATGTCACCATTACACTATCTGCTGGTCCCCAGCAAACTTATTATTAGTAATTGTAAGTAAGATAAAATCTCATCCTACCCTGAGACCATTGTCGTAGGCATTTTGTTGGCTTCTTTAACCTGGAAATAATTTTTTTAAAAATTTATTTATTTGATAATTTCCTGGAGATTTGGGAAGCTAACTATTTCCATGAAGTAGTAACAGGCAAATTTATTAATTGTAAGAGGTTAAAATCATATTCCACCCTTGACACCATTGTTCTAGGCATTTGGTTGGCTCCTTCAATTTGGAAACAAATGTTTTTTGAATTATTTGATCATTCTGGGGGTATTTGAGAAACTAACTACTTCTCTCTCTCTTTCTAAAATAACTGCTTTATTGAGATAAAATTCTCATACCATAAAATTCACCAATTAGACTCTGTGCCATGTGGCTGCCATTGTTCATTCTTTTCTTTTCTTTTTTTTTTTAAATTGCCAGAGGGCATGTGTATCCACCAGAGACACAGATAGTACTCCCCAGTGGGATGTGACCACAACACAACCCTTTTGCCTCCATTTCTCCATCCTTTCAGGATTTGAGGCATGCACACATAAATGCTCATGTGTTTTTTAAGCTACTGGGGCCAAGATTCAAACTGTGGTTGGGCATGTAGGATCCAGCTCCTTTTGCTCAGCCCTTAATTAACTGCTATGCTATGAGGCCAGCCTCATAGATGGTATTTTTCAACATAGGTGTTTACAACTAGAAATTTCCCTCTGAACACTGCTGTATAGCGGTATCCCATAAGTTTTGGTGTGTTGTGGTTTCATTTTTATTAATTTGCAGAGTAGTTTCTACTTCCCTTATTTTCCTTCTTTTGATCAATTATTTAAAGTAATTTTAAATTTCCACATATTTATGAAATTCTTTTTACTGTTGACTCTTAAATTTGTTCCTGTGTGGTCAGAGAACATACTTTGTATTATTCAGATCCACTGAAACTTATTGAGGCTCATTTTTATGGCCTAGCATTTGTTCCCTCCTGGAAAATGCTTCATGTGCACTGGAGAAGAATATGTATTCTGTGAAATACTCTCTAGAGCTTTATTAAGTTTGGTTGGTTTGTAGTGTTGATCACGTCTTCTGTTTCCTCATTGATCTTTTTTTTCCACTTCTTTCCGTTCTGAAAGTGGGGCCTCAAAGTTTCAAACAATCATTGTTGGATTGTCTGTTTTCCTTTCATTTCTGCCAGTTTTTGCTTCGTGTATTTTATGTGTTCCCAATGGATTTACAATTCTGTCATTGTAAAAGGCTTTTATTTGTACCTCATTGTCTTGCTGCGTTTACAGAGGAATTGATTTTCAGGGGCTATCACCAGCCATTTTGGAAAATGGAATCTCTGATGACTTCTAAAAACCCACATCTTTTTTTTTTTTCTTTCTGTTTTGAGGCCTGCTCTCTCCCCTATCTCCATAGTTACCTTTGGAGATTCTGCAATGCTAGTTAGCTTTATTGTTTCTATTTCTGCTCAGGATCAGCTTTCTTAGTTCTTCTCAGTTATTACCATGGGTTCTTCTGCTTTCCAACTTCAACATTTTGGAAGTGTTAACTCCTATTCTATTTTCTTTGTCCTTTTGGACTTATTACTTTTAAAAAATATATCTTTACTATTATAATGAGTTTTCCCATTAAGAGAATACAGCTCAACTCCAGCATTTTTTTCCACAGAGTTTTTTTTTTTTTTTTAAATATCAGGCATCCAGATCTGTTATAATATCCTGCATTTAATTAAAGACAGTGCTTGAATTCAGAGTTATATTATTTTTAAAACTTAGGCATGGGATTTGAACATCTTAGACCCAGAATAAGAATATCAACTTCCATGGCTGTTTGCTGCACGATTCTCCTCAGAGACACGGTTTCCAAATTCACTGTGGTTCCCAAACTCACTCACATCTGGGCCTCACCTGCAGTTTCTGATTCAGGAGGTCTGGGGAGAGGCCAAGAACGTCCATTTTTGGCAAGTTCCCAGGTGTTGCTGGTGCTGCTGGTCCCAGGACCACACTGAGAAGCAGTGTGAGAAGGTCCAGTGCCCCCCTGGCATAGGAGGGCATTTAGGAAGCCGATGAAGACAGGAGGATGGAGGAGTGAAGCAGGGAAGAGACAGGCGTGCCGCCATGTTGATCCTGTGGCTCGCACTCGTGGCCCTCGCCTGTTTCCCTTTTCTCCTCATTGATAACACCGTGAGAACTTCTGCTTAGAGAGGAGTCTCCTGGCATTAGAGTGGTCACCTTATTCCAGGAAATAAAGAGTGAAGTGGATGTTCACGTAATGCAACTGAAGCCCTTCAAATGTACTCTTATGTGAAATTGTAAAGGACTTCGGGAATATGTGCAGGGTCCAGAAATGTCCTGATGTAGTTTCATGAGCAGCATGGGGTGAGTCTTTTCTTTTTTTTATTGAGAGAGATTTTTGCTATAGGGTGTGTGTGCATGCTGGAGAGACAGAGAGAGATAGAAAGTGATATATCACCCCCAGGGGGGGATAGTCACACTGCTATTCATTATCCTTCATTTTCCTGGTGGGATTTTGGGCACACACACATGCTCGGCATAAGTCTTAAGCTGCTGGATCCAGGACTTGAACTATGGTTGATTACATGGGAGTGCCGTGATGTAGCCATTATGCCAGCTGTTGGTCCCACTGGGATGGGTCTTTTCTTTCTTTTTTTTTTTTTTTTGGAGAGGTTTTCATTATAGGGCGCGTGCGCTCGCCAGACAGACAGAGAGAGACAGAGAGCAGAAAGCGAGAAATCACCCCCCAGGGGGGATGGCCACGCCGCAATCCCTTCTTCTCCATTCTCCTCTCGGGATCTTGGGCACGCATGCACATGTGTCTGCCGTGAGTTTAAGCCACCAGGTCTGGGACTTGAACTGCGGTCGACTACATGGGAGTTCAGTGACATAGCCATTACGCTAACTGCTGGTCCCAGGAAGCAGGATTCCAAGCTCTTTTGTCAGGGAGTCACTTGCGCTCAGGTTCCAGTTACCTCCCTGCTGATGAGGGTCAGGCACGGAGGTGAGAGTAGCCCAGACTCAGGCCGTGCCTCTGGGTGATTTTCATGCAGCCATTTGGAGATTCGGTTGTAATTGCATTGCACTTCGTCTTTTTTCCTCTCTCTGACTGTTCTGTGGTTTGGTTGTAAATACTGAGAGGTAAAACTGTGGCCCCGAACATAGCATCTAATTTATTCATATGCAGGTATATGTATGCAGGTGTGTGTTGGGTCGTCGGACAAGTCATGGCGCATGTTTACATAGAAAAATACATTCACGACTTTCTGAAAACCCAATGTATGCACAATTACTGTTACAACTATATATCTAGCATGTATGCACAATTACTGTTACAACTATATATATAGAGAAAAAAAGACAGTATCCCAAAGGATAGAGGAAGTTGGGAGGAAGCCAAGAAAAGTGAGAACCCCAAAGCCTTGGCCCTCGTGCCTCTCGGAGACACTTTAATCACTTCAAATGCAATGCACCTGCGTAGTTCCAGTATCCCTATCCGGGAGAGTCAGGAACCAGGGGGACGGGCAGCAGGGGCTGATAGATGGAATGTGAAAGTGCATTGCAGGAGATGGAGGAGGAAGAGACTATTGTTATCCTAGAAAATAATGATTTGGTTTGGATAATTTCCAGATGTATTTCCATGTTGGTATTCTTCAATGTTTTTCCCTCCAAGATCATGTTTCGGGCAGTCAGGGTTAGAAAGCAGGTCTCACCACGTTTTAGATAAAGCCGAGTTTGTAGATGGCTCAGCCTTTGTTGTACCGTGCGGTCCCAGAGGCTCCATATCATTTCCTTTTTGTGACTTTCAATGGCTTTAGAGTAGGAGGAAGTTGGCTGCTGTGACAGTCAGGCCAAAAACACTGGGAGAAGATGGTTGTTGTGTATTTTGGAAAAGTCAGTATTACCCCATCTGGCGATCTGATTTTCAGACAGAGACATGACCTGGGAACGTGCTTCCTACGGATGAGGAGCGCATTAGTCTTGTCTCCGAAACAGGAAAAAACACACATACGCACACATACACACCCATGTGCATGGACACACACCCCCACGTGCATGGACATACACACACACACACATTCGTATATGTATGGACATACACACATGTATAGCAATATGGACTTGATTTGTCTGTGTCTTCTGGATATAGAATTACATTTTGCTTGATATTTTTTCTCATTCTTATTTTTTAAAAAGAATTGTTCATTTAATTTTATTTATTGTTGTTATTATTTTTAAATTTTCTATAGGGCACAAGTGCGAGAGAGAGAGAGAGAGAGAGAGAGAGGGAGGGAGGGAGGAGGTGAGAAAGGAAGCTCCCAGGACTGGGACTCGAATCATGGTCAGCCATGTGGGAGTCCAGTGCCTTGTCTGCGATGCCACCTGATTGCCCCTCTCATCCTTATTTCGAAAGAGACTAAATTGTTCTGAAGATGTTCCTTGTAACAGTAATTAATTTAGCATTTATTGAGCATCTACTGGCTGCCAGGCTCAGTGTGACATGATAGAAACAGAGAAAGAAGAGGAAGACTCTGAGGCAGGGGAGTACCTCTAATAAGAAGAGAGGAAAACAGTCCGATATTCATTTCTCTGTCCCTTCTTCTATTCCTAGGGGTGTTGCTGGGCATTTATTCTGTGCTATGCTTTGTGCTGGGTACTGGGAATAGCTACGGAAACGTGTCCCTTCAATACCGTACTGCAGTGAACCATGGCCAACTCCGTAGCAGCGGTGGCTGTCAGCACGTGGTAGGGTGGGTCAGAGCTCACGGAGGGCTTCTGCAGGAGTGACCCGGGAACCCCAGAGTAGAAATGGGAGAGGCAGAAGGAATAATTATGCAGTGGCTGCACAGAATGAAGAGCTTGGTTGGGGGTAGAACATGGATTTAAGCATGGATGCTAGGAAATGAGACATACAGATAGGTAGCAGCGGTGGCTGTCAGCACGTGGTAGGGTGGGTCAGAGCTCACGGAGGGCTTCTGCAGGAGTGACCCGGGAACCCCAGAGTAGAAATGGGAGAGGCAGAAGGAATAATTATGCAGTGGCTGCACAGAATGAAGAGCTTGGTTGGGGGTAGAACATGGATTTAAGCATGGATGCTAGGAAATGAGACATACAGATAGGTAAGTTTCAACAGAATGAAGAGCTTGGTTGGGGGTAGAACACGGATTTGAGGAAGGATGCTAGGAAATGAGACATAAAGATAGGTATGTTTCAGCTTTTTTTTTTTTTCTTCTCTTTTTTAATTAGATAGAGGACATGTTGTGGCCCCGAGAGGAAAGAGAGAGAGTGAGAAAGACTCCCCATCCCCATGGAGCACTGCCATGCTGCAATCCCTTCTCCTTCACCTTCTCTCCTTTCGGATTATACGCATGCACGCACATGCCCCATCGTGATTCTCATGCCATCAGTCCGGGACTCGAACCACCCAGGTGACCATGTGGAACCCGGCCGCCTTAACCGCCTTGCCTTGGGTTCGCCTGAGGTCTAGCTCATAAACGGTGTTGTCTATCTTATTGAGGGTTTTGGTGGATTTTAACCTAGGTGATGGGAAAGCCACTTGCAGGACTTTTTACATGAGACAGAAGCCATTTAAAAGGTCATACAGATGATGTAGTTGCATAGAGTTTGAGCTAACCAAAGAGAGAGAGTACAAATAATGTGTTCACTGTGATTGCTGGTGTACAAAATATAATTATGGGGACCAGCAGTTGGCATAACAGCTGTGTCGCTGGACTACCATGTAGTCGACCAAGTTCGAGTCCTGGACCCGGTGGCTTAAACTCATGCCGGGTGCATGTGCATGTGTGCCCAAGATCCCGAGAGGAGAATGGAGGAGAAGGGATTGCGGTGTGGCCATCCCCCCTGGGGGGTGATTTTTTGCTTTTTGTCTCTCTGTGTCTCTCTGTCGTTCTGGTGAGCGCACGCACCCTATGGCAAAAACCTCTTGAAAAAGATATATATGTGTAATTATGACAATGGTAAAGTGTGGAAGGATATCTGAAAGTGGAATTTGTTTGCATGCTGAGATTCTTTAAGAATTCCCTTGTGAGCCCAGCAGATGGCGTGATGGTTAAGGTGCTGGACTCCCATGTGGCCAACTGTAGTTCGAGTCCCGGACCCAGCCAGACCTAGCAGCTTGCTTTCTCACTCCTCCTCCACCCCGAGCCTCTCTCTAATGAGTGCATGTGTTCTATAGCAAATTTACAAATAACAATAATAATAAACAAAAATAAATAATTAAAAAGAATTCCCTTGTGATGTTCACTCAGCTTTGAACCTCTACTATACACCAGTAAATTAAGAGATAGTCCTGTTCCTCTATCATCAAATACAGATCTGATAAAGTTCATGCAGTGTTTTTCACTGGGGCCAGCAGATGGCATGGAAGTTAAGGCACTAGATCCCACATGGTCTGGCAGGGTTTGAGCCCCAGACCCGGCGGCTTGGAAATAAGACCAGACGTGTGTGTGTGTGTGTGTGTGTGTGTGTGTGTGTGTGTGTGCGTGCCCAAGATTCTGAGAGGAGAATGGAGGAGAAGGAATTGCAGTGTGGCCATCCCCCTGGGAAGTGAGTTCTTACTCTCTTCATAACCCTTGGTAAGGGCACATGCTCTGTAGCAAACCCCCCCCCCCCAAAAAAAAGAAAAGAAAACAAACAAACAAACAAAACTGTGTGATTACAAATTGTCTAGAATAGATACATCATAGATAAAATAATGTAGACTGATGTTGCCAAAGTCTGGGGGAACAGAGGAATCCCGATGGTAGCTGACAGGTGTGGTTTCTTTTGTAGGCAGTGAGGTGTCCTAGAAGCAGAAAGTGGTAAATGCTATACAACCTTGTGAATAAACTAAAGCTCAATTGTGCACTTCTGTTAAAATGGTTAATTTACGTTATGTGAAATGTAGGAAGAGGACTGGCCCCGTAGCCTAGTGACTAAGGGAAGCTGGATCCACGTAGATGATCACGGTTCATATCCTGGCCCTGGCAACTTGAAAAACACTCTGGGCACGTGAGCACGTGTGCCCCAAACCAGTGAAGCGGAAGCCATGGGCAGGGTGGAGAGATGGAGGAGAGGACTCAGTCTCCCTCTCCTCTGTCTCGCTGGCAAGGGCATGTACGCTCTGGCAACTGAAAGATGCATATATGTAAGCAGAAAAAAGGTGCTAATTGATTCTGCAGAGCTGCTCCTCGGACCTCATCGTCTTCCTCTTCCTGTCTTTTGCAGTAAAGGGCAATCGCAAGTGTGAGCTGAACTGCCAGGCCATGGGCTACCGCTTCTATGTCCGGCAAGCCGAGAAGGTCATCGACGGCACCCCCTGTGACCAGAACAGCACGGCCATCTGTGTGTCTGGGCAGTGCAAGGTATGGAGACGGCTGGGCTGAATTCTTCGGATAGTCGGCCTTGGAGGCTGTTTTGAGGGGGTGGGATACCAGCCCAGCCCCCTGGGGCCTCTATTTCCCGGGTCCTGGGGGACACGGGCCCAGGTGGGTCAGCGTGGTCAGCCCTGACTGTGATTGTGACCTTCGGGAGTCACCGCATCCTGCTCCGGCATCTTGGTTGTTGAGCGATTTATCCCTACCCCCACGTGCAGCCAGGGAACACGGCGACCTTCCTGGTCGGGTCAGGAGCCTTCCTCGGGTGAAGTGGAGGTTACAGAAAGGGCACTGCTGCTCTCATTGAGAAACAGTTGTGTCATGCGGTGGCATTTGAAGAGAATGGTGTATTTTATCTCGCCTCCCGCCAGATGGGGCAGGCTTCCAAAGGAAAGTTGTTTTTTAGCAGAAGTTGTACTTCAAACAGGAAGAGTTTCGACCTCCTTGGGCTTCAGAAGTCTGTTCCAGGAAATCCTTGCCCAGCGTTTGGCAAACATTCTGGGCTTGAGGGACTCCTCGTGGGATGCTCAGCCTCGACAGAAAGCACCGTTTAGTTAAAAGTAGGTGTGTTAGATGAGATGGCACAAATTCCATGGCTGTGTAAACTTGAGCCTTGACCTCTGCCCCGCTTTTACCCATAAATGTGGTTTTAGTGGCGCTAAGGCCTAGCAGGTAATGGCTCTGGAAACCAAACTAAGATTCGATCTTAATTAACACTTGGTAGCTGGCAGGACTGAGTCTCTTCAAAGGAAGAGCTCTTTGGCTCTAACATCTGAAAGCTCCTGTTATGCTTTAATGTGAATTGCTGCAGCGTTTGATATCGGGGTTACTGAAGTGTGATTTATAAGCATAACCTTCTCCCCCATCCTTTTTTTTTTGGAGAGGTTTTTGCTATAGGGAGCGTGCGCTCGCCAGACAGAGAGAGAGAGACAGAGAGACAGAAAGCAAGAAATCACCCTCCAGGGGGGATGGCCACGCCGCAATCCCTTCTCCTCCATTCTCCTCTTGGGATCTTGGGCACGCACGCACACGCGCCCGGCGTGAGTTTTAAGCCACAGGGTCCGGGATGTGAACTGCGGTCCACTACGTGGGAGTCCAGCGACATAGCCATTACACTCAACTGCTGGTCCCTCCGCCCACCCTTTTAAAATGAGTTTTCAAGTAGATATAGAAGAACTTGTCAAAGCAGGCTTGATAGTCTCTGAACGAAAGTTTAGAAAGGAAGAAGCCGTTATTTGGAACCTGGCGTCCCTTGACGTAGGAGGTGTCTGTGAGAGCAAACCCTGACTGAGGCTGCTCCGGACGAGGGGAGCAGGACGGGGGCTCTGAAGGGAGGAGCGGCTGGAAGCACTGAGCTGAGACCGTCTGCTTTGCAGTTCCCCACACTTTGGTAAAAGCAGTGGTGCCTGCACATCCTCTGGGGGCCTTGGCTTCCTCAGGTAATACCCAGAAGGAGTTCCTAAGACTTCTATGGCCCCCAGTTCCAGGGACCTCTGCTTCTTTGTGTAACTGAGCCCAAAACGATGGGCCTTATTATACATAGTGATCTAGCATTTTCTTTCAGGGCATGAATCAACTGTTTTATTTCTCATAAATCCAGGTGCACAGTGCTGGGAGGTGGTGCAGTATGATGGTTACAAAGTCAGACTGTCTCGGTTCAAATCCTGCCTCTGCCACAGTTTTACTGTGCGACCCTGCAGAGGTTACTCAATCTCTCAGTGCCTCTGCAAAGTGAGGAGGATGGTGCCCACTGCCTGTGTCGTTGTGAGGAGTCGTGAACCGGTGCACACAAAGCCCTTACCAAAGGGTCTGACACTGAACGATGCCAGCCTTTGTTAGTGTCCCTATTTATGCCCACATCTGTCCTGGTGCTCTGAGTCTTCTATGAAAACGTTTGTGCTTTTCGTCTTCTTTTGGCAGATCAGAGATTGGTGAGGTCCACATGGTCTTTCGAGGCCGTGTTAGCACACTGCGGTGTGGGCCAATGGGTCACTGCAGGTTCAAATTCCTGTGTGCAGATATCTGAGGTGCACAGTCTGCTTACCACGCCCCCATGCAGTAGCGATGTTGCCGATGCCTGGACCATAATCCGAGTAGTTCACAAAAATCCAGAAATGTAAACACTGGGTGGCGAGATGACTTGGAGGAAGACGAAATGTGCTCTATTTCCCCTGGGAGTCTGTGTTTTCTTAGTCTTGCATAAAGTGTCTCCGAGCGGATGATATGAAAGAAAAACACAAGGATGTGGATATGGACTATTACTAATTGATGAGAAGTGTCCAAACTTTAGGACAACACAGTTTACACATAATATTTGCTAAAAGGTAGACATACTAATTGATGAGAAGTGTCCAAACTTTAGGGCAACACAGTTTACACATAATATTTGCTGAAAGGTAGACATTTTCGTTTTTTCTTTTTTTTTTTTTGGAAAGGTTTTTGCTATAGGGTGTGTGCACTCTCCAGAAAGACAGAGAGAGACAGAAAGTGAGAAATCACCCCCCAGGGGGGATGGTCACACCACAATCCCTTCTCCTCCATTCTCCTCTCGGGATCTTGGGCATGTATGCACACGCGCCTGGCGTGAGTTTAAGCCACCGGCTCCAGGCCTCGAACCACAGTCGACTACATGGGAGTCCAGCGACATAGCCATTATGCTAACTGCTGGTCCCAAAAGGCAGATATTTTCCAGGACGTGCGTTTATGGATAAGATCCCGTGTTAACAAGGATTTCTTTGATACTGCTTTGTATCCGCTCCCCGTGCATTTGCCTGGTAGTCCCTATTGAAGTCGGAATCACTGGCGCTCTGCCCTCTTCAGAACTTCTAGTTGGTAAAACATTAGTGAGAAAAACAAAGAAAACCTTAGCTCCCTGGAGATCAACTTTTCACAACTCTCAGACTTCCAGACTTGAATGATCCTAAAAGTCACAGTCCCCTGAAGGCCCACCCCTTTCGCTCATAAAGAAGCTCATTTGCTTCTCCAACTGACATTCTGTTTACCTCGTCACTTTCAAAGAGTAAAGTGCCCTTTCCTGAGTATTCGCTTGGAAGCCCAGAATTCACATTGCTATCTCTGCCTCCCTGGCTTGTGGCTAAGAATGCTGGCACTCCAGGGCATTCTCACTAGGGTGCCTGTCTGCCTAGGAAGCACCTGCACAATGCCTCTTCTGGCCTTAGGAAGCTGAAAGGAATAGTCAGGCCTGCAATGCAAGTTAATGAAAGGCGCAGGCCTTGAATAAGGATGTGAGATAGTCTTTTTTTTTTTTTTTGGAGAGTTTTTTTCGCTATAGGGTGCGCGCTCGCCAGACAGACAGAGAGAGACAGAGAGACAGAAAGGGAGAAATCACCCCCTAGGGGGGATGGCCACGCCTCAATCCCTTCTCCTCCATTCTCCTCTCGGGATCTTGGGCACGCATGCACACGCGCCTGGTGTGAGTTTTAAGCCACCGGGTCCGGGACGCGAACCACAGGCGACTACGTGGGAGTCCAGCGACATAGCCATTACACTAACTGCTGGTTCCCAGGATGTGAGATATTCTTCATAAGAAGGTAGGGCCAGCCCTTAGCCCAGTGGGTAAGAGAGCTGGCTCCCACTTGGCCACGGCCATTCCTCCTGTGGTTGGAATCCTGGCGCCAGCGCCTTGAGAAACATGTCAGAATTTCCAGATTTCACAGTCTGATGTGTGTGTTGTTTTTGCTCACCATTGAATAAACACACGTGAAACCTTGCTTCAACGGTAGAGCTGGCATTTAAAAGTTCATGGTCATGTCAGTACAACACTAGAGAGAAAAACAAAGAAAACCTTAGCTCCCCAGAGATCAGCTTTTCAGAACTCTCAGACTTCCAGACTTGAATAATCCTGAAAAAGTCACAATTACCTGAAGGCCCACCCCTTTCGCTCATAAAAAAAAGTTGTGTGGTCGTGAAGGAACAGCGCTTGATTAGGGGCCCTGCAGAAAAACAGGCTGCTTCTAAATCACAGTGGAGGGAGGTGTTAGAACTGGTGCAAGACGGGAAGGAGCCCTTTCTGAGCATTCACCTCCCATTGGAGTAGATGCTTAGGGCCAGTGCTAAGTGCCTCCCATACAGACGACCTCATTCTGCAGGGGCCAGCAGGTGGCGTGGTGGTTCAGGTGCTGGACTCCCAAATGACCAGCAGTGTTTCGAGTCCCGGACCTGAGGGCTTGCTCTCTCACTTTCTCTCTCCCTCTCTCTCACTTACCCATGCCCTATAGCAAATCAAAGATAATAAATTATAAAAAACAAAAGCAAAGGACTTCACTCATTTGTTCATCTTCTCAGTGATTCAGACAAGCAGGAATACTTTCTATTCTAAGGTAGGGTCTCACCATCTCCCTAGGCATGATCCTTCTGCCTCAGCCTCCTGAGTGGCTAGCTCCGCAGACACATGGCACTAAGCCTGGCTTTCCAGGTGGGTCGGGCATCACACCTGGGCCTCCCACGTGGTCCTGCTGAGTAGCAGCATCAGCCAGTGTGCGTCACTGTGGCTGGGCCAATAGGAACGATTAACCTCAATTCACGTAGGGCTGCATGGAGGTGGCGTCACACACCTGCTGCACAGGGCTCTGTCAGCTGAACTGTGAGTGAGAACAGAGAGCACCTGGTGTGGGCAGAGAGAAACTCGTGTGCTGTAACTCCTGCACTCACCTCTCTTCTGACAGTTTCCTCACAACCCCTTTCTGAAACACAAACCAGGTCTTGCTCTCTCTTTTGCGGTATTCCCTCTGTGGCTCCCAGTCGCATATGGAGTGAAGTCCAGGCTTTCTGTCAACTGCCTCATGCAAGGCCTGGTCAGACCGGGCACATTGTTCCCTGACCTGCAGGCCTGCTGGGTGGCTCTGGGGAGTGCCGTCCTGCCCACCAGACTTCTGTTCTGTGGCCAGTCTTCGATTTAGAAATATACCTCCCATTTGAATAGATGCTTAGGGGCCAGTCCCTGGAGCCATGGTTAGGGCAGCTGGATCTCACATGGCCGCCTGCATGGTTTCTTCCTGCCCAAGGCGGCTCGAGAACCATGCCAGGCTTCTGCACATGCATGCCCAAAATCCAGAGAGGAAGGCTGCGTGATGGAGGAGGGATCATCCCGTGACCATTCCTCATGGAAGGGTGCTTTCTCACTTTCTCTCTCTCTTTCTCTTTCTCTGTGTCTCTCTCTGGCAAACATGCACACCCACTAGCAAAAAAAAAAAAAAAAAAAAATTAAAAGAAAAGATGCTTAAAATGTGCATTCAATTAAGATGCTCAGGGGTGCGATGTGTTGGATTTCAGCTCATTTTGGGCTTAGGATGGGCAATTGAGTGCAGATAAAACTCGATCCCCAGAAACCAAGATCTCCTCAGTCAAACCTCCTAAGCCAAGGCCCTGAAGGTGGAGAGGAATTCTTCACCACGCCCCTCCGCTTGCTCGGCGTACTGAGTCCCCTGCACACCAGGCACCACCCCGTCGGCCCATGGCGCCTCACCACAGGCCTCTCCTGCAGCTCTGTCAGCCTCCCCACCCCGGCACCCGCTGCCCACTAGGACACCGTTGGCCTCCTTGGGGACACTGTGGCAGACAAGTTCATGTTATTTGTAAGTGGAAACATTGTACCTGTTTCCGAATGCTCAGAGCTGAGCTCTGGACTAGCATGCTGCCCTGACAGGGAAAGGCTGACATGGTGGGAGTGTGTGTGCCCACATGTGTGTGCACAGGAATGTGTGCCTGCATGCGTGTGTGTGCATGTGTGTGTGCGTGTTCCACTCTCCCCCCTTTGTAAATGCTGTAGTGCTCTCCTGAACCGACAAGTAGACCCTGCTGAAGTCTGTCCACGTGCCCTAAACTTCTTTTCCTTGATTGCTTGCCGGCCTCATGTCGTGCACTTTGCTTACAGTTCATGTGTTACCTGAGTGAAACCAAGAGGAGAATCGCACCGGGTCAGTGACTCCCCTCTTTTGCCAGCTTTTAGCAAATTCAGCCTTGAAACAGATGGAGAGCTCTTCATTCGCTCGAATTCCAAGTTTATGTGACCCTGTGTGGACTCCCTTCCTGTTCCCGCCCCAATCAAGCTGTGTCCTAACGTACTTCTACTTGGGACTTAAAACCTCATCCAAGTATGTTCCAGCTATTTGGACACAATGTCTGAACCCTTAAAGGAGAGACTATCATATTTAGACTTGTGTGTCCAGTGTGTAACAGGATTTAGTACACGCCTTTTGTATGTGAATGAATGAGTGAACAGACAAAAAAAAAAAAAGTGAGTTAGAATTGATTGTGACGTCTCCTTTCCTGCTAATAAACAAGAATAGGATAAACTGAGCAATGAGCTCTTGGGGACTTTGCTCTGTTCTTGGACCTCTCGACATCTTACACTGAAACCTTAAATAAAGGTGAAATTGGCCTTATTACGTGCACTTCTTTTTTGTTTTTGATTCTTTCCCTCATTTTCAATCACTGGTTCAACTACCTGTTAAAAGAAAAATAAACCAGTTTATTCGAGGGGAGTTTTAATTGAGCAACTCTTAACACGACTTGAATCAGGGAATTTGCAGACCAACTTCCAAGCACCGCTGGCTAGCCTCAAAGCCACACGGTATTTAAGGTTCGAAAGAGGAAAGCGACAGGTACGAGAATGAGAATGCGATGTACAAAAACGAAAGGGAAGGAATGAGGAAGGGAAGGAATGAGGAAGGGAAGGAGTGAGGAAGGGAAGGAGTGAGGGAGGGAAGGAGTGAGGGAGGGAAGGAGTGAGGGAGGGAAGGAGTGAGGAAGGGGAGGAGTTTAGGAGGGAAGGAGTGAGGAAGGGAAGAGGGAGGGAAGGAGTGAGGGAGGGAAGGAGTGAGGGAGGGAAGGAGTGAGGGAGGGAAGGAGTGAGGGAGGGAAGGAGTGAGGAAGGGAAGAAGTGAGGGAGGTAAGGAGTGAGGGAGGGAAGGAGTGAGGGAGGGAAGGAGTGAGGGAGGGAAGGAGTGAGGGAGGGAAGGAGTGAGGGAGGGAAGGAGTGAGGAAGGGAAACAGTTTAGGTTAGTACATTCCCATGTCTGTCAGCATTAGCACAGTTTAAAAGGCAGGATGCCTGTGATTGACTAAAGTCTAGCTGCTGTGATTGGCTGTAACCTAGCAACCAGCTGAGGCAAATAGCCCAACATGTAAAATTCTGCTCTTCTGTAGGAAGCCGAGTGTGGGAGTACAACAGCAGTTTAGGCCAAAATAGTTTAATTCAGCATACCTAACGTAAAAGGTCTGCCTAGATTTCTTAACTAATGTATACTTAAACAGTTATTTTTTCTTAAAGTGTATTTACTTATTTTTTCCATGAATGAGACTGGGAGAGAGAGAGACAGAAAGAGAGAGAGAGAAAAAGCAAACCTCCCAATAGAGTATTTTTTTTCTTTAGGTTTTTGTTTTAGGGCGTGTATGCTTGCTGGAGAAAGACAGAGAGAGGGAAACTGAGAAATCACCCCCAAGAGGGATGGCCATGCAGTAATCCCTTCTTCTCCATTCTCCTCTTGGGGTTTTGGACATGTATGCTCATGCATTCATGCCACTGGGTTTGGGACTTGAACCATGGTTGGTCATGTGGGAGTCCAGCACCTTAATCACCATACCACCTACTGACCTCTACTTAAGTAATTATTTTTTTAATTATTTATTTCATTTTATGTATGTATTATTGTTGTTATTTTAATTTGACTGGAGCGAGAGAAGGAGAGAAGAGAAAAGTGAGAAAGCAAGCCTTAGATCCGGGACTCAACCACCGTCAGCCACGCTGGAGTTCAGCACATTAGCCACCACGCCACCTGCTGGCCCTCTTAAGTAGTTACTAACCAACAACCTCAGTAACAAAGGCCACTGCCATATACTGACTGGGCGTTAGTGATAAAATAGTGGGAAAGACAACACGGCTTCTACCCACACTGAGCTTAGAAACTACCGGGGAAAGGAATGACAAGCAACACAAGCACAAATTGTATACTGTGCGAAATTAGCAGTACTGAAACGGCAAATGACGGTGGGAGGCATGCACTCAATGGCGTGTTGGGGACAGACCTCCCAGGAGGGCAGGGACAGGTAGCAAGTGGGCCAAGGCCTGCCCTCACAGGTCCCGGGGGTTGAACAAGGTGAGCTGAGTCTTGGGCCGGGACCCAGCATGCGGAGGCTGCCGACGTGAGGACTTCACGCTTGCCCCCGCCCTGCCTTGAGTTAACCTGGTCTCCTGGCCATGCTGTTCTCAGTCCTCCCCGCGGTCCACGCATCGTCCTGAACATGGCTGGCTTCAGTGGTGGAAAGGCTCCTGTTAAGTCCGCCTCTGAGTCAGAACAGACTCCTCCAGAAACTGGGTGATGTAATAGTTGGGGTCAGCCAGGATCTCCAGTGTTAAAACAAATAAGCAGTGGGACCAGCAGTTAGCGTAGTGGCTATGGAGCTGGACTCCCATGTGGTCGACTGCAGTTCACGTCCCAGACCCGGTGGCTTAAAACGCACGCCGGGCACATGTACATACATGCCCCCAAGATCCTGAGAGGAGAATGGAGGAGAGGAGATTGCAGCATGGCCATTCCCCCTGGGGGGGGATTTCTTGCTCTCTGTCTCTGTCTGTCTGGTGAGTGCACACGCCCTATAGCAGAAAAAAACCTCTCCAAAAATTAAAAAACACCAACAACAACAACAAATAAGCAGCTACTCCTGTGGCCAACCCTAACCAAGCACATTCTAGAAGCGCCTCCCCGTGCTCTGTGGGGTGCAGATGCTACCAAGCTATGTCGTACTCATGAGACACGGGACCAAATCTAGGACTCCACTCTCTGTAGATGGCGCCCTGCAATGCACGGGGTGAGGTTTCAGGGATGCAGAGACCTGCTCTGTGTGTGCAAACCCCACCTAAGGAGCCCAGACTGACAGGGCCACTGGCAGCAGTAACCCCCTTTACTTTTGGTTCCCATACACGTTCTGGCCACACCAGCAGCTTCTGCTACTTACTAAGACTCTGGAAGTCTGTCACAGGATCAGGTTCATTGTTCCTGCTGTATTTAACCTAGGTCGTCGAGTGGCCTCACAGTAGAGCCTGCGGGGAATGGCTGTCACCCCAATACCAAGTTTAGGCATTTCATCTGTTTATGTATTTATTTTTTGTTCATTCATTTGTTTTTTCTTTTACCAGAAGGCATGCATGCTTGCCAGAGACAGAGAGAGAGAGAGAGAAAGCACCCCCCCAATGGGGGTGCAGTCATATTGCAATTCCTTCTCCGTTTTCCCCTCCTGTGGAATTTTGGGGCACGTATACACATGTACCCAGTGTGTCTTTCAAGGGACTTGAACTCTGGTTGGTTGGGTAGGATCTGGCTCCCTTAACCAATGGGCCACAGGGCCAGCCTGTCATTTCAACTTGAGAGAGTCCAGTCAGACCAAGTAATGAGTAGCGCTACTAATGCGATAGAAAAGCTTTAGAAAAAGATACCGAAGTGCAGTGCAGCTAGGTAGAAACGGCATTTAGAGGACAAAGGTTTCAAGTGAAAACATTTAAATTTTTTTGTTTCTTTGCTATTTTTTTGTTTCTTTTGTGCTCGCTAGAGAGAAACAGAGAAGGACACAAAGAGAGGGAAAGTGAGAAATCATTCCCTGGGGGATGGCCAAGCTGCAATGACTTTCCCTCCATTTTCCTCTTGGGAGAATGGGCATGCTCTTTTTTTTTTTTTTTTTTGCTATAGGGAGCATGCACTTGCCAGACAGACAGAGAGAGACAGAGATAGAAAGCGAGAAATCACCCCCCAGGAGGGATGACCACGCCACAATCCCTTCTCCTCCATTCTCCTCTCGGGATCTTGGGCACACACGCATATGCACCCGGCGTGAGTTTAAGCCACTGGATCCGGGACTCAAACTGCGGTCAACTACATGGGAGTCCAGCGACGTAGCCATTAATCTAACTGCTGGTCCCTCACGGCATGCTCATTCTGGGCATGCTCACACATGCTCCAGGTATAGTTTTCAAGCTGGTGGGTTTGGAACTCAAACAGCGAAGTCAGCCACGTGGGATCCAGCAGCCCTAACCTCCACACCATCTATTGATCTGAAAACACTTAAATATGAACTTTAAGTTCATATTTTAAATAGATAATACATGTAGAGGACTCAGATTTCAAAAATTATGAGCCTTGCTCCCCACAGAACCAATCCCCATGCACCAACAGGGGAAAAAAAACAGTTTAGTAGTTTAAGATAGTTATTTTTATGCATCTACAATCCAGTTCATATTAAAAATTTTAAAAGTTTTTTTTTGCCATAGGGCACATGTTTTCAGCAGAGAGAGACAGTGAGAGGGAAAATGAGAAATCATCCCCGGGGCGGATGGCCACACCACAGTCCTTTCTCCTCCATTCTGCTACTGGGATATTGGGCATGCACACACATGTGCCCAACGTGAGTTTTAGGCCGCCTGGTCTGGGACTCGAAACACAGTTGGCCATATGGGAGTCCGGTGCCTTAACCACCATGACACTCACTGGCCCCAGTTCATATTGTATTATTTTCTTTTTGGCATAGATGGTAGCCTATTAGACACACGGCCCTGTACCTTACTTTCTTCCTGAACATTCCTTGGGCAGCTTTCCATTTTAATATCTGAAGAACATCGTTTAATTTGTACTTGTGCGGTTTTGCACTGAGAATGAACCGTAGTTTTCTTAACCTCGCTGTGTGCAGAGGCTGCAGCCAGGCTTCCCCATCACTAGCGGTGCTGCAGTAGGATATGTTTGTGCATGAACCATTTTGCATGTTTGCTAGTACTGGTTGGAAGGAAGTGGGAAATGAGAGTGCATTCGTAGTTGTGATTTTTGGTTTTTTTTTTGGAGAGGTTTTTGCTATAGGGCACTTGTGCTCACCAGACAGACAGAAACAGAGAGACAGAAAGTGAGAAAGCAAGAAATCACCCCCCAGGTTGGATAACCACGCCCCAATCTATTCTCCTCCATTCTCCTCTCAGGATCTCGGGCACACACGCACACGCGCCCGGCATGAGTTTTAAGCCACCGGGTCCGGGACTCAAACCGCGGTTGGCTACGTGATTGTCCAGCGACATAGCCATTACGCTAACTGCTTGTCCCCGTAGTTGTGATTTTAACAGTTAGTTAGCAAGTGCTCTCCCAGGGGGCTGAAACTACAAACACTTGGATCAGTAAGGTATGAGGGTGGTTTTCCAACTTTCAGACTTTCACCTATGTGACAAGTGAAACATGGTATTTCTGGACAGTTTCCATTTGCATTTAGCTTGTTTTGAGAGAAGTGGAGCATCTTAATTCAGAGGAAAAAAAATACTAAAACTGTTACCAAAATTTAAAGAAAAAACTGTGTATTTGATGACCACAGTAAGCTATATAGCCCCAATTAGGTACTATTTTATAGTATGTTCATTCTACTCACTGAGGTTTATGCCTAAAGTCAGACATGGGTTCTTGTGTATGTAAATATCAGCTGTGCTTGCTATTGCAAATGTTTAGACAAATTAAGTTCATTAGCAAATCAATTAAATGGGGGGGGATAGGCATAGAAAGCAATCATGGATACCAGAGACAATGGGAGGAGGGTTGGACGGGGCAGAGGGTTAGGGATAGGGAATCAAGGATGGCAAACAAACAAAGAAACAAACAAAAAAAAACCCGCAAAATATACAAGACATAAGAAATGAAAAATTGTTGATAGCACGTATGTTGATGTGCTTGATTGAGCCAACAGTGTATTTTAGATGAAAAATTCATTTTGTATACTGTAATGATGTATAGCATATTAATATTAAAAAAAGAAAAATAAATTAAAAAAAAAAAAGAACCATTCAGGGCCTGGATGAGGATTAGGTAAGTGAGGTGCCTTGGGTGCTAAAACTGAAGGAGTCGTTTACTGAACTTCTAGCTCTTTTTAAACCTGGTGCCCTCAGCCCCTAGCCTGCCCCTCCCAGGCCCAGCCCAGCCTAGCCCAGCGACCCAGGGACCATTTATATTCCTTCTGTGTGCTCTGTCTTCTTGTAATCTTTGCACAGTTTCCTGGTGGGTTGTTGGTCCTTTTCTTAACTTGGCAGCACTTTGCATGCATTGAAAGGATTATTTATGACCTAGATGGCAGGGTTTGTGTTTTTGGTTAATTGTGTGCTCTTTTGGGGTTAGGTAGTCTTTTGACTTAGGCTTCTGCTCATGGTCTTTTGTTTGCTTTCTGCCATGCAGAAGTTTAACACTGTTTAAATGACAAATTTAGCCTTTTTTTTCTTTTTAAATGCTAGATATGGATCATAGACCCTCTGCACCTTGAAGTTATTAAAAAATTTCTCCTCTGTTTTCTATCAATAACTTAAGGTTTTATTCTTCTACATTATATATTTTATATTAACTCATTTGGAATTTATCCTCATGTATCGGTAAGGTATGGGTTCAATTTTACTTTTCTCCAGAAGGCTACCCAGTTGTACCTTAACATAGCTGAATAGTCTTTCTCCCACTCTTTGGAGGCTTCCTCTTCATTATTGCACATTTGTATATATTTCTGGCTTTGTGTTCTATTCCATTAGTCTGTGTGTGTATTCGTATACATATACTCCAGTGTCTTCGAGAGTTTCCCCTGGAGTTTGCTACTAGGAGTTTTATAGTTTGAAGCTTTACATTTAAATCTTTGATCCATCTTGAGCTGATTCTTGTTCATGGTGACAGATATGGGGCCAGTTTCTTTTTTCTGTTTTGCAGGTGGATATCCAGTTCTTTCTTACTTACTGAGAAGACTTTCTTTTCTCCACTGTGTTGTTTTGTACCCTTTATCAAAGACCAATTGGCTGTAGGATTTGGGGTTTATTTCTGGACTTCCTATTCTGTCACATGCAAATACGTTTTACAAAGAGAAATAAACAAACTGGCATTTCAAGTTATGAGAGTAAGTTTGCTTTGCCCGGGGATAATGCGCTCATAGACTTCAAATGGAAATCTCTCTTTGTTTACTACTCAGAAAAGCCACCTGTGTCTGGGGGCCTAAGGGAGACATTCTATTTATAATAAGTTTTTGCTCGATTGAAAAACAAAACCTATGACTTCTAGCACAAGAATGGCAGAAGCTGCAGTCATGAAAAACGGTCACTCCGAAGGACAAAGAAGAATAGGTCCAGTCATGACCTCATGGATGATTGAAGAAACGTATTTAAAAAAGTGGAATTAGGAAATTTACTAGAAAACACAGAACGAAAGTTCCAGCAGCTTTTTCTTTTAGAACATCATAGATTTGACAGGGGAAAAATACTCTAGGGTAACCGAGCTCTTGAGGTATACTATCTTCTGTTGTTTAGTAAGTAGGCAGGTTTGTTTGTTTCTGTTTGGATCATCTTAAAAGTTTACTTACCCATCCCTTAATAGTTTGAAATTCACTATTTTCCTACCTGTTGTTTTATTTTCACAATGCTCAGAAAAAAAAATGCTAGTAATAGTGGTGTTTAAGGATATTTGGGACCTAGGGACCAGCAGATGGCATAATGGTTATGTTGCTGGACTCCCACATAGTCGACTGCAGTTTGAGTCCCAGACCAGCTCATGCTGGGCGTGTGTGTGCGTGTGTGCCCAAGATTCTGAGAGGTAAATGGAGGAGAAGGGATTGTGGCATGGCTACCCGCCCCAGGGAATAATTTCTCACTTTCTGTCTCTCTGTCTGTCTCTGTCTTTCTGGCAAGGGCACATGCCCTGTAGCAAAAATCTCTCTCTCTCTCTAAAAAAAAAAAAAAAAAAAAAGGGGATTTTTTGCACCTCCTCTCTCTCTCTAAAAAAAAAAAAAAAATAGGATATTCTGGACCTAATCTCCTCATGAAATGTTGACAGGATGCCAGGAGAAAAGATGATTTTTTTTTTTTTGCCCTACCTTTACACTCCCGAAATGGACTAAGAATGGGAGGTCACTAAGGCCCTGGGTGTCAGTTAAAGGGACCAAGTGTGGTCAGTACCTAAAAGGATTTTGGACCAGGCATTTGCTTTCCAAATAACTAGCCTTGTCTTCTCAAGCCTGTGTGCCCTCCTTACGAGATTTAGGACAACTGGACCTACGTAAAGGATTTTTGCATCCTTTGATTTTCAAGTCAGTTTCTAAAGGCTTCATTTAAATACTTTGTGCATACAAAGTGAGGTTTCAAATTTACGATAAAAACGAAACACAATGTTTGGTGTTTCAATTTTTTTTCCCCTTCTATAGGGTGCATGGATTCACCAGAGAAAGAGAGAGAGAGAGAGAGAGAGAGAGAGAGAGAGAGGAAAGCAAGAAATTGTCCCCTCAGGGGTAATGACCATGCCACAATCCTGTCTCTTCCATTCCCCTCTCAGAATTTTTGTTTGTTTGTTTGTTTACTTTTTTTCCTTGTTAACTATTTAATAAAACTCATACACAGATCAAAATTGGCTGATTGCAGTTTGAGTCCTGGACCTGGGGGCTTGAAAATATGCCAAGTGTGTGTATGTGTGTGCCCAAAATCCCGAGAGGAGAATGGAGGAGAAGGGACTGAGGCATTCATTGTCAAACCAGAGTGTCTGATCCACCAGGATTTCAGGTTATTTAAAAAGAATGTTCAGAAGGAAACTGTCACAAATAGGACTTTTATTTGTCACTATCAAAAGTCTGAACTTTAAACAGATTCTCGGGCTGGTGGTCTCCTCTCAGAATTTTGGGCACACACTCACACGATCCTGGTGTGTGATTTTTAAACCACTGGATATGAGACTCAAACTGTGGCGTCAGCTATGTGAGATCCAGCCCCCTTAATTTCCACGCCACTTACTGACCCTCAATGGTTTTTGATGTGTTATTTTGAGAACAGTTGCTATTTCTAAACTGGGGGAAAATAAACTTTCTTTTCTCTTTTTTGGCCTAGATACATATTTAATCCCCTCAGAGCGAGGCCAGAGACCGTGCAGTATTTCCTAAATGGCATTCGGTGTCTTACAGCTCTGTCCCAGCTTGTACGGATTATGTGGCACAGGGTCCAGTAACTGGGGCTTGCAGTACTCATGTGGTGTTGCCCTTCCCGGTGAGGAAGGGTCTGTAGAACTGGTTGGTAGTGACATCTAGTGTTCAGTTCTGAAATTACGTATCCTTAAAAAAGTGGCATAAATTACTGTTTAACTCGAGCTTGTAATAGACTAGAGAGGGCCAAACGAAGTAAGTGGACGTGCAGTAGAGGTGGCAAGAACTGGGGAAAACTGAATTAGAAGGCATCGGTGAAAATGCTGAGAGCTGGAAGTATCACCTGAGGTCAACCGAGTGTGGACACCCAATATGAGCTGCTGTTCAGGCTTAGTTCCGAATCAGTTGCTTTTTCAGTTCAACCCTCCTTCGGCCCCTCACGAACCAGGCGTGTGTGTAAAATCACTAGCCAAGTCACCCTGCGCAAACTATATAAGGTCTCTGAGACTCAGTCCCCTTATCTGTCAATTAGAGATGCTGAGACCTCCTCATAAAATTCTGGGAGAATGAGGACCCAGCAGGTGGCATGGAGGCTAAGATTCTGGACTTCCATGTGACTGATTGCAGTTCAAGTCCCGGACCTGGGGGCTTGAAAATCATGCCAGTGTGTGCATGTGCCTACCCAAAATCTCGAGAGGAGAATGGAGGAGAAGGGACTGAGGCATGGCCACCCCCCAGGGGTTGCAGGGGTTGCTTTCTCTCTTCCCCTTTCCCTGCCTGTCTCCCATCTCTCTCCAGCGAGGACATTACCCTCTGGCAGAAACCTCAAAAGAAAGCGTGGATATTGTCTCATCTGTACAGACCCGGGCTCAGTGTGGAGTGCGCCCAGAGCAATGCGTGGCAGCGATGGTGACTGCCGTGGTGCTGATCGTGTGGGCATGCGTCCGTGGGCCCATCTGCATGGATCTGGATGTCTGTGGGGGACAACGACAGAGAGAGCCGGGTGCAAAATTCATCCAGGATGTTGTAACCGGATCAGGGCTCAGTGAGCGGCAGGAGCTGTTTCAAGATAGGAGCAGAAAGTGTGGCCTGTATGAGGCTCAGGGAAGGGGACTGTGGCTCCTGGGAAGGAGGCAGGTTGCGAAGGCTCGTGCCCATGGTTGGAGTACAGGGTGCTGAAGAGCAGATGGAAGGAAGGCTCGAGGCATCTTTGGGGAGAGCGTTTGCCCTGTAAGCTTCAAGAAGATAAAGTAATGGGGGCTGACAGGTGGCGTACTGGTTAAGGTGCTAGACTCCCACACGGTCAACCACATTTCGAGTCCTAGACCCAGAGGCTTGAAACTCATGCTGGGCACGTGTGTGTGCGTCCCCAAATCTCGAGAGGAGAATGGAGGAGAAGGGATTTTTGGCGTGGCTGTCCTCCCCGGAGGGTGATTTATCTCTCTCTCTCTTTCTCTCTCTCTCTGTCTCTGGCGAGTGCACATGTCCTATAGCAAAAATCTCTCTTAAAAAAAAAGAAGAAAAGAAAGTAACAAACGCACAGCAGGGATTACTCCCTCTGCTGCTCGGTAGCCAAGTCTCCTTTGCTTGGCCTCTAAATTTTCCCAAGTCCCATTTTCCACTTCCGAAAAGTGGGGATGATAACGGTACCAACCTGCAAGGTCGTGAGGATGAGGGAAGATGCACCTAAGATCCCGCACAATGGCTGGCCCAGTTTAGTAACCATCTGCTAGCTGTTGCTACCTAAAAGGAGGAGATGAAAGCAGATAAAAACAGGACAGACGAAACCAGGACACATTACTCTCTGATTGCTCCTTGTCTTGGTTCAGGCTGTTCCCTGTGCATGGACATCCTCATGTCCCCTTATCCATGCACATAGGCCACCACCCTGTGAGCATGCCCTGATTCTGATGGGCATTCTCTCTCTTACTGTGTGCCCTGTCTCCACGGTCCGTCGTGCTTGGTACTCTCCTGTTCTTCCTATACCGTCCACTCATCTGACCTCTCCTCTAAACAAACAGCCCCTTGAGGACAGGCCAGCAGAGCTTAGGTACAAAGGAGACGTTGACAGACATGATGAATATGCACCCTGCAGTGCTGAAAATACAGAAGAGGGAGGGCAGAGGAGAGGAGGGGGTCAGAGAGGGCAAAAAGGAGTGTGGTCAGATGTTAATTGAATCTAGGTGAAGGATATGCAGATACTTGTTGAACCCTTCTTGCAACTTTCTCTTGAGCTTTGAAATCTTTCAAAAATACAAAGTCAAAGGGGAAAAGAGGGAAGATTTTCCAGTTTTCCTTTTTGAGTTCAAAGCATTTCCTTTTGGGGAAATGCTTCCTCCTTTCTTTCCTCGTCTGGCCTCCTGGGCTGTTCCGGAGTTCATCTATTTATTCTATTTGTGACCAAAGGGTGAAGCTGGCCTTTCTGCCTACAGCTCTTTACCCAGCTTGGCTCCCATCAACTAGGATTCAACCTGTTATGATGAGAAAAAGCACTTCTCCTGATGTTGCCTGGAAGCCTCAAAGGACATCTGGATTTGCGGTCAGGAGGGAAAACAGAATTTTGCAGAGGGAACATTGAAACCTAGGTCTTTGAAAATGCAGAGATAGAGAAAACCCCTGCAAATCCCTAAGTTAGTCCTTCTGAGTCCCCCTGCTGGGTGTTTGTAAAACTGCAGCATCCCAGATCTCTGGTTTAAGTAAACAGATCAATAAGAGAAGAGACCTAAATGCCGGGCTCTTTGCAAAGCTGCTTGTTCCAAGCTGTATCCTGCTCCCTTCCCTGTGCGCCAGGCACTGCTTAAGCTGCCAAGCTCTGTATTGACACGAAGCACAACAGGTAAATGCAATTTTAAAACTAGAGCAAAGCCACACTTAAAATGCTCCTTTGGCTTTTTGTTTTTGTTTTTAGAAGAAAAGGCCTCAGACAAATCCCAGAAGCAAAACCTGCCTCATGTCCCTTCCACTGTGTGAGTTGCTCTAAGAACAGGTGCTACTTCCAATGGAAAATGTCTATCCTGAGGCCAGCAGGTGGCCTGGTGGCTAAGGAGCTGGACTCCCACATGGCCAGCCAGGGTTTGAGTCCTAGACATGGCAACTTGAAAATCACACTGTGCACATGTGTGTGTACATGCCCAAAATCCCAGGAGGAGAATGGAGGAAAAGGGATCATGGTATGGCCATCTTCCGTGGGAGGTGATCTCTCACTTTCCTCTCTCTGCCTCCCTTTGGTCAGCCCACGTCCCCTAGAACAACAACAAAAACAAAAACAAACAAACAAACAAACAAACAAAAAATGTCTATCCTATGATTATTCAAGGCTGAGGTGGTGGTTCATGAGGCAGTAAACCTTTTCAACATGAAAACAAAAAGCCTTTAAGAAATAGCATTTCCCAATGATGGAATGGCGTGTTCTCTGTGACAATGCCTTCTCTAGAAAACATGGTGCAGATGCCACTCACACAAGGGGACAAGGCTGTGGTGGCAGGCAGGCAAGGAGAGAGATGATGGCTGAGTGTGGAACAACCGAGAAGCTGGTGATCGAGCAGGACTACTTAAACCGAGTGCGGCTCTGGACAGATTACCTCAAGATCCCTTTCCATCTGAGGTACTATCGATCAGAAATTCTGAAGAATTTGGGTCAGTCCTGTACCTACTGGTTAAGGGAGCTGGATCCCATATGGCCAATCACATGGCTCTAATCCTGGCCCCATTGGCTTGAAAAACACACCAGGCATGTATATGTGTGTGCCCCAAATCTGACAGGGTGGAGAAATGGAAGAGAAGGGACCATGGTATGGCCGTGCCCCGCTGCCCACTGAGGGCACGCCTTCTCTCTCTTCCCTCCTCTCTGTCGTCTCTGGCAAGTGCCATACCCTCTGGCAAATTAAAGAAAAAAAACAAGAAGGAAGTTCTGAAGAATTCTGTGGGTGTCTAAAGCACTGAAATGGTCTGAAGTGTCATCCCATCTGTAGCCACAGGGGGCACTGCTTCCTGTCCAGTCCTGTCTCAGTCTTACTCATCCTCAGGCTACAAATGCGTCAGGAGAGCCCATTGTCCGGATGCACCCGTGCCTGGTCCACCACGTACACTTCGGACGTCTCAGGGCACCCATCTCCAAGTGACCAAACCCGAGCTCGTATTCCGGACTGCCTCTTTTCTTACTCTTTTTTCAGTTGAGTTTCTACTTTGCTGCCAGAGGGATTTCAAATGTAAGTCAGAGAATTGCTCCCTTGCTCCTGCCCCTGCATTGCTTGCCCTCAGGCCCCTAGCATGGCATTAGTATGTGCTGTGATCTGGCCTCTGTGGCCTGTCATCTCTGACAGCACACGTCCC
>NW_006198322.1:74026-76667 GCF_000334495.1 Tupaia belangeri chinensis | reverse complement strand
GCTGAACCATGCGGAGCTCTCTGCAGGTCATGCCTCTGCTTCACGCCGCAGGGCTCTGCTCTTACTTATTCCACCCGAACACCTCTTCCTCCCTGGACACATGGCAGATAGCAGAACTTTTCACCCGGGAAGACTCAGCTTAGGCCAATCTCCTCTATAAGTCTGCTACTCTTGGTCTCCAGAAGGGTTTATTGCCTCTGCCTGTTAAGTCTCAAATGAACTTCGATCACAATACCTGTTAATCTTTATTACCCTTAAAAAGTATTTATTTATCTATTTATTTGTTGTGATTTTCAAGCCGCTGGGTCCAGGACTCGAACATTGGTCAGCTATGTGGGAATCCAGTGCCTTAACCACCATGCCACCCGCTCCTCCTCCCCATTGCCCTTATGACATGCCCTGAGACACACTGAATCAGGGAGCAACCTTGTCTTACTTATCTTTGATCTCCTACAGTAAGGTAGCACACAGTGCTTGCTCAGGGGTTTGAATGAACAAATCAAGGGTTACTCACAAACCATGATTTTACCACGGAAGCAACACTCTACATTTGGAGGTGCCAGCATCGTACGGTCTGTTCATTTTCCACAAGGCGTTACTAGGTGTGCCCTGACCTCAAAACCACGTGGTTCAGATGTAGCACATTTACAGAAGCATCCTGAGTCCATGTTTGGATCCCCATCAGTCTGGTTAGCGGAGGTTCACTCCCAGTCATTTCCGAAGGGTGACATTAAGTCAGCAGTCCAAGTGGAAAGTTCAAAGCCTTGGTCGGGAGCATGGTTCTTGCTGACTGGGGAGGAGTGATGATTTAGGTAAAGGCTCAGAAAGCTCTTTTTGGAATCATAGTTCCAACTGTTAAACTTGGCATCCATGGGCTGATGATACTGTTTCCCTAATGTGGCGAAGCGTTCCGTGGGGGTCCGTTTTGCAGAGCTCAGTCAGGGAGGCAAGTCTGTACTTCAGCCCCTTTAGCAACCTCGTACGGGGAAGCTCCAGCGAGGTGTCTAGCAGGGACCACAAACTTTGGGGAAATTAAAACTCAATGCATTCTTATCATTTCTCCTAACTCCCCTGAGAGAAAAGAATCCTAATATCATAGATACTTTCGCTTTTTATCTCCACGAACAACTAGTCACCAGGTCAGAAATATGTCAGCCTCAGTTGCTCTCCCTCACTCCATCTCGCCCAAGGAGATGACCTCTGAGCAGGCTCCTGTGTCCTGCTCTCCCCTCTCCTTCCCTGCACCACTCCCTTTCTTCACACCCTCAGTGTTCCTTGTGTAGGTGGATAAAGTAGCTGTTTTAAGGGTTTTCCTGAATCTGAGGTTGCCCTTTCTTACACAAACTTGTCAGTACCGTCTTGTAAACATGGGTCTGTGTGTCACTTCTCTGCTGTGACACTCCCAGTAATTCTGCTTAGCTTTGCAGTGTCATTTTATCACAGTAATATTTTGCCTTATATGTGGGTCTTTAATACTTCCGGCTCATAATATGGGTAATCTGTTATATCTGAGTTCTTTAATGTAAGCTGGCACGTAGGCCTAGAATGCTTTCCTAGGGGGATATTTTGGACTACAGGTAACAGAAAACCCAATCCAAAGGCTTAAACACTAAGAGGATTTACTAACTCACATGAATCCGGGCGTCTGGTAGTTCTAGGGTTGACTGACAGAACAATTCAATGGTGCCATCGAGGGCAAGTTTCTCTTCATTTGCCGCGGTGCTAATGCTGTGTGGCCTCCTCAGCCCCGTTGCCCTGCAGTTCTCAGGACATCTGGCACAGATCTGGGTATCCAGGAAGACCTCAAGTCCAGCAGTTGAAGGCCCATTCTTCCTGATATCCCCTTTAAGAGTGAAAACAAATTGCCCTCTGTCTTATCAGTTAGAACTAAGTCTCAAGTCCACCTGTAAATTAATCCCTAGAAAAGGGATTTAATGAAGCCAGAAGCTCAGGGAGGAGGCGAGAACACTGGAATGGAAATCAAGGCACTAATCATGGAGGAAGAGGGGTGTACCCACTGGGTCAGCAGAGAGCAGGCTCCTCTTTACCAGGCTAATTCCCAGTGACTTACCGGGCTAATCCTCGAATTCTCAGCTAAGGAGTCATCTTGGAGTCTTTGCTGACCACCTCCTATCCCTCTGATGCCTTCCAACAGGTTAAGGCAGCCATAGAACTTACGCTTCCAGACCATGGGTGCCTTAAGGTTGGACTATATTTTATCGTCCGTCACACTTACAGGTTCTTAGTTAAGGCACATGCTTTAATAGCTGTTGAATAAGAAAATAAATCACAAAACCTGAGTTGGGTCAGAAAGGGATGACTTTCTGCTTGCAACAGAGACCCGACGTCCAACAGGTTAAGGCAGCCATAGAACTTACGCTTCCAGACCATGGGTGCCTTAAGGTTGGACTATATTTTATCGTCCGTCACACTTACAGGTTCTTAGTTAAGGCACATGCTTTAATAGCTGTTGAATAAGAAAATAAATCACAAAACCTGAGTTGGGTCAGAAAGGGATGACTTTCTGCTTGCAACAGAGACCCGACGATCATGATTTAACCATGAAGCCTTGTTTTGCTCATTGGACCATGCTTGGGGAAGACTCTCTGGGCCGACGAGGGGGCCTTTGTACTTCAGCAGG
>NW_006198322.1:73435-73959 GCF_000334495.1 Tupaia belangeri chinensis | reverse complement strand
CTCCCTCTGGCATTGTGCTGTGCTGCTCTTAGCAGAGACTAAGTGTTCTCACCAGTGACTGAAGAGCCAGTCCCCTATATACTAACTCAATCCCCCAGTATATAAGGGATTGGCTGTCCTACCTCCACAGAGTCCTTGTTCCACGGGACCAAGGGCGAAGGGCACGGCATATTCAACTGGATCTGTGCCTGTTCTTCATATAAACCATTGCTTTCTCAGGAGCTCTGCCTAGCTGACTTCTAGTTATATCCCACTAAGGCAGACACACAACTAGTTTTATGGAGACCTCACTGGCACAAACAGTCATGCGTCTGTTAGGAAAGTAAGAACCTGGAAAACGTGAACCCGCTCAGGCAGTTACCTGCCTTAGTCTCTTCCAGAAGGTCTCAAGATGACTTAGATTTGTTGTTCCACCTGCCAGGATGGAACAAAGTGGTAGCCGTTAAACGTTGCCGTATCCTGAAAGTGGGCCTTGTATCTATGGCTTCCTCAGGGGACTGGCTGCGGCCCTCCCCGAGAAACTT
>NW_006198322.1:37941-73268 GCF_000334495.1 Tupaia belangeri chinensis | reverse complement strand
CCTCAGGGAGCTGGCTGCCGCCCTCACAGAGAATCTTGAGAAGCCAGTGCCAGAGGACTGAGGCCCGGAGAGCTCATTTGCCCACGACAAAATCAGACAGGGTGGCAGAGACTCTTGCGAAAACAACCTCCCCTTATCTCCACCCTAAGTTCCTTTTCATTCTGGGGCACTTAGTGATTTCAGCTCATGTGACCTGGAGGTGATAGGAATGAGATTGATTAACTGCCTTTTCCAGTCTCACGTAACACAGTATTCAACAATGAAGCATATTTGCATGAATCGTCAGATATCACCAGGAGAGAGTGGAGAAATGAGGGTCTCAGTGGAGTCCTTCCAGCTTTCTCTGTGTGGACTGCAGTTACCTCCGTTCACGCCTAGATGGCACTCACGCATTGACTGGGAAACGGTCCACGTGTAACATTAACCGGCTGGTAGAGCCCGACAAATTCTTGAATCAAGGTGGTGAAAAGTTAAATATCGGAGGTTTTCAGACATGGCTGGGTGAGGACTGGTCAGAGAAGAGGTGGTGAAAACTCGGGACTGGCTGTAAACACATTTGACGATTACATAGAAATCCCCTTGCCTTCTGTTCGTTCTCCCTCATAGCGACCACGACAAGGAAACCAGGAAACAGGCCTCAGGCTTTACCGGATGCCTCTGGCTGGGGGCAGCTTCAGCACTGCCCCAAGGAGCGAGGAGAATCTGCTCACGTTGACCACACACCCTGAGATGGTCATCTCAGACAACTCTAACCCTGTCAAGATTTCCTTCAACAGATGGAGAAGGCTCGGATGTTGAGTCAGTACATAGGGGACTGGCTTTTCAGTTACTCTTATTCACATAGACACACATTATTGTTTAACACTGCTGCTGTAAAACTCTTACCGTACCGGCTGGCCAGATTATTTGGGGGTGTACTGGACACAGTCTATGTGACAGTACAGTTGGGTGGCAAAGAGCATGAGCTTTGGAATCAGAGACTTGGGATTTGGTCTAGGTCCTGTTCCTACTGCTGTGCGACCTTAGGCAGGTTAATTAGCTTCTCTGTGCCTCAGAAAAATGGAGATAATGAAGTCAGCAGGTGGTATAGTGGGTGGGGTGCTGCACTCCCACTCAGATTGCAATTTGAGTCCCAGACCTGGCAGCTTGGGACTCATGCCAGGTGGGCATCTATACATGTGTGCCCCAGATCCCAAAAGAAAATAGAAGAGAAGGGTTTGTGGGGCTACCCCCCGCCCCGGAACTTTCTGTCTCTGTCTCTTTGACGAGTGCTTGTGCCCTATAGCAAAATTCTCTCAATAAAAACATTTAAAAAAAGAAAAGAAAGAAACATGGAGGGAATAACAGAGCCTCCTTCGCGGAGTCACCGTGAAGGCCAGTGAGAGCATTCGAATGGCATAGTACCCATTAGACAGGAGGGCTGACAACAGTTAGCTACTGCCATCTAAGCTAAAGACACCAAAGGCACAGAAGACAGTGATGCTAGTCAGCTGTCCCTGTTCTACACAGACATTTTATAAATGCTTTGGGTTGTAAAATAGGAGCAAAATGAGGTGGACATTTTTACAGTAAAGCCTAGGTTCCGAATAAAATCATGACTTAGAAATAGGTGAACTTGGTTTGGCTCCACAGTGCAGTGGTATAGGAAGCCAGATCCCACATGCTGACTGCAGTTCAAATCCCAGCCCTGGCAGCTAGAGAAACATGCTGGTACATGCGCATGCGTGCCTCAAACCCTGACAAGATGCAGAAATGAAGGAAAAGAATTGTGAAGTGACCACACCCCACAGGAGTGCTTTCTTTGTCTCTCTCTCTCTTTCTGGCAACATGCATGTCCTCTGGCATTAAAAAAAAAAAAGAAAGAAAAGAAAAAGAAAAGAAATAAGTACTTTCGTTTGGGTGGTATTTAATCCTCTAGTCTGTCATTTCTGGTTTAGAAGTCTCTGCTGGACTAATTCAGTCTCCTTGAACACCCTCTCTCTGAGCTCCTGCCTCCCTCTCGAGGGTTCCTTTTCTTCTCTGGGGTGAGTCAGAGTGAAGGAGGAAGCAGACACAGTGCCATGGACCTGGGGGTCGTCTGCCATCCTTCCCTGCTGCTCCACGCTGACCATCTGAGCTGCAGTTCATGTTGTCTGGTCTTGGACACGTTCCTCTGTCCCTGCTCCATCCACCCCAGCCCGCAGACCTAACTCTTGGTCTTTTTTGCAGCACCGTTGAGGGTTGGTGGACCTCAGTCTTCATCAGCTCCTCTCACAGCTCAACCCCTCCTCGGCCCTCAGTGTCCTGTAGATGCTCACAGCCCCCTGCCTCCCCACTGGGCTTCTAGCTCTGGGCTGTCACCTCGTGCCCGGACAGCCCCTGCAGCCATGTACTGGCTCGGGTGACTGTCCCAGCTCCTCTCTCCGCCTGCATTCATTACAGCAGTTTCTGCTCTCCTGCAGCTTTCCTGAGTTGCGGGGGCCACTCCGTGAGATGCTGTGCCAGCTCCCACTGTCCCACATGGGAAGGGGGACACAGCCCCTTTCACTTGGGGTCCCCAAAGCTCCCTGGTGCTTTCTATTTTTGCCTCCTGGATTGGGCGGGACCTTCATGTTAGTAAAAGAATCTGCTTGAAACTTTAACCCTTCCCCTCCCAGTTTCCATTCCTTTCTCAGCTCTCAAAGAAGTTTACCTCTGCTAGAGACTGAGTCTACCCCAGAACTCATGTTGAAGCCCTAACTCTAATGCGAGGATATAATTAAGTTTAGGTTTAGATGAGGTCATGAGGGTAGGCTTTCAGGAGGGATTCTTGCTCTTTACAAGAAAGACACTAGAGGCTTCTCTCTCTCTCCCTCCTCATTCACATCTACCAAGGAAAGCCATGTGAGGACACAACAAGAAAGTAACCATCCACAGGCCAGAAAGAGAGTCCATAGCAGGAACCGGCCCTGCTGGACTGTGGCCTGGGATGTCTGTCCTCCAGCGCTCTGAGAAAGAAACCTGTGTCATCCAAGTCATCCGGTCTGTGGCATTCTGTGACAGGCTGAGAAACCCTGCCCGACGGCACACACAGCAGCTGTCCAAGCAGGCCTCCTCCCTGCAGTGCAGCTTCCTGTCAACCCTGCGCTCAGACTCCTGCTGCAGAGACCTAAACTCTTCTGTTCTGCTCTTAGACTCGGGCGTGAAATGGGCTTTGGGCACTGAGCTGTCTTCTTATCCTGGGATGCCTGAATGGTGGAGAGTGGATGAACAGCATGGGGTTGGCTCACACAAGTCAATAGTCATTGTAAATCCTGTGTGGTGACTTGAGCAGGTATAAATCATTTAGTACTGTGCCCGGTTAACAACTGCTTCTCAGGGCCTGTTCTCCAGATTTCAGCACTGAGTAGCAGCTATGAACTTAGATGTCCTAATGGACAAAGCTGAACCACACTGGAACAATGACTGTCTGCTCGCTGGTGGCTTTGTCCCTCGGGGGCAGATGCTCAGACACCGAAGGATGTAGGTGTGTGCAGCTGCGAAGCTTTTCTGATTGGAATATGATGGATCGGCACATTGAGATAATGGACTATGGTGGTCATGCCTTCCACGTGGTGCCCGTACGGCTGCCGGCTGGCAGCCCCGGAGACGGGAAACTCCGGGCATCTCTTATAGGCATGGATGCATGGCAAATGGACCTTGGTATCCATAGTGAGCGAACACTTGAGAATGAAAGAATTGCATGGAAAACAACTCAGAAGAAACGTACATTTAAAACTGCACTTCCCTTTCTTGCTCCTCTAGGAAAGAAATTAGGAAAAAAGAAAAAAAGAAATAAAACTTAACACTTAAGTCAAACAAGGCAGTTTCTGTACATTGGTGTAACAGGATAGCTTTGAAAAGGAGGGTGGATCATCCCTGGCGGAGCCAGCCTGCCAGAGAAAGAGGCAGCCTGGCTCCTCTCCCAGCCCTGGGGCTCCGGGGCCGAGAAGCCTGAGGCCCCCCATGTGACACCTCAGTCCTGAGATCCTCTAATTTATAGTTAACGCCTTTTAACCAAACAAGAGGGAGAAAAAAAATCTGGTTCATATTATGGCAACTTGCAGTGGAGGGAAGTCTGGGAGTTCAAAGAAAAAAATGTCCCAGGAAAAGCACAGCCCGTTAAAGTTCGTTCACGGTGGCCAGGGAGGTAATTGAAAAGAAGGCTTTGTCAGTGCGAGGCTGGCAGGCCAGTTTCCCTGCTTTGCACCTCCGTCTCTCCAATCATCTCTCTCTCTGACACCAAGGTCATTCCAAAGAAGAACAAAATCAATGAGAATTTGTTCCTGAGATGTGCTAAACTGACAATAAAATCTCCAGAGCTCAGCCAAGGTGGAGAGGAATGAGTCCATCTCTTTCTGAAGGGGGATGCCTCTTGGACCCCTGTGTAGCTCGTATTTTCAGTACGAATCTCCTCTGGTTGCTCAGAGGTTCCCTTTCCCTTCCCACACCATCTTTGCCAGCCACAAACATCTAATCCACGTGTTGGTCATTAGAGGCTTGATATCCTACCATCAGCAATTTCCTAACTCGTTTCCCTGGACCAGTGCATCTGCTATGGCTCTCGTGCTGATTGGAGGTCTGCAGAGCAGGAGAGACAAGGGCCAGAGGAAGCAAAGCTTAGTCTTCTCCTTCTTCTGCCCACATGGAGGCCTTGAGGCTCCCCAGGCTGGAAGGATCACGTACTGGATGCAGCCAGTGGCCACACCATGATTGCTGTCAGAAGGACTCTGTGGCAGGTAGCAGGAGTGCCATGTGCCAAGGTGTGTTTACTGAAGGAGCCCAGGGCTTTTGCTTAGACTAGATGTCAGTTTGGGGCTTTCGTGGGGGTGGTGTAGTTTGAAGGAGAGCTCTGTCAGAGGACCATCCTTGTCTCCACCAGCTCCCTCTGCAGCTCTGCCGCTGCGTGGACGAGGGAGACTCCTGCCTTACTGAGCAGCCATCCTGCAACCCTTCAGGGCAGCCTATCTCTTCGGCTGGGTCCCTATGCCGTCAGCCCCGTCTGCAGAATTAGGCATTCATTCCTTCGACCTAAGAAATCGGCCTGTAATAAAATGCTATTCTCCCTGGCAGCGTGACACCTGGCCTAGTGTGAAAGTGAATTTGTGGCTGTAATCCATTCCAGATGAACCCCAATTCGGTTGAGTGGTAGGGGGGCAAAATTAGGGGCACTGAGGAGTGGGGGCAGAAATCTGACCCAGGTAGATGCTGAAAGGAAGGTAGGAGGTGTCAAAGACAAAATCAGTCTCTTCGCCTCGGGTGGCCCTGCATCTAGGCAAGAAGGGATGCAATTCTTCATGCCCTTCCCAGCGATTCTCACAGGTCGTGTCTCTCTTGAGCAGCCCAGGCTGTTGACCCTGCCCTGTCTCGCCGAGGCCAGTTTCCTTGCTTTCAGAGCCTGCCAGGGAGGGAAGGGTCAGGCCCAGCCCACTGTGACCCACTGACCTGTAAGACCAGGCCGCTTTTTGTAAGCAAAGACAGGCTCTGAGTCCCTTAATTGCCATCTCCTCTTGTGAATGGCAACGTTATTTCGTGGTGTTTAGTTTGGGGATGAGAAAGAGCTTCTCTCTCCTCTTTTCCTTTTGTGGTTTCCTTTTGAATTACTTAAATAAATAGATAAAAACGTCCCTGGTAAGCACTCCGAGTGCTCCGGCAGCCCACCCTGTTTATTCATATTTTTTCCCACCCTGCATATTCCCCTTCACCTCTGATGTGAAAGAACTTGGAGGCATTTATTTTTCCTATGTAATTTCTTCCACTTCCAGAGAGAATTTTTGTGAGCACCAAAAGGAGCTGCCTTAAAATATCCCTACAATGGCAGAGATTTTAAATGATCAGATGGTTGCTGAAACAAAGCAATAGCATCTTCTGTGCATTTGATGAGGACTGAGGGGCTGGACAAGCCTGCCAGCTGACCTCTCCCAGTCCCAAGACGGTCTCACTCGTTAGATTCCCTCACTGTGCTCACGTCACAGACGGAAAGCTGAGGTGCACGCGCTGGCCTGACATCGCATACCTGGCTGGTGACTGAGCAGGGCGTCCAACTTCAGCCTCGGGAGCCCTACCCCGAGGCTACCCTGCTTCTTCTCAACCAGCCCTTATCCTCAAAGTAAGAAGAGAGCTGGGGTGGATGGGAAGGCCAGACATAGTAGAAGATGAGAGAGGCTAATTTCCTGGGGATTTCAGCACGTAGATTCCCTCCATTCTCTCCCCTTTCCATGTTGGTAGCAGCAACCAAGATATTTCCCTTCGGTTTGTTATCTTGGGACACTTGCATTTTCTGATAAACCACTGGTGTTCTAGCGCACAAGACTCGGGTCCTTGGGCGTCCCAAGGGCAACTTCGAGGAGACATTCTCAGGCCATGGGTGCCTTCCCTGCAGAGGCCACAGTTTCAGGCTAATGTGTGACCTTGTGTCGTTGAGAAGTGAGGCATGGAGCAGGGAACACACCTGGGACATGATGAAGACACCCTGCAATGCAAAATTCTGTCCTGTAGAGAAGCCAGTCTTGAGAGGCCAGCAGGTGGCATAGTGGTTAAGGTGCTGGACTCTGGACTCCCACTTGGCTCTCTACAGTTCAAGTCCTGGACATCATGGCTTCAGAATCGTGCTGGGCACCTGTGTGTGCATGTCCAAAATTCCAGGAGAATAGAGGAGAGGGATTGCAGCGTGACCATCCCCTCTGGGAGGGTGATTTCTTACTTTTCCTCTCACTGTCTCTGTCTTCTCTGGCAAGTGCACACGCTTTATGGCAAAACCTTAAAATAATAATAATAATAATAATAATAATAATAAAGATCAGCCTGTGGCTAAGAACTTGAGACTCAGCTCTCGAAACATGACCCAGACCACTTGCTGTGAACTGCAGGGTCCTCGGGGATCCAGCTGTTCCCAGAGCCCTGTCTTCCATCAGCCATCCTCACTCAGCCCAGCCACTTCGGTCACTGTGTTCTTGGGTCTTGTGAAGGTCAGAGCTGATGCAGGAGCTTGGCACTTACATGTCTGCCTGGAGCCCTTGGCCCCGGGGTCTTTGTAGGGCTCAGTCCTTCACCTCTTTGAGGTTTTCACAGGTCCTCCACTGACCATCCTGTCTCCGGTACCACTCCTTCCACCTTCCCCACCATCGCACTCTGCCCCTACACTCTGCCTGATTTTTTCCATCGCTGTTCTTCTTACCTGAGATCGTAGTACTTCTTTGGTCATATGTCTATGGCTGGTCTCCCCGCCCACCCCCAGAATGTGGGCCCTGTTTTCACCGAATGAGGGGTCTTGGCTCTGAAATAATAGAAATTAACTCGGGACCACAGGCGGTAAAACCCTGTCAATGCTTTATTGGGGCTTATGCTCAAGCACAAGGGAGCAGACAGGCAGGAGCGTCCCACCCAGGGCCCCGTAGGCTGGGAGTCTGGGGTCTCTATCAGGTGAGGGGCGAGGGGTGTGAGCTCAGGGCATACAGGAATATAGGAAGAGCTTTCTCAGCATGTGTGTATTGCTCTTCTTGAGGCTGCATACACCAAGTGTGTGATGAGCATCTTAAATCTCTGCCCAGGCGTGTGAGTTTTAGTGCAGAATGAGGCGTAGTTCATCTTTAGGTCAATTTTGGTCCTCCACCTTGACTGCTACTGGTTCTGGCCAGGTTCATAATTGCAATTTGCGTATATCCTGCAAAGAAGAGTGCTGGGACGCTCCTTCACTTCAGATTGTGGGAAGGCTCCTGGTGCAGGGTCTTGGTCGGACGTTCCCACCACTGGGTTTCCAGCACTGCGACAGTGCCTGGCACAGACGTGTTAAACTGTGAGCTCAGGGAAGCTATGGTCTCAGCAGTTACCATAACGCTTTCCCAGAGCGTCCCCGGGCCTTTCCAGTCCTGGGTAAATGATTAAAAGTGAGCCGTCCTGTGAAAATGTAATCTTGTTGTATTAAAACTCTTTTTGCAAATACATCAGTTTACTTCTTCAATGACCATGGGGAAACTATTGTAATTGTTACCAGTATTTCACGTTCACAGATGATACAACTGAAACAGAAATTTGATGACTTGCCAAAAATCATAGAAGCTTCAAGCAAGGATTTTATGACATAAATACACATGGAAATACGATTTGTATATCTATTGTTATATAGTGGAAAGATTTAGAGGATTTAGAGCCAAAAGGTTCATTTGTCTTAGTTTATATTGTAGTATATTTATAGCAATATTATCTAGACAACATACTTTTCTTTCTAAACGTTAGCATTATCCCTAGAATGAACATGATAAATTAAGAAAACAGAACACAATTAAAAAAATCAAAACAAGAAACCAGAACTGCATTAGAATTATATGTAGTGTATACTTAGTACGAACTCAGTAAATGTTTTTCTTCTTCCTCCTCTTCCTCTTCGTCTTTCTCTCCTCTTTCTCCTCCTCTTCCCCTTCCTCTTTCTTGTGCACTTGCCACAGAGACAGAGAGAGGGGGAGAAAGAGAGGAAGCACCATCACTGTGGGGCATAGTCACACTGCAGTTTCTTCGCCTCCATTTCTCCATTCTATAGGGAGTTTGGGTGCACACACACACACACACACACACACCCCTTGTGTGTTTTTTTAGCCACCAGGCTGGGATTCGAACCACGTGATTGGCCATGTGGGATCTGGCCCTCTTAACTACTAGGCAATAGGGCCAGCCCATTTGTTGACTTCTAACACCTGCTTCTTCATCTGTAAAAGTACTACACCTACTTCTGGAGGTTTTTATTAAGCTCAAGTAGAATAAGGTGCTAAAAGTATGTTAATGAACTAGAAAAACCCAATATATGTGTTAGCAGATCATGTAATTGTCATGCCTTAAGACATGACATTCTAAAACTTTCTAAAACAGAGATAGAGATGAAGAAAATATTCTATTCGTCCTTAGACATAACTGGAAAAATCATTCAAGACCTTTATGCTATTGAAAGAAGTCCATTCTTATTCTGTGAGGTATCTGCAACTTTGTTTTCATCTTTCACACAAGATTTATTTAAAGAGCTTATTTATTCTTTTAAAACTTTAACTCTGGGGCAAACCAAATGGCTGGTGGTTCTGGCACCTGGATCCCACATGGCCAAAACTGTGCAGTTCAAGTCCCAGACCTGGCAGCTTGAAAAACATACTGTACATGTATGTATGTATATGCCCAGGATCCTGGTTGGGGGGGTGGGGAGTGGCCAGAAAGGCATTGTGGCATGGCCAACCCCACTGGGGGTTGTGCTTTCTTACTTTCCCTCTCTCTCTGTCTCTCTCTAGTGAGTGCACCTTCCCTATAGCAAATTAATAATAATAATAAAAACTTGACTCTGTTATTCATTTACTCCAATACTCAGTGTACAAAGCTATTCATGGGTTCAGTAATTTTCTGGGCACTCAAATGAGACCTGTACTGTTTGAACCCTTAACTACAATGGCATTAATGCTTTATGTCTTATCTATCATTAAAGCTTTTACTGAAAACATGTCGGAATTATATTGGTGGGAACTGAAAGGTACATTTAGGTAGCTTGCTCATACATTCCTAACTGCATACCCACTAGTTCCCCTTGAATCGCCGGCAGTAGCCAACCTTTTCACCCTGCCCCCCTAACTTTCTGTCTGTTGCTCCAGAGCTGGCTCCTGGGCACAAGCCCAGTGCCCTCAGCTCGGGTGTTGATCTGCTCCTGCTGCTTGGTTCAAGGTAGACAGAAAATTTCTTTCAAAATGTGTCTTTTACATAAGACAGAATATCTGAAGGAAACCTTCTTTTTTTTTTTTTTTTTTTTTTGGGGGTGTTTTTGCGAGAGCGAGGGTGTCTTTGAGAGAGAGAAACAGAGAGGTTTTTGCTAGGGCGCGTGCGTTTGCCAGACAGACAGACAGAGACATAGAGACAGAAAGCGAGAAATCACCCTCAGGGGGGATGGTCACGGCGCAATCCTTTCTCCTCCATTCTCCTCCCGGGATCTTGGGCATGCACGCACATGTGCCCGGCGTGAGTTTTAAGCCACCGGGTCCAGGACGCAAACCGTGGTCGACTACGTGGGAGTCCAGCAACATAGCCATTACGCTAACTGCTGGTTCCCTGAAGGAAACTTTCTTGTGTTTTATAATTTCTAGATGACTTTGTGATTTGAAAAACCCTAAAAGAAACATAAAAACTCCAAAAAGAAGAAAAGTCATTCTCTTCATATGTAAATACTGTATACACACACATAGTGATAAACATAAATAGTTAAAGAGCTAGGAGTAATAACGTTATTTCAGAATGACATTCTGGTGTTGTGAACTAGCTCCGGACTGCCCAGCTAGATAATCCCACAGCTGGAACTAGAGTGTAGAGGAGAGATTGACACAGTAGAGAGGCATTCTCAGATGAGTAAACTATGCACTAAATTTGGGGGAGGTTCCTACTTTCTCCTAAAGACTACATGTTCAGTCTCATGCAGCCTGGGTCTACACATGGTCTTCTCTGTTTTCAGTCTGATGTGACCTGAGCTCTGCCTCTGGACCGGTCTCTTGATTTTCCACTCTTGGCCACACTGATCTTTCTCTTACAGGAAGTGCTATGGCCCCCTTTACAGGTTTCTCAGAGCTGTGTCCTCTGTGGCCCTCAATACTGATGTTAATCTTCTTTCTCCAGCGCATTCCCAAAGGACTCCCTAAGAGAATGGCTAAGAGCTTCAAATGATACACCACTTGTCTGAGCCTACTTTGTTCTACTCATAGAAGAAATGAATTACTTGCCAGCATTTACAAAAATGTAGGTAATAAGCAAGAAAGAGAAGCAGTGCAAGCTGCCTTTTTTTTTCTCTTTTAATTTTAGCATGGCACTGCCCCAGATAACCCCAGTATTTGAAATGGTATATTAAAGGCACTTAAGGAATCTAATTTCTCCCTACAATTCATGCATTAGTGCGCCAACAGGTGACTTGGAGGTTAAGGCACTGGGTCTCATGTGACCAGCTATGTGAAGAGAGTGTGGGGACTGGCCACCCCCTGGGGGATGACTTCTCAGTTTTATTCTTTCTCTCCCCTTCTCTCTGGTGAGCACCTACTTCCTAAAGTGAAAACAAAAACAAACCAAACCAAACTGCAGCAGCATACATTACACATGGAATTTTTTGTGCCCCTCGCTGCTAGCAGGTTTGGTTGGCATGTGCACACTTTTGCACATCGTAGAGACAGCAGCTTGCTTTGTAGTGCTTCAGGTCCCAACCTCACTTTGAAAGCTGGCATCTATGCCCGTGCCTTGCTGCAAGTCAGCAGACACTTTTTCAGTATCTGAAGTTTGGCCATTTGCATGCTGGACTGGTAGCTATCCCTTCAGTGGAAATAGAAAAGAACTTCCTTGTGGCCTGACCTCAGTGGTACAGCAATATTTGCACAATGTTCTGTAGTGCGGGATCCATGTGGAAGACGAGGGCCCTCTTCTTGGGTTGCACTGCACATATATACACCTGTAAACCAGTAATCCTGGCTGGCTGGAAGGCTGCTGGGGTGGGTGGATAGTGGCGTGAGACCCTGTTGAGGATATTTCTTTCCCTTTCTCTCAGTTTCTCAGTCTGTCTCTTTTTCAAGGAAGAAAGAAAAAGAAAGAGAAGGAAGAAAAAGTAAGAGAGAAAGAAAGAGAAAAGAAAGGAAAAGAAGGAAAGGAAGAAAGGAATGAAGGAAAGAAGGAAAGAAGGAGGGAGGGAGGGAAGAAGGAAAGAAAGGAAAGAAAGGAAAGAAAGAAAGAAAGAAAGAAAGAAAGAAAGAAAGAAAGAAAGAGACAGCAGCTTGCTTTGTAGTGCTTCAGGTCCCAACCTCACTTTGAAAGCTGGCATCTATGCCCGTGCCTTGCTGCAAGTCAGCAGACACTTTTTCAGTATCTGAAGTTTGGCCATTTGCATGCTGGACTGGTAGCTATCCCTTCAGTGGAAATAGAAAAGAACTTCCTTGTGGCCTGACCTCAGTGGTACAGCAATATTTGCACAATGTTCTGTAGTGCGGGATCCATGTGGAAGACGAGGGCCCTCTTCTTGGGTTGCACTGCACATATATACACCTGTAAACCAGTAATCCTGGCTGGCTGGAAGGCTGCTGGGGTGGGTGGATAGTGGCGTGAGACCCTGTTGAGGATATTTCTTTCCCTTTCTCTCAGTTTCTCAGTCTGTCTCTTTTTCAAGGAAGAAAGAAAAAGAAAGAGAAGGAAGAAAAAGTAAGAGAGAAAGAAAGAGAAAAGAAAGGAAAAGAAGGAAAGGAAGAAAGGAATGAAGGAAAGAAGGAAAGAAGGAGGGAGGGAGGGAAGAAGGAAAGAAAGGAAAGAAAGGAAAGAAAGAAAGAAAGAAAGAAAGAAAGAAAGAAAGAAAGAAAGAAAATAAAATAAAATAAAATAAGGAAAGAAGGAAGGCAGAAAAGAAGAAGCGAAAGAAGGAAAGGAAGAGATGAAGGAAGTAAAGAAGAGGAATGGAAGGAAGGAAGATTCTTGGTTTTTAAAAGGGGGCTATCTTTTGACAGTGAGGCACAACATCTGAGTATAGTTCAGCCACTTTTAAAATGTAATGCCAGGGTCCCTGTACCTTGCTATCAGGGTGCCCGGTTTACTATCCAGCTAGATAGTACTGCAGTTTGCTGGAGGTGCTTTACCGCATCACTCATTGCCCAGGTGAGTCTGTCTTCCGAAGACCAAATAAAACTTGGCATCTTCTGTGTCTACAATTTATCCATGTGAGTCCTCTTTGTTGGCCCCCAACTGTTTAAGCACAACGACAAAACCTGAATTTTACTAAATATAGCTCTGCAGTAGCCCTCCTGTACTAGTTACCTATTGCTGTGTAACAAATTATTCCAAAACTTGTTATCCCACAAAGTCCTGTAGGTCTAGAATACGGAAGCAGCTTAACTGGGTGGTTCTGACCGGTGGCTTGGGAATCACGTGGGATGTAGTCAAGAAGTTAACTGAGTGTACAGTCACTTTAAGGTTTTACAGAGTCTAGGGCTTTTTCCAAGACGGCTAACTCACATGCCTAGTAAGTTACTGGTACTGGATATTGGTAGGAGGCTTCAATTTCTCACCACATATACTCCTATTGGGCTGTTTGAATGTCTTCATAATATAGTGGCTGCCTTCCACAGATGATCCAAGAAGGTACTAGGTAGAAACTCCAATGTATTTTATGATTCAGCCTCAGAAGTCACACCCTGCCATTTCTATATCTTACTGGTTATACAAGCTTATTCACTGTGCCAGGGAACTTCGAAAGGGCATGAATACCAGAAGACAGGGTGGGATCACTGGAGGCCATTCCAGTGGATGGATGCCACACCCTCCAGGGTCCTTCAGAACTTTTGATCCACTTTAGTAGAAATTTTCCATAGTTACTTCAAATAAAGAAACAAAAGTCCTGTTGGTGTCTGTCCATCAGTACTAAAAGTGGCTACCAAACAGTGTTAATAATATATGTCGCTTGGTTAAAAGAGGTATTCCTCTCCAAACATTGAGTATGATGTTCGTTTAAAAATAAAAATATAATCCAGAAAGTCAAGGTTAGAGTCTTCTTTTGATCACAGTTTCCAAGCAGGATTTTCTTCAACTATGATGAAGCCATATGGGCACTGTCAGTTTTCTTTTCTTCCCTAATGTCTGCTTTGAGCGAATTTAAACAAACAAATCAAAACTGAACTGCCTTTCACAAAGTTACCATTCATGGGTTGCCATCCTGGAGTATGGGCCAGGTTCTTTTGTTAGCTCCTGCTTTGAAATCTGTGACCAGGATTGCCTGGCACGAAGCTTTGCATGCTGGCAGGCTGATTTCACTGAGTTGGAAGCTCATCCAGAGTTGAGTAAAGAAGACCAGAAGCATTGTAAAATCATATCTCTTCTCGCCCTACAGTTGGAAGCAATCTGAAAGACCCTCCAGACCTAACTTTCAATATCTAGAGATAACTATTCTGAAACACTAGAGATGTGATAGATGATCATCTACTTCTGCTTTGAAATCTTGAATCAGAAAACACATACTGCCCCACCTTTGATTGTCAACGGCACTTGTTTTCTACTGGAGCCATGTTTTCTACATGTCTTCTGACCATTGACTCCTATTCCCACCCCACGCCTGCCTCTTAAACAAAACCAAATGTGAAATTCCTTCAAAAATTTGAAAACCACTGTCATGTGGGTCCCCTTCAACGTTTCCAGGCTAAACATTCCATGTTTGTTCAGCCTTCTCTTTAAGAACAGTCTCCAAATCTCTTGCTATCTTAGCTTGAAGATCCATCTGAAAATGTGGTATCCATTCATTTGTGCTATAAGAATTTGTTCAATGCTGTCTATCAGCAAGGCCACTCCAGATGTCTGAACGGGACAGAGTTGAGTGAAACTGTTTTTTTTTTTTTTTTTCCAATTGATTTGGATGTTATGGCTCCATTGATGTAATCAAAGATTACATTAGCTTTCTTTTTGCAGTCATGTCAAAGTATTGGATTATTTTTGGCTGTGATTAAGTAAAATTATCAGTTTTTGTTGAAGGGAACTGTTGTCAGTCCAGGACTTCCCAATAATTTCATGTAATTGGTTTTTTGAACCTAAATGAAAGACTTCACGTTTTCTCCATTCAATTCCTCTCATTGGTCCAGCTCATTCTTCAGCCCATTGAAGTCATTTCGATATGTGCCAACTCTTAAATCTTGATTTCATCATGTTCATTATTTCTCTCAGCTTTGGGTCATCTGCAGTTCTGATCAGCATTCCTTCTATCTTTGTGTCCAAGTCACTCATAGTAATGAGAAGTAGAACAAGACCTCTGACAGAGCCATCTGGCAGGCTCTGGACACCTCCCTTCCCCCTTCCATCAGCACTCTCTGAGAACAGATTTTCAGCCAACTATGAGTCGCCCAAATTATCCTGTCATCTGGTCTGCATTTCTCCATCTTGTCCACAAGAATTTCCTGAGAGACTTTGCCAAATGCCTTGATTAATCAATACATTCTGGGTCTCCGACATTCACAGTTGTCAGTTGTAGTGACCTGCTTCTTGCTGCAGAGGAAGAAAGGGAGTGGGAAAGCTGGGAATTGTCCTGTGCTCTGCTTGAGCTTCCTAACCATGCAACTTCTGGGCCAGTCTAGGGGACTGCTAAGTTCATGAAGGTGTATTTATGGACTGAGCCCTTTCTCTGACTCTTTGGGACCAGGAGGTACCTTGATTCTTAAAAGTCTTGTAACTCCCTATTAGGCTCCAAGTCTCTTAATTCCTAATCAGCTCTTTCTAGCTCTCTTAGTTTTCATTCACTCTCACCTTTTAACCTCATTTGTCTGTTCTCCACTATGCTTCTATCCTCGGGTTCATGGATTTTCACAGTTCACATCACCAAATATCTGATTGCTGAATGTAAGTTCTTGTTCAAGATATGTCCATTGCATGCCAGTGTTCTTCACTGCACCCTGTACAACTCCCAAACTCCTCAAACAGGAATCCGTAACAAGCCATCCTAGTCAACACTGCTCCATCTTGGAAGTCCTTCAAACTCACCCCACCCCCACCATCTTAGTCCTCCAAGCTGGTGCATTAGACTTCCGACTTTGCTCTCTGTTTTGATCCCATGCACTGATCGCTTATTCCATTGGAGTTTAGACTGCCTAGTCTGTCTCAGATCTTGTTTCTCCTCATCACAATGTGATTTCTACCAAATCAATCATTATAGAAAGAATGCAAAATCTCAACTTTACTCTGGAACCATCACATCTCATTACTAGTTAGAAAGATTAGAAGGGCAGAGAAAAATACCAATTTGTGTCAGTTAACAATGGGAATACATTCTGAGAATGCATTGTTGGGTGATTTATTTTTTCATTGTATGAACATCATAGACCGTAGTTACACAAACCAAGATGGCATAGCCTATTACATAGCTAAGGTATACAGAAGGAAATTATGGAGCCACCAATATATACTCAGTCTGTCAGTGACCAAATTGTCATTATACAGTGCATGACTGTAGGTGAAAAGACCAGGTACCCATTCACAATTGCCGGAAATCTGGAAGTGTTTATGGCCTGCTAATTTAGAGGAAGTATACTCTTTCTTCTTTCTTCCTCTCTTGCTTCCTCCTTTCCTTCCTTCCCTCCTTCCTTCTTCTTTCCTTTTTCTTTTTCATTTTTTTCCTGATTTGCAAGAATGAATCTCAACCATCACTCTTGGTGATAGCAGAGAGAACATGTTTATCATCAAGAGTAACAGAGAGACAGAGGACAGAGAGCAAGAAATTAGCCCCCCCCAGGGGGGATGGCCATGCCACAATCCCCTCTCCTCCATTCTCCCCTTGGGACCCTGGGCACACAGGCACACGTGCCTGGCATGAGTTCCAAGCTGCCAGGTTCGGGACTCAAGCCACAGTTGACTATGTGGGAGTCCTGCGGTGCAACCACTATGCCATCTGCTAGTCTCTCTCTCTTTTTTATTTTTTGAGAGATTTTTGCTATAGGATGCGTGCATTCACGAGAGAGAGAGACAGACAGACAGACACACAGAGAGACAGGCAACGAGAAATCACCCCCTCCCCCCGGGGGGATGGCTACTCTGCAAACCTCCTCTTTCCTCTTGTTGGGATTGTTCACACATGCACACGTGCCTGGTGTGAGTTTTAAGCTGCTAAGTCTGGGACTAGAGCCCTGGTCTACTATGTGGGAGTCCAGGGACATAACCATTAGGCCACCTGCTGGCCCCTCGATTTATGTTTCTTAATATCAGTAACAATGCACATCTAAAACTTTCCAAATTAAGTAAAATTTGTACTTGTGGGGCCTTTACCTGAGTCCTTTTTTCCTGAGTGAATGAGCTCCTCTGGTAGAACTCAAGCTCCCCATTCTTGCCCTAAACACCAGGACATTTTAGCTTTTAGCCACTGAAATTCTTGAGTAAATGGGCCTGTTTCTATTCATTTTGAAATGTATTAATCTCTTCTTGCATTTTGCTTTGAAGAAAACAAGGTTTTTATTAATTGAAGGGCGGTCTCCCACAGGATGCTCAGTGTGATTGACACACTCATTACATAATAGCAGTGAACAAACGAGCCTCCTTTGAACCCAGCAGTGCAGGCTCCTACTGCATCTTGGCCCCAGTTCCACAGTTTGACACTTATCCTGCAGTTAATTAGGGTGGCTGTGAGAGGTGGACAGGGCAGAGAAAAGGCAGGATTTAAAAGCTGTTCCTGCTACCTTTTGGGGGGTTTCAAGTCCTTTCTACAATATAAAGCTAAATGGCAGATTTATGCTTTATTTTTCCCCCTGGCCTCCCTCCTTGGCTTTAGATGTAATAAGCACAAAGGAAAGAGGACTCATTATTTAAAATCAGGATGACATGCATTCAAATCTAAGATTTGTATTTGCTCAGACTTTTTATTCTTGCAACAAAGTTACCTACGTTTAAGTCAGATGTCATCAGTTGCATCGGTGGTATTCATCTTCCTTGTCAGGAGAAACTTCGTCTATTGGGTTATTTCCCAAAACCTGCTTTGTTGCTTTCTTGTTTGTGAATCATACACTGTTAGCTGGAGACAGGAGGGAACTAGAGAAAATGCTTTGGTCACTTTACATCAGTTTTAAAAGAGTTGCACATAGAGAATGTCCATTCCCAGTGGCTGTCACAGGTAAGTGAAAGGCCCAGAAAGCAGGGAAGCGGGTCTGACGACCTACTTTTCCTTGAGAATGCTGAAGGATACTTTTCCTCTCTCTCCCTCTTTTCCTTGGGTTGCACCCCCAGGACAGACCTGCACTCACTTAGACGTGGGGAGTAGAAAGGGCAGTAGAGGCCAGAGGAGAAGCAGGGTCTGATCTGGGTGTGCTGTAGATGGACGCCCGCCCCAGCTCCAGGCCCTAAGAACGCTGGCACAAAGAGGTCATGTCATTTACCTGCCCCGTGGGTGTCACCGTCCTCCTCCTTCGGCATCCCTCGAGGATTGGCTCCACCTTCTGGGTCTCCCCTCTCTGTCCCTTCCATGGTGGAGGCCACCATGATCTCTTGCTTAGTTTACTGCAGTGGCTCGGTACAGCCCTTCCTGCTGCCCATGGGGTCTCTCTGACCTGCTCTCTGTGCTCAGCCAGGGTTGTCTTTCTAGAAGGCATTACTCATCTCAGACTCCTCTGATTACACCCAGAAGGCCTCTGTCCTCATGGTCCTTACAACGAAATCTTTCCCCTTCACCAGTCCCAGGGGCCTTTCTCGTTGTGTCTTCTGTTACCTCCCGCCCCTCCTTCAATCCCATTTCAGCTGTACTGGACTAGAAGTAGGTTCTTTTGCCTCCAGACCCGAGGCCTTGACTTACCTAAGAGGTTTTTCCCTCACCAGAAATCTCTTTCCAGACCTATAACTGGGTGTGCACCCTGAAGTCTTGCTCTCACGTTCATTAACCAGGTCACAAAAGGGGCGGCTTCCTCCCCTGCAGTCTTTACAAATTCCAATGGAAAGACTTGGAAGCTCCAAAGCAATTCGCGTGGTCGCCCGGACTTCCAGGGCTTGCCTTTCCTGCCTCTTCTCCACAGCGTCTTGTGCTGCCTTGCTTTCTCTCCTCATTCCAGCCCCAAATCCATTTTCCACAAATGTCCACACGACATGACTTTATTTCTCAGGAACTGACCAACTTCACTGAAGATTAGGGTGACCATGAGAGGTGAAGGGAGAAAAAACCTTTTCCAAGGTTCAAGACTAAGGCCTGTGTAACAGAGAGAGTAACTAGAGAGAGAAAAAAACATACGCGTTTTTTTTTTGTGACACTAGAACCTTCGCAAAGAAATGAATTCTTGAGGAAATGGTTAAACTTGTGTATTTTTAGTAGTTTTTTGATGACGAGTGGATTGTCTTGGAGAAATACGAGGTCAAAGAGTAAGATCTAATTGTGAAGAACTGGGGGAACTGAGGAGGACCGATCGGCTCAGGTCAGATCTTCCCTGTGTCCTTGTGCCTGCGAGAGGGACACGCCTTGCCTCTGGGTGTAGGGAGGGCACTTGTACAGGAGGGACTTACGGCCCGCTTACCTGTCCATGGCCCACACTGCCCAGGCCCCACCGGCTTCTCATGGGTCTGTCCCAGTGGGCATCCTTGGACTGCATGCTCAGGACCAGCCTCCACCACCCACCACCGTAGCAGTTGACTTGCCGTACCTTCATATTTATTGGTGCTCGGAAGGCAGGTGTAGGTTCATGGTCAGCAGTGCATGGTGACCAGCGAGACGGTGACTTGGGAATGCCCACCGTGTGGCTCCCCTGGCCCCCTCAGACCCACAGACACACTCTGCTGGCTGATTCCAGGTTGGAGAAGCCGCCAGCCACCTTCTTCCGCTGCCCCTTCTAGGCACGTGAGATACAGGTGGTATTTATCTACTAAATGGCACCCATATGAACATAGTTAGCCGGATTTGCGCTCAACACATCTGCATCAAATATATCTTTGGACGACTGCCCTTGTCGGGGAAGAAGGCAGGAAACCCAGAGTCTGGCTATCTCCCTCCCTGTAATCACCACCGCACTGCTGTACCTTCCTTAGGGTCTCCCTTGGTGGGTGGCTGAACAAGCACCCGAGGTGAACAGGTGACACAGAAATAGTTACATTGTAGAGAAGAGCATACAATGTAACTACATCCAGTTCCGAAGAAGCTCAGAAGCATGGGGAGCTGGGGTTTGATGTCTAAGCTGGAGGTCGGTAAGCATATGGAGGTAAGGATGAAGGCACTCCCTACAGAGCAAACGGTCTGTGCAAAGGTACAAAGGCATGAAACAACTGCACATGTTCAAGTAATACATATAATACGATCCCCAAGGCCCATAGGTGGCGTGATGGTTAAGACATTGGACTCCCACATGGCTGACTACAGTTCACATCCTGGGCCTGGAGGCTTGCTTTCTCTCTCTAGTGAGCACATGTTCCCTATTGCAAATTGGTAATAATAATAATACATTTAATAAATAATTCTAAAAAAAAGAAGTTCCTTACCATAAGGACCTTATAATTCATTGTTCATAAAATACTTTTTTTAAGAATGAAATTTTTGCTGTAGGGCATGTATACTTGTTGGAAAGACAGAGGGAGACAGAGAGACAGAAAGTGAGAAATAATCCCTTTGCTTCCATTCTCCACCTGTGATTTTGGGCATGAATGCACACGTGCCTGGAGTGAGTTTTAAGCTGCTGGGTCTGGGACTAGAACTGTACTTGACTACATGGGAGTCTGGCGATCTAACTATCATGCCATCTGCTGGTACCTTTTTTTTTTTTTTAAAGAATTATTTTATTTAACTTTATTTATTCATTTTAATTTGACCAGATTAGGGACAGAGAGAGAGAGAATGGGAAAGTGAGAAAACAAGCCATCAGGTCTGGGAATCAAACTGCAGTCGGCCATGTGGGAGTCCAGCCCCCTTAACCACCACGCCACCTGCTGGCCTGGTCCCCCCCCCTTTTTTTTTCTTTTAAAGAAACAAAACAAGCTTTTCATTTTTTTTCTGAAGAGATGAATAATTAATAGTAATTAGTCACAGTTTTGACTTGGAGTGATGATCTGCATCTAAAGGTTATGGACAGAGTCTGGTAGTCAGAATTCTACCCTCCTCCCTCCTGGGGGGACCGGTAAACTAACACTTTGACTTCTTCCCTGGAGGTTGACTGCTTGGAGTCCCATGCCAGCTGCACATCAGTAATCTCAACATAAAGATCTTTTAAAGCCCAGACAATAATCACAACTGGAAAATAATAATGATTGCAAAAATTCTTTCACATGGCAGAGTGCTATTCTAAGCATTTTGCACATATTGGCTCATTTGAACTTTTATAATGACCTTCTGAAGAGGTGCCAGTATCACCCCATTTCACAGATGAGACGAACGGAAATTTACTGACTTGATCAAGGTCACAAAGGTCAGAAGGGGCTGAGTTAGTCCTTTGAACTCTTACACAGCTCAAAAGGTTTACAGTCCATTTAGTGGTAATAGTGTTTCTTTTCTTTACTTTCTTTCTTTCTTTCTTCTTCTTTTTATTTTTTTTCTTTTAGGTTTTTGCCATACAGTGCATGTGCTTGCCAGAGAGAGAGACAATGAGAGGGAAAGTGAGAAATCACCCTCCAAGGGGGATGGCCATGCTGCAATCCCTTTTCTTCCATTCTCCTCCTGGGATTTTGGGCATGCACACACACGCATCCCACATGATTTTCAGGCCTCCAGATCTGGGTCTCCAACCGTACATAGGTGGCCATGGGGAGGCTAGGGCCTTAACCACCATGCCACCTGATGGCCTCTTCCCTTTGTTTTTAAATTTGTTCATTTGTTTCCTTTTTTGAGTTTTGCTGCTAAGCAGAGGCAAAACCCAGAATCACTTGCTGGTTTCTGGATACTCCTTGGGTCTTGAGGGCTTGTTCTTGCTCTTCGTAGGTGATGGGCCATGAGATATGGCTACTCTCCTCCTGTCCAATTCCTGATTACTCCTTCAGTGGCTCATCCTGTCCTTGCCCCTTGGCATGAGCTCTGCATGGTAAGGTCCAGAATTAATCATGGGGGCCAGCAGGAGGAGGTGTCCAGAATAAGAACCATAGAAGGCAAGATAGACAACAGAGTTTCTGGAATGCCCATGACCTCATGGGAGTCCCTGACTCCTCTGAGATAGTAACTGCTTAATCCTTTCTGTCTCATCCCTGAGAGCAGCATTTACACTCTTGCCTACCCTTCAACAGCCTCATTCTCACCCTAAGGTGCCCTCCTGGGTCTCCAGTGGACAGATGTCCCCTGTCATGCCCTGGAGCCACTGTTCCCTGCTCCCACTTTGGCCTGGCCCTTGCCCCTTTATATTATCTTAGTCAGATGTCTGCCTTTTGCCATTGGGAAAGGCAAGTCTAATCGAAGGGTCAGGGCAGACTTCTTCAAGCCCGACTGCAAATCCTGGCTCAGCCGTATGCTAGGTATATTGCCGTAGGCACATCTCCGAAATGATTCATTCCTCGGTTTGCTTATCTATAACATGGGGGAGATAAAACCTGACCCACAGTGTGGGTGTGACGATTCGAGTAGGCTCATCTCTAGTGCTACGTGGACACTGGCTATGTGGGGCAGCCTGTGCTGGCCAGAGCCTGGGTTCTAGGTTCACATGACGGATTTGAATCCTAGCTTGACGGCTGTCTCACCGTGTGACCTTTATCCTCCTTGTCATTTAGCCTCCTTGTAAAATGGAGATCATAGCAGTATGTTCTTAAAGCAGTAGCCCCAAACCTTCTTTGCACCTGGGACGGTTTTGTACAAGGCAGTTTTTCCATGGACTTGGGGGTTTCCACATTGGAGCACATTATATTTATTGTGCACTTTATATCTGTTATTATTACATTGTAATATGTAAAGAAATATTTATTCAACTCACCGTAGTGCAGTATTTGCAGCTACTCCCTAGAACTAGCATTATCACCTCAGCTTCACCTCAGATCAGGCATTAGATTCTCATAAGGAGTGCGCAGCCTAGGGACCAGCAGTTAGCGTAATGGCTATGTTGCTGGACTCCCATGTAGTCGACCACAGTTCACGTCCCAGACCCAGTGGCTTAAAACTCATGCTGGGTGCATGTGTGTTACTCTCTCTGTTACACAGGCCTCAGTCTTGAACCTTGGAAAAGGTTTTTTCTCCCTTCACCTCTCCTAAGAGGAGAACGGAGGAGAAGGGATTGTGGTGTGGCAATCCTTGGGGGTGATTTCTCTCTGTCTCTCTCTCTCTGGCGAGTGCACGTGCCCTATAGCAAAAAAAAAGAAAGAAAGAAAGAAAGAAAGAAAGAAAGAAAGAAAGAAAGAAAGAAAAGGAATGCGCAGCCTAGATCCCTCACACGTGCAGTTTACAGGTTCATGCTCCTATGAGAATCTAATACCATTGAGAGTCTGACAGGAGGTAGAACTCAGATGGTATGGAAACAATGGGGAACGGCTGTAAATACAGATCAAGCTTTGCTCGCTGCTCACCTACTTCTGGGCTGCCTGGTTCCTAGCAGGTCACAGACATACTGGTCCAGGGGCTGGGGAGCCCTACATTATAAGACTGCTGCAGAGATTTCATGCTTATAAAGTTAATATGGTTATGGGTTTAGAAGGCTCTCTAGCACATAGTAAGTCTTCAGTCATTACTAACCACTGTTTTATCCATATTATCTTCACTGTCAGTGAGAGTTATTCTGTTTTAGAGTAATTGTATTGAGTGTCTGTGAAAGGCCCCTCTGAGCAGGATCCTGTCCAATGAGGCTTTCACTGTGCATGCAGTTGTATCACTCCTAGTTTCAGTTAGACACCCCCCTACCCCCACCCCCCATTTGAAGGTTTCTTTGCCTTTCTTAGTGAACAGAGCTTGGCTTCCCTGATGGGCAGAGTTCCATAGCAGACAAACTAGGATTGGTTTCCCTGTGGAATTTTCCTGCGTTGTAAGATGAATGTTCCAGAAACAACCCCTCTCGCTCAATGCATCTCTGGAAGTCCTGCTCACTGACCTGTGAAAATAGGATCTTGATTTTAAGAGAGGCTGATTTTGCAGGAGGTTTACCGTATGCTATTCTCATAAAGCACATGTCATCTTAATTGAAACTGTGTGAGTGGTAAACTTTGCATGCTAAATTTAGAAAAACTCGCATGGGGAGTGAATGTGACCTTTGAAACGGTGGAGGCAGGGTGTGAGTTGTTTTATGTAACTCTGGCAGGGAGAGTACCTGTGTTGTGCAGGCAAGGCTGGTTGCAGATGCTGTTACTGGTGAGGTCTGTTTTGAACAGTACATTTTCAGGTTATTATTTTTTTTTTTAATTATCTAATGTTGCTCATTCTTTCGGCAGTTGTTATTGATGATATCCAACTTTGCGAATCTTAGCCTGGCTTTATTTCATTCAGTATTATATTAAGAGCCATAACCTTTTCTCCAGGCTATCCTTCAGCTGAGGATTAAGTTACTCAGAGTTGTTATTGTTTCTGAACTTTCAAATTCACCAGACAACCTGCTGGTAAATTATTATTTGCTCTAATAAGGGTAATAGCTCAGCACTAATGCCTGACACGCACATTCCACTGTAACAAGCGTGGAGGGTGAGCTCACCATGTGTCCCCTACTCTGCAGAGAAAAGAGACAGGAGCCCTCCTTGCCATTTCCACTCCCCCAGAGGGCAGGCAGAGGGTGTCAAAGACCCTGACCTCTGTTTTGTTGCGGGTGAAGTCATTGAAATCGGGAGTAGTTTGAATGGAACCAGCCAAGTTCTCACGTGTGCTGTGTGTTGCATGAGCTGTGAGACCGACTCCCAGTGGACGGCTCCTACCAGAAGGTGGCCAACACAGTGCAGAAGCACGTAGGATGCTCTTCCTTCCCCAGGTCCACTTACTCAAAGCTCCTAGGGGCAGGGCCAGTTTTCCAAGCTTCCAGGGCTCCCTGTGCTGAACCTCCCTGGGCAGTTCCTCAATGCCAACTCCTCTTCCTCCTGTGGCTCTCTGCTCAGGTGTTCCCCAGGCCCTCCTGTCCCCCCCCCCCATGCGATCTCAGTGGCCAGGGCTGCTCCCCAGAAGCAGAGGCAGCCGGTGCTGACAGCCTCCTGAGCCCTGACAGAGATGCTCTGTGTTATCCGCGCACCATGGGAACGTTGCAGTGCAGGGGTTTTGCTGCTTTCTCCTTGCTGAGACTACAGATTTCTCCCTGGTTTCGTGCACCCAGGCCACTTACCTGTACCAGACATTTCCTGCTCACCCCACAGCACACCTCACCCTCCCTTTCTCTCCTCCTCTCTGCCGTCAGGAGGTTGATGGATGCTGACTGCATTATCAGACCTCCTTCCTTCTGGCTTCCCCCTGGGTGGGACCCAGTATCCAATACGAGGAAGGAGGACAAGGGAGGACGGTGAGGTTGGGGTACTTCTTTCCTTGGCTCACTTTTCGCTCTCTCTACATGACCACCTCCTCCTGGGTTCCAGGACTCTCCCTGTCTCCGGAGCCTGGGCCGTCTCCTCCACTGTTACCGACTTACTTTACCATGTGGATTCTGGAAATGTTGGCTGGACTCTCAGCCTCAGTATCACCTGGAGCTTGTCAGGAGTGCACGTTACCAGGCCCACGCAGGACTCAGATGCTCTGGGGTAGGGCCAGACCTTCCAGATGATTCTGCACGCTCGGGGTTGAGGACCACTGCATTATGCCCCCCTCCTCTGCCCCATCTGCTTCTGTGCTATCTCCTTATGGAGCACCCTCAGCTCGTCATAATTTGAGTGTACTGTCTGTCCTCTCTGGACCCTGCCTGGCTCACTTGTGTCCGTGCATTTAGGCTATGCATTTGCTTTTCTCAACAGTTGTGATCGTTGTTTATAGATCTCTGCTCGAATGTATGAGTTTATAAATAGAATGAATTCCTCAAAGTAACATTTCTAGGTGAGAAGGGATGCGCGTTTTAAGTTTTGATAGATAGCACCAAATATTGTGGCTCCCCAAGGTGTTTTTCCAATTTGCCAAACTGGTCTCTAATTATTTCACGTGTGCTACCCCTTCACTGACTATCAATTAAACAGAGGCGGTGCGGTGGGATCATGCTTCTTGGTCTTGGGAACACACAAATCAAATCACGAGGAGACCTTGTTAAAAATGCAGATTCTGGAACCAGCAGTTAGCGTAATGGCTGTGTCGCTGGACTCTCATGTAGTCGACCGCGGTTCGCGTCCTGGACCTGGTGGCTTAAAACTCACGCCAGGCATGTGTGCGTGTGTGCCCAAGATCCCGAGAGGAGAACGGAGGAGAACGGATTGTGGCGTGACCATCCCTCCTGGGGGGGTGATTTCTCGCTTTCTGTCTCTCTGTCTCTCTCTCTCTCTGTCTGGTGAGTGTACATGCCCTATAGCAAAAAAACCTCCCCAAAAAAAAAAAAAAACAGATTCTGATTTAGGAGGCTTGGGGTAGAGTCTGAGATTTTGCATTTTAACCAGTTTCCGGGTCATCCTTTGACTACTCGTCCATGGCCGGCACTCTGAAAAGCAGCCGTTAGGAGGCAACCATAAAGAATGAGTGGGTAAGATGACGGCTTGGGGCTCAGATCCCTAGTCAGACGTTTACTATCTGTATTAGAGACTTTGGGGGAGTCTTTAATCTTCTTGAATCTCAGTTTCTTCCTCTATAAAAAGGGATTAGATCAGGGGCCAGCAGGTGGCACGGTGGTTAAGGCACTGGACTCCCACATGACTGATCACAGTTTGAGTCCTAGACCTGGCGACTTGCTTTCTCGCTTTTCCTCTCTGTCTGGTATGTGCACATGCCCTATAGCAAATTAAAAATAGTAGTAATAAATAAAATTAAATAATTTTTTAGAAAAAGGATTAGAGATTATGTAGCAAAATCGTGAAATGATTTATAAGTAGAGGTGATAAGCCAACCAAGCCTGGTGATGGCTGGGTGTCCAGAACAGAATTTTAGTTTGACCTTAAATCCGTAGTGTTTTATGATGGGCAAATAAGATAGCCCCTGCATGTAAAGTGCTTAGCAGAGGGCTTGACCCACCATCAGGGACATGACAAAAGTGCTAGCTCAAATTACGATTCGCCCTGGGAACCAGCAGTTAGCGTAATGGCTATGTTGCTGGATTCCCACGTAGTCGACCGCAGTTCGCATCCCGGACCCGGTGGCTTAAAACTCACGCTGGGTGCATGTGCGTGTGTGCCCAAGATCCTGAGAGGAGAATGGAGGGGAAGGGATTGCGGCGTGACCATCCCCCCTGGGGGGTGATTTCTCGCTTTCTGTCTCTATGTCTCTCTCTCTCTGTCTGGTGAGCACACGCACCCAATAGCAAAAACAAAAACCTCTCCAAAAATTACAATTCGCCCCACCTCCTTTCTATTCCTGATGGCTAAGTGCTCCACTCACTCCTCATTCCTGATACTCAGCTGCCCATAGCTCTCTCCAAACAGCCTCTAGAGTTCCAGCCTGGGCCTAGCGGCTGCTCCAGAATATCCTGCTTGTCTGTAAGGCAGCTCTCAGGTGCAAAGCTATACCTAAGACCTGGCACTGTTTTCTTTTAGCACCTCTGGAAGGGAGCTCATAGCAGAATCATTGCTAGATTCTCTGCTGAGCAGTTTTTGCACTGGTTCAAGAAATATTTGAAACAGTTGCTCTTAGAAAAGTGAGCCTTGGGGCACCTCGGCTACCCTCAGTTACCCCATCCTCCTTTTCTAGATAGTGACCGTGAGTGAGCTCAGGTTTTGTCCTCCCATTCTGGGGAATCTGGCGGGGGGAGGGGGTGTGCGTCTCACTTCATCCCAGCAGTACGCAAACTTAGATCCCTAGGGCACTGGGTTTTATCACTCCTACCCATATAGCTCACTCTTAGGCCACCGCATTCACATGCAGAAGTCCTGGCTCGGTTTGATGGGACCTTCTGTTCAGGCAGCGCTGGATAAGAACATCAACAGACACCTGCTAAAGCCCAGTCTGCCTTTGGAAATGGCATGCAGAGTGTTTAGGAGCTGCCCGAGGAGCCAGAAGTGGAAAGTGGATGTGCTGCCCTGCAGGCCCTGGGGTACTGAACTTACCCCACCACCACCACTCACCCACCCACCCACACACACACACACACACACACACACACACCACTTTCGAGGCAGCTCTTGCACCACGGGTGGAAGGATGAGTGGATGTCAGGAGACACCTGGGAGTTTAAGAGGTGGTTTAGGGATCCAGAGGCATGCTGGGAGTCTGATTCGGCAGGTGCGTCTCATTCTTCTAGAGCAACCCTCCCATCTATGGGGTCTTGCCCCACCCCCTATTTTTCGCACCTTCAGCGGGATCAGCTCTTCTCCCTTGTCTCAGCCTCCACTTTCATGCTGGTGGCCCTCCAGGCTTTATCAGCAGTGCAGTCCAGGTCTTCCTCCCCATGTCCTGCCCTGGGACTCCAGCTGAGCGTCTCGCCATCTGCATCCCTAAAACTGCTTTTGTCATCCATCCTCCCACTGCCCTGAACCTGCTTCTCCTGTCCTCCCATTTGAAGAAAGAGCACTGCAGCTTACAGTCATCGCCAGCAGTCGCTCTGCTTGCTCCCAGATCTGGCCCTGTAGCAGATCAGTGTGCCCAGAACCAATGCTTCTGGTCCCCGTAGAGGTAACTTCTCTCAGCCTGCTTGGAGGCTGCTGGGGAAGACACAGCCCTGTGCTGTCTTTGTGCAAGTTTTCCTTAAAGATGTTGCTCCTTCCATTCCACAGCAGGCTCTTAACGAGGACTCGGGGGAGAAATATCCTCAGGTTTGCCTGCACAGGGTAGCTGTGTTTGTGCTGCGCGAGCGGCTGTTCTGGTCTTGCAAGTGCCACATCTCATTATTGCTCACACCACACTCAGGCCCAGGGCCTGCTCTAGCACGTATGTTAGAAGGCTCAACAGTAAGTGGTGTACGCGAACTCCACTCCTGGCTTTAGTCTGTTTCCACCCACGTATTTACTTTATTTGGTGTTATTACAAATATTTATCTAAGCCTCCATTAAAAAATGTTTAAAATTATTTATTTTATTTTATTTTTTATTACTATCATTAAAAAAAAATGTTAGGGCAAGTGTGCCTACCAGTGAGAGAGAGAGAGGGAAAGTGAGAAAGCAAGCTGCTAAGCCCAGGACTTGAGCTGTGGTTGACCATGTGGGAGTCCAGCACCTTACCCACACCACTCACTTGCGGGACCTAAACCTTCTTTAAAGTAGGATATCACATATACAGAATTATATCCTCCATTCTCCTGTTTTCATAAATGAAGATACATACAGTATTTGTAGGGATGTGTTTATCAATTAGTAAGATGCAACTTTTTGTAGACAATTTAGTGGGCTCTAGCCAAAAGATGAACACCAAAGTTAATAGTGGTTTTAGTTAACCTATAATGAAACAGTGTAGCATTGTGAAAATTCAGATCTTGAGTTGGAGAAGATTTCATTTATAGATAGATAGGAAGGATTTCAGTTGTGGGTAGCATACAAAATTCAGGTTACTTTAATGCACTTTGTTATACTCAGTATAGTTATGTGCCATGGCCCAATAACAGTAACAAAAATACTGGGACCGTGTTTCTTTCTTTCTTTTTTTGGGGGGCGGCGGGGGCTGTGTTTCTGACAATGGGAGGTCCTTGGCAACCCAATGAGTGATGGCAAGGGACGAGGAACATATGGGGCTTTTCTAAACACGGGACAGGGTGGCAGTGTTCAGAGAACCTGTTCCTCCTGGGCTTCCCTAATGGGCCATTAGCAGAAGGGACCATTTGCTCATTAGCCTAGATGAAAGTTTCTGTCATTTTCTGTAAGTGAGCAAGTCTTTAATATTTCCTAAAAACACAGGTCTGCTTTGGGCCCTGTAACTGAAACAACTATAATCCTTAACACCAGAGAGCAGTGGGCCCCAGTAGTGCAACGGCAGGCTATGGGAGCAGAAACACCTGCGGGAAAATTAGGCCGAGCAGTTGTTTTGCAAGCTGTGTCTGGGATCTGTAAATGCTAGCTGATTGTTAGTGGCTTTTCTTTTCTTCTTTCTTTCCTTTTATCTTTTTTTTTTTTTCCAATGACTCCCCTGTACCCGAGTCAGGTCTAGATGGAGGCATTTTGTGCAGATTCCCGGTGACTTCAATGACATGTCCCATGTCCGTTTCTCCATGTTCTTTGTCATGGTCACAGCTTCTGCTCCTGATGCCAAGCTCCAGTCCCTTTAATTGGGTATCCCTTCTCTTTCTTTTTTTACTAATGACATTTCTTTTTTTAGAGTCTGCAGGTTCCTAATAATTGCTCCTGGATTTGAGTTTTTATGGGTAGATCAAGGAGAAGTCACCAAGACTCAGAGGCAGGAGAGAAGGTTAAGTGTGCCTTTGGGAAGCTGCGTTAGCGCTGACTCACAGATACGCTGCTCAAAGTCCCAAACAAAGACTTTCTTAGCTGATGTAATAAACAGATAAATTTGTGGAAGAGATGGGCTGGGCTGATTTTTCTATGTTGAAGGAAATTAGGTTTAAGTTTTTTTTTTTTTTTTTTTTAGGTTTAAGTTTTGAAGCATACTTTAGACTTTAGTTTCCAGATTTTTTTTTCATTGCTGGGGTGGGCATGTGTGAGCACATGCATATATATGCACATGAGTGACAGAGAGGGAGAGGGAGTGAGAGGGAGAGAAAGAGAGAGGGAGAGAGAAGGAGAGAGAGGGAGAGAGAGGGAGAGAGAGAAAGCACCCCCAAGTGGGGCATGACAGCACTGCAGTTCTTTTTCTCCATTTCTCTATGCCATCAAGATTTGGGGTACACACACATATACATCTGGCATGTTTTTCAAACTGCCAGGGCTGGGATTTGAACCCAGGTGGATTCAAATAGGATCCAGTACCCCATGCACCAGGTTTAACTGCTATTCTGTGGGACCAGTCTGAGTTGCCGGATTTTTTTTAACAAAAATAATTTTAATTCTTTAGGAGAACTTTGAACTGGCAGCTTATAGTCAGAATCCTCAATAAGTTTTCATTCTTGGGACCAGCAGTTAGCGTAATGGCTATGTCGCTGGACTTCCACGTAGTCGACCGTGGTTTGAGTCCCGGACCCGGTGACTTAAACTCACGCCCAGCACGTGTGTGTGCTCTCTGTCTCTCTCTGTCTGTCTGGCGAGCGCATGTGCCCTATAGCAAAAAAAAAAAAAAAAAGTTTTCATTCTTTTTCTAAATGAAATAACTTTATTATTTTCATTCTGATTTTAAATTGTTACAAGTTTTTTTTTTTAGTGCAAAAAAACAGACATTCGTGAAGAAGAAAGTGAAAATATTTGTATTCTTCCCAGTAAGAGAAAGACTTAACATTTGGTGTATTTCCTTCCAGACTCTCCCCTGTGCATGTAAATACACACACACATCTGTACTTTTTATAAGTCAGGACCCATACTGTACCTACATGCTTGTAACCTGCTTTTAGTGCATTTTAGATCATTTCCATCTGTATATTGCTATCATTACTAATAATGACAGCTTACTAGGATAGCATATGTGTTGCATTTTATTACAGTCCCTATTCCTTAAAGTTCAGGCTGTAGGACTAGCTGGCGGTGTGGCGATGAAGACGGCTGGATTCCACGTAGCCAGCTCTACAGTTTGAGTCTCAGACCCAGCAGCCTGAGAAGCATCCTGGGTGCGTGTGTCTGCATGCCCAGAATCCTAAAGAGAGGGAGAAACAGAGGGGATTAGTGTGTGGCCGTGCCCCCTGGGGGTGTTTTCTTACTTGCCCTCTCTCTCTGTCCCTGTCTCTCTAGTGAGCGCATATGTCCTCTAGCAAATAATTTAAAAAGATGCGTATCGTATATTTGTAAACTATTGCCATAATATTACTGCATAACAATCACAAGGTCTCAGTGGCATACAGAAACTGGCATTCTTGCTTGCTCATGCATGTGCAGGATGGCGGGAGCGGTGCTGACACGAGGGGGACACGAGGCCTGCGCCATGGCTCCCTCATGCCCTTCCCGAGATTTTCTCCTGGTGGCATCGCATGTTCTTGTCATTGTGATGACAAAGTGCGTGGATGCAATCCCATCACGTGTGTGCTTTAAGCCTTGGATTATGTCTTGCTCATGAGTTTCCCCTTAGCCCAGTAAGTCACAGGCTCAGCCGAAAGTCAGGGGCATGAAGTGCGTGGGCCCGGAAAGGGGGACTCAGTGGACATTAAACACTCCATTAACGCCCGTGAAGTCTTCCCCAGGCGTCCCACTTTTCATTAGTGTAAACAACTCCGTGAGCATCCCTGTGTGCACAGTTTCCATGCCTGATTTTCTTTTTCAGGGTAAATTAATAAAAGTGAAAGGTCAAAGGGTGTATGAAGTTTCGATTGTCTTACATGCAGCCAGACCGCCTTTGTTAGACTTGTTTAAAAAGTCAACAGTTTGTGAGATTGTTTTTGGAAGAGGAGACAGAAGGATGCTCCCTAAGCCAAAAACAAAAAAACAAATAAAAGACCTGCATTTGACTGAGAGAGAAGCAATAGCTCTAAACAATGACAGATTTTGGCTTTAAATGTAACCTTTCGTCTTTGTGAAATCAGAAGCCTTAGTTTATTCTCAGAGATTCGGGATAAAGTGATCTGAGGATTTTGGAATATCACTTCAGCGTGCTTGTATGGAAAGAACTGATCAGACCTCTGAGCTTCTAAGTCTATTTCTAAACCCTGAGTTATTCGTTCAGAAACATAGGAGCTCTTGAGAATTTCTGGAGAAATGAAATTTTAAAAAATAGACATTAGAGATTGAAAATAGATGTAGACTGACTTTTTTTCTAGCATTGTGAAAGTTTTGTTTTGTTCAAGTTTATTTCTTCCATGAATAAGAGAGACAGACAGACATAGACAGCACCCCCAATAGAATCCCAATGCCATAGACCACCCGCAGCTCTGCCAGCCTTGGATCATGAGCACCTCATGTGCCCGACAGACTCAGAGAAGTCTCTGGATGTGAATCCAGAACCTTCCCATGTGGCCAGCCTCACAGAACTTCATGCTTTGCTGCTGGCCCCATAGGGATTTTCTAAGTAGCTTAGGACCTTCACTGAATTTCAGAGGGCAATGACAACAGAGAATGAGTTTCTCGGATATGTGCAGCCCACACAGAGGAGACAAAAGCTTTTGTTCCTGACTCATTTTTTATTTCTTCTTGTCTTCTCTACCTTTTCATTATTCTTCCCATTTTAGTCTCTTTTTTTTGTTTCATTTGCTCATTGAGTCGTTACCCAGGGATCAGCAGGTGGTGTAATTGTTACGTTGCTGGACTCCCATGTAGTCGACTGTGGTTTGAGTCCTGGACACAGCAGCTTAAACTCACGGTGGGCGTGTGTGCATGCGTGCCCATGACCTCGAGAAGAGAATGAAGGAGAAGGGATTGCGGCATGTGTGCAGTTATACATGCCCAAGATCGTGAGAGGAGACTGGAAGAGAGGGGATTGTGGGGTGGCCATTCCTCCTGGGGTATGATTTCTCATCTTCTGTCTCTCTGTCTCTCTGTCTTTCCGGCAAGCACACGTGCCCTAGCAAAACCTCTCCAAAAAAATAAAAAGATTCTTTACCCAAAAAGCAAGAAGAGAAGGAAAAAGGAAGGAAAGAGAAGAACAGATACGTATATGTATGCTCAGAGCTGGCTAGAACAATCCTTTCATTATGGCTGTTGACTAGAGCATTCGTTTCTCACTTCATTAAATTGATTATTCATTCTTTCGACATGTATGAGAACATCGTGGTTCCTATAAATGAACGTTTTAGGTGAACTCCCACCTAAGTGCCTATTGAGAAGGTAGGGATTCTTGGTGCACTTCCAGCCCTTGCTCCAAAGCCTCACCTTTTCAACACCAGAAAATCTGCCCAGAGCCTGTGTGCCCTTCCCAAAGTCCAACACCAACATGAGGAGCCATCTGAGAAAACATGGCGTAAAACAATAACCCCTGCTCCTTTTTTTTTTAACCTCTGCTCCTTTTGTCCACAGTCTGACCAATTTATTTGATCTCTCAAGTAATAGTGTCAACTTATAGTTGTTTAAATTCAGAGGGATTCATTTTCTTGTCATAAGTGGTTCCTATAAATGAACGTTTTAGGTGAACTCCCACCTAAGTGCCTATTGAGAAGGTAGGGATTCTTGGTGCACTTCCAGCCCTTGCTCCAAAGCCTCACCTTTTCAACACCAGAAAATCTGCCCAGAGCCTGTGTGCCCTTCCCAAAGTCCAACACCAACATGAGGAACCATCTGAGAAAACATGGCGTAAAACAATAACCCCTGCTCCTTTTTTTTTTTTAACCTCTGCTCCTTTTGTCCACAGTCTGACCAATTTATTTGATCTCTCAAGTAATAGTGTCAACTTATAGTTGTTTAAATTCAGAGGGATTCATTTTCTTGTCATAAAGAGACATCTAGAGATGGGCGATAACCACAGCTGGCCCAGTGGTGCAGCAGTGACGTCATCTCTGTTGAGTCTCGGGGCCTTTCTCCATGGTTTGTAGAGGGTGCTTGCAGCTCCAGCCCTTGTATCTGAGTTTAAGGTAGAAGGGACAAAAAGGGCAAAACTTCCCCGTAACTGATACCCTACTTCTGTGGAATTCAACTTAAATCTCCCTGGCCACCATTGTTGGCATGGCCGTCCTTAGCTATGAGGGAGACTGGAAGTATTTTTGATGTAGATGTCAAAAAGGAAGGGGGTTGAGATGACAATAAACAGTATCTTACACAAAACAGAATAAGACCACCATCCAGGGATAGACAGGATCAGGAAAGAAAGAAATAGGCCAAGCTGGGATGGCTATAGGCTTGAGTTCCTCAGGCTGTCTACACAGTAATTCATTTTTTAAAAAATGACTTTCTTGTTACTGTTGTTGTTCTTCTCCTTCTCCTCATTCTCCTCCTTCTTCTTTCTTCTCCTTCTTCCTTCTCCTTTTTCCTTCTTCCTTCTTCTCCTCCTCCTTCTCCTCCTCCTCATCCTCCTTTTTCTTTCTTCTTTTGGTGTGGGCACATGTGCTTGCCAGAGAGAGCCAGAGAGAGGGAAAGTGAGAAATCATCCCCAAGGGGGATGGCCGTGCCTCAGTTCCTTTTACTCCTTCCTCCCTCAGGATTTTGGCCATGCACACATTCATACCCACCATGTCTTTCAATCCACCAAGTCTGGAACTCAAACCACCTAGGTGGCCATGTGGGTTCCAGTGCCTTAACCATTACATCACCTGCTGGCCATAATTTCTTTCTTCTTCATATGAATGAGTATATTTAAATGTGCAATTCACATGTTATTTGAATTTTAATCTATATATGTTGGTATCTTTTTAAATAACATGTACTTATTTGGCGAGAGAGATCCCCAGCAGGGTCTTCATGTTCCAGTCTGTCCCCAGCTTCTGCCAGCCTGGATCACAGACACACAATATGTCTCGGGAGTCTTTGGGATGCAAACCTGGAACCTGCCCATGCAGGTAAAGGACTCTGAGCCTTCCTTTAGTGCTGCACCACCATCTGGCCCCTGTTGGTATCTTTTTTTTTTCTTTCTTTTATTTTTTATATTTTATTTATTTATTTATTTATTTTTCTTTCATTTATTTATTTTTACATTTTTCCAGAAACATTTACTTTACATAGCAAAAAATTTTAGCTCATACTCCATGATTCTTGACAGTTTACAAACAACTTTCAAAATTTCAAAATACTGAATTTTAAAGATAATGTTCAAAATATGTCTTATAATTTTGTATAATTTTATAACTATAACAACAGAAGCAGTATGGTTTCAAATATATATATATACATTTAGAGTGCAGACACTCGGTATATATTAAGTGGGGACATATAGTGCCTCTCCTTCATAGCATGGCTTGCTTCACTCAGCAGTAAGTCTT
>NW_006198322.1:29487-36315 GCF_000334495.1 Tupaia belangeri chinensis | reverse complement strand
TTTTTTTAATCTTAGGCATTCTGACTGGGGTTAGGTGATATCTCATTGTTGTTTTGATCTGCATTTCTCTTATAATGAGGGATGCTGAGCATTTTTTCATATGCCTTTTAGCTATTCGTATGTCATCTTTACAGAGTGTTTTTTTCAACTCATTCTCCCATCTTTTAATAGGATTGATTGTCTTTTTCCAGAACAGCTGATGAGTTCCTTATGAATTCTGGTTATCAGTCCCTTGTCTGATGCATAGTTTACAAAAATATTTTCCCATTCTGAGGGCTGTCTGTTCACACTAATCACTGTGTCTTTTGCCCTGCAGAAACTTCTTAGTCTGATGTAATCCCACTTGTCTATTTTAGGGATCGTAGACTGTGCGTTGGGAGTCTTATTTAAGAAGTTTTTCCCTATCCCAATGTCTCCCAGATTTTACCTGGTGTTTTCCAGGAGCGGTTTTATAGTCCCTGTTGGTTTCTTAATAGGCAACAAATTATTAATTACTCCCATTGAGACATACTTAATTATTCCTATTATTATTACTCCTGAATTATTACTCCTATTGAGGTACACTCCTGTTGAGGCATACACACTCATGTGAAAGGGAGAGGGAGAGGGAGAGAGAGAGATGAGCCTTCTTCACAAGGTCAGGTTATGCCATGGTCCCTTCCTCCTGCCCACCACACTGCTGGATCCTGAATACTTATGTATGTGCCTGGCAGGTTTCAGGCCAACCAGCCAGAGATCTGAACCTTGGTCATTTTGTGGAATTTGGCCTCTCATACACCTCTGTGCCACAGAACCAACCCACATATTTGGAGATTTTATTTTAGTGAGAGAGATGTCTTAAATTCCATTAAGTGGGATTGAGATAATGTCATGAGAGGAACGTTAATCTGTCATGAGAAGAACATGTATCAAGGTGCTTAGGAAAAGCACCTGGAATTTGAACTTACACTGCTTCAGTTTCTTCTGGGGAATGACGATGGCTTCCACTGTGCAACCTCCCAGGCCTGTGAGCAACAAAAGATGAAGTTCTCTGGGAACAGCAGAGGCTCTTTCCAATTTATGTTAGTGTGGTGTGTATTTCACCCTGGGCCCATCGAGCAGCTTTTTCCCAACCTCGGCCTTCTCAGTGTCCTAGGATTTCAAACTGAGGTGGAGGCAAGACTGTCGTCCCCGAATGAAATGTTTGGAACACTTGACCGTGAAATTCCTGTGCTTTGACCACCAGGCAACTTCTGCTGGCTGATTCTACAGACTACAGCAGTGTAGTTTACACACGAAGAGCATGGCGCTGCTTTTCTGAATCAGCTTCCAGAAAGACCCACTTGCTATGTTGCCATGAGTAACATCCGAATAAACTGGCTGTGGTCTCTTCTGAAATTATTTTTTCCGATGAGATAGGTACTATTATTATTCCAAATTTAAATTTGAGGAAACCAAGGTTCAGAAAGATCTTGTGTTTGCCCAGAATTACACAGAACCTGGCTTTTAAACCAGGCAAAGTTCTTAGCTTCAACTCTGATCCAGCATCGAAGGTAACACCGTTGGCATAAAAATACTCCTCCTCCTCCTCCTTCTCCTCTTCCTCCTGTAAGCATATCTTTTTATTTTGATTTATTCTTATGTAATACTCTTCTCAACTCTTGGCGAACTGTCTGGCTTTTAAACCAGGCAAAGTTCTTAGCTTCAACTCTGATCCAGCGTCGAAGGTAACACCGTTGGCATAAAAATACTCCTCCTCCTCCTCCTTCTCCTCTTCCTCCTGTAAGCATATCTTTTTAATTTTGATTTATTCTTATGTAATACTCTTCTCAACTCTGGACGAACTGTGAGCTTATTAGTCCCTCTTTGCAGGTGAGGAAACTGAGGCTCAGAGACTGTCTGTAACTCTTCATGATGGAGTGAAACTGCAGTTGGAGTAAGAGCTGGGGTCGAGAAACCCCTTGCAAAGCATTTAGAAGCATTTACATTTAATGAGGTGGTGGGTTTCTGCCCTGAAAAGAAATGCATCCTGGCTGAGTTTACTGAAGATGTCCCAGAAGCAGACCTGGTTGAATTCTCTGTTCTGACTTTTGCTGACTGGCATAATGACCTTCTGCAGATGTTTAAATCACTCTGCCTTCACATGTGCCATTGTTCCTTTAGGAAATATTGTTTCCAGATTTGGAAGAAAGAAGGCCAGGCTGAGGAAGGTGTTTAATGAGCGACCTCCACTGCTGCCCTTAATGACAATGACCTTTTCTAGGTCTCATTGGCTCAACATCCATCTCTACGTTTCTGGTCTGCCATAATTGAGCCAGCCAGAATCTTGGCAGTATGGTAGGGAGTACTAGATAAGGAACCGGAAGGGTCGGGTTCTAGGCCAAGACCTGCCCTGATTGGCCATTTGTCTCTCCATCTCTGCATCTCAGCTCCTAAACCCTAGGCCAAGAAGGGAGAAGTAGAAACCCTCTTAGAATTTTGTTGTCCTTTATTTTCATCTCTGTGTAGAATTACAGCTTGCCACCATTGACTATTTTTGGCTCAAAATTACTATGGCTCAGTGGGAGAAGAGGAACTTACTGGTAATTTGTCTTCAAAATATTTTGAGATAATTAAGAGAAAACCCAACTATTTGTTGACTCCAAAGCAATTGATCTCAGCAAATTTGCTGGGCAGAGGAGGCCTGAGTGAAGTGGAATTTAAAGACAGAAGTGACGTGAGATATTAGACTCTTCAGTGTTCTGTAGAAGGGGAGATGGGTGACTTGCCTAAGGTCCCCAGCTTTTAAGAAGAAACTAAGAGGGCTGAGCCATAGCACAGTGGTTAAGTGCTATGCAGAGGAAGCAAAATCTCACATGGCCAACTGAGGTTTAAATCCTGGCTGGGGCAGCAACATGCCAGATGCACAGATGCGTGCCTAGGATCTTGAAGCGATACGGAATTAGAAGGAGGATTGCAGCATGACCAGACCCCATTGTGGGGTGCTTTCTCTCTCTCTCTCTCACTCTATGTGCATACTCACATGCTCTATCATGAATACAAGTAAAAATAAAACCATAAAACTGTGTTTTCCACATTATTTTTCAATGTCTCTCAAATGATGGCAAATATTTATTAATGTATATGTTAGTGTTATTCATGCAGAATTCATGGCCATGTGTATTGGCAGTGCATACCATCCTTTTTTGTGGTCATAGTCACTGCTCTAACTCAGTGACAAGTCCGTTTTTCAGGCTGTGGAAATAATTACGTCGTCAAATACCATTTCGTGATTAAAAACTTTCTAACCAGGAATAGCTCCCCTTTCACAGTAATTACTTGTGGCAAATATCCTTTTTTAGAAAATAAATGCTGAACAAATTGAAGTCAGATCATTTTTTCCTCTCCTGCTAAAATAATTGCATGAGTAAGAGGAGATTTCAGTTTAGGGACATTAATAGTTTTATATACTGCCTTATATTTAGTCTTGAGCACTCTTATACTCTGTCTCAAAATATTTGTCTTCCTCAGAGTCGGAGCTAAAGTGGTGCCCATCTTCCTCTAAAATGGAACATTCTTTAGTTCTCTCTTTCCTCCTCAGGGAGAGTAAGCCCTTAATGTTTTCTTTAGCAGCCAGCGTCTTCCCTCTCTACTAGCTTGGGGTTTCAATTCCAGTTTCAGTTGTGTGATCTTAGGAAAATTAAGTCCTTCAAGATTCAGTTAGAAAATTGGAAAAACGATTTTGCCCCACAGAGTACTTGCGTGAATCAAATGGAACCGTTTCGTTTTATGTACCAGGGTAGTGCCTCATAAATAACTAGCTCTAACTAGTGTCCGCTCTCCCACCTACTTATTACTTTTCCATTTTGGTTATGGCACACAGGTGTTGCTCACACCTTTCTAAAATCTTCATTGGAATTAGTTATCTACCTGCCTCATGCCAAGTTTCTTTTCTGGTTTTTTTAAATTTTTTTCCAATCCTTTCTTTTTTAATCTCTGTGTGCTTTCTCCTCTTGGGATTTTGGGCATGCCTCACACACGCCCAGCATGCTTTTCAAGTCACTGGGCCTGGGACTTGAACTGCACAGTTGGCCAAGTGAGATCCAGCTCTCTTAACTATTATGCCACCTGGCTGGCTCTCTATGCACATTTTAGAAGTAGTTTTTAGCTTATTTATTTCTTTCTCTCATGAGTGAGAGAGGCAGAGACAAAGAGAGGCAGAGATGGAGAGACAGGCACCGCCAACAGGGTGTTGACACAGCAGTCCACTCCGAGCATTCCACTGTCTCCAGATCATGGGTATCACAGCTCTGTGTTCAGGGAGATCTTCCAACGTGAACCTGGAATCTTCCCAGGTGGGTCATTGAAGAACGTTGTGATACCACTGTGCCACAATCCAGTCCCCTGGAAATAGTTCTGAATGCATGTTGCAGATTAGTCTCTTATCTGTAGTTCCTCCAGGTGATGCGAATTTCTTTGCTCTAAGTTCTTATGTGAGAAATTCTCCTGGTGAGTTTTTCTCCTATGTTTTGCAGTTTTGGAGTGTGAGCTATTTTAGCAGGACTTCTTTTCCCAGAGGCCCTGTTTCAGGAGGATTACCTCTGGGAAGATTTTGTGTTTATCCTCTTTTTTTTTTTTTTCTTTTTGGAGAGATTTTTTGCTATAGGGCGCGTGCGCTCGCCAGACAGCCAGAGAGAGACAGAGAGACAGAAAGCGAGAAATCACCCCCCAGAGGGGATGGTCATGCCACAGTCCCTTCTCCTCCATTCTCCTCTCGGGATCTTGGGCACGCATGCACACGCGCCCGGCGTGAGTTTCAAGCCACCGGGTCCGGGACGCGAACCGCGGTCGACTACGTGGGAGTCCAGTGACATAGCCATCACGCTAACTGCTGGTTCCCGTGTTTATCTTTTTGAAATCCTACAGACCAGGTGTTATGTTTCAAAGGTTTTGAAGACACTACCAATTGCATAGCTCCTCACTAGTACACAAAGCTTTCAGCTTTGTGCTCAGAAAACCTCTCAGGTCCAGCTCTTCTTCAGTGGGGGAAGAAGTTGGCTATAATCTAAATTGTGAATTATATTAAAATTGCATTAAAATCCCAGCCTTGCAGGGTCCATTAAGATCTGGTGCCACTGTAAGACATTTATCTTATGCCAGTGCAACATTTTCAGTTTGCAGTTTGTCTTTATTTCTAATTTTTTTTTTTGAGAGGTTTTTCACTATAGGGTGCGTGCACTCGCCAGACAGACAGAGAGAAACAGAGAGACAGAAAGCGAGAAATCACCCCCCAGGGGAGATGGCCACGCTGCAATCCCTTCTCCTCCATTCTCCTCTCGGGATTTTGGGCATGCACGCACATGCGCCCGGCGTGGGTTTTAAGCCACCGGGTCCGGGACGTGAACCGCGGTCGACTACATGGGAGTCCAGTGACATAGCCATTACGTTAACTGCTGGTTCCCAGTTTGTCTTTATTTCTGACACCTCAGGATTTTCTTTCTTATTTTGAATTTGTCTATGTGAGGTATATGTGTGTTACTTAACTTACCTGTGTTTGGAGCAAGAAGATGGGCTTTCGGCATCAGTTTACAGTCTTGTAAGCAGAGAAGTTCTATTGCTTTCAGCACTGGAATAAGTGGCTTTTGCTAACAGCTGCACACCAGTTTTCAGCCCCACAAATGTGTACCACTTTCTGGAAGGTCAGCAGCACTCTCTTCCTTGCTAAGTCCAAATACCTTTCCTAAATCTCAGTATACATAACAGATTATATGAGTGCCTCAATTTTAACCTGTGAAAAATTATCAACCAGAATACAAGGTCCAAAGCAATGTGGTAGAAAAATTCTTGTTTGACTTATGTGTGGAGTCCCCCAGCACAGAATCTTATATGTAGATATTTGGTTCCAAAGGGAAAAATTCTTGATATTTATACTAATATTATATCAAATGAATATAATTCAAAAATGTGGTATGACTTTTCATCTGTTCAAGTGTTCTTTTGGGGCTTTCAATTTTGTAAATTGATTCCTGTATATTTTTATCTTGTTTGCTATTGTAAGATATGTTTTCTTCTAACATGTCTTTGATCTGGTTATTGCTTATAAATAGAAAGTTACTAAAGCCTGTATAATTTTTATCTTTTAAAAAACTTTATCTTCTTAATTAAAAAAGCTTTATTTTAGTAGCTTTTATTTTTTTCCCATTTGAGTATTCAAGATGTATAACCATATCAAGTGGTGGTAATTGTATTTCTTCCCGATAAAATTTTTACCACTAGTTTCTTTTTCTTATCCAATTATATAGACTACTGCCTCTAGTAAAAAGTTAAGTAAGAGTTAAATCCTTGTCCTGTTCCTGACTTAACTGAAGATGCTTTTTTAAATTTATTTTTTAGGTAGTGTGGAGGTTAAGGCACTAAATTCCACATGACCAAATACATGGTTTGGGTCCACGACCAGCTGCTTGAAAATCACACCAGTCACGTGTGCAGGCATGCCCCAAATCCTCAGAGAATGAAAAAGAAGGGATTGCAGTGTGCAGCATTAGCTGACAGATGAACTACATTCACTCCCCCCCCAAAAGCTTTTAGTTTTATTTATTTTTACTCTTTGCGAGTTATTCCATCTCACTAATATCTACCGTTATTTTTATTAATCTGTTCCTCTGCTTCCCCATAGTTTATTTTTCCTTTTCTAATACCCCAATTTATAGCAATTTTAGATTTTCAAAGAAGTGTTTTCAGAATGGCCTACTAGTGCTTTTGCCATAGTTTCCCCAGTCATATTTCAGTTGGCTGAGATTCATCTTCTAGAAATTTCCCTTTCTCTGCACATTGAAAATTATTTTCCTATAAAGAAATGATTAAGATTAT
>NW_006198322.1:13477-29463 GCF_000334495.1 Tupaia belangeri chinensis | reverse complement strand
ATGTTGGTGTTTCAGATATGGGATTTTATATAAATGACGTATGATAGAAGTGGGCCAGGCATTTAGTTGTAGTAGTTATATAAGAATCATATTATTTTTCTGGATTTTTCTGGTGTATATAGAATTTCTTAACTGAAAAGTTTTACTTTATTATAGTTTCTTTGCTTATACTAAATACTTTCATTTGTACCTAATACTGTATTTTTTGTCTATTTTTTAAATTTACCTTTGATTGTTGTCCACCTTTGTGTGGAGTATAGTATGGATCTCTAAGGCTGTATGCAGTATGTGATAATCAAACCAAAGGTAATACCATATTCATAATGTTTAATAAAGAACACCACATTTTGATGTGTACCATTAATTTCATCAGATTGGTGACGTCTGTTCTACTCTTTTTTGGTAGGCCATTTCACAATCCATTTGCTCTGTCTCCCTGCGTTCCTTTGTTAAATACCTTTTTCTACATCCCCTTTTATTCCCTCCACTCCCCACACCCTGAGCAGTATCTGATATCTACAGTTGTCTTCTCTATTTCTATATCTTCAGATCTTTCCATTTCTGCCATACAGTGCAGATATCCAATATATATATTGAGCAAGGACATACAGTATTCAGTTTTCATAGTATGGCTTATTTTTCACTTAGCATTTCATCTCCTCTATTTGACCCCTTCATATCAGATGGTAGAAGCTCATTGTTCTTTATGGTTGCGTAGTAATCTATTGTGTATATGTACCACCTAATTTTGAAGGTTTTTGCCTTCATGCACATACGCTTGCCAGAGACAGCCAGCAAGTAAGCTTTTCAGTTTGCTGCAATTGCACTTGTTTATTCTAGGGCTTGTTGCCCATGCTTTAGAAGTCTTATATAAGAAATCTTTGCCTACTCCAGTGTTTTCAAGTGCTTTATCTGTGTTTTCCAAAAGTAATTTTATAGTTGAAGGCTTTATAATGAGATCATTGTTTAGTTTCAAGTTGACTTTTGATAATGGTGAGAGATAGGGGTCTAGTTTAATTTTTTCTGCAAATGGATATCCAGTGTCCTAGCACAATTTTCTGAAAATAGTTTCCTTTTCTCCACCAAATTATCATGTGTCCCTTGTCGAAAATCAGTTGACTGTATGTTTTTGGGTTTATTTCTGCATTCTCAATCCTTTTCATTGGTCTATGTGTCTATTTTAGTGCCAGTCCCATGCCGTATTGATTATCATAGTTTTGTAATATATTTTGAGGTCAGGTAGTGACATATCTCTAACTTTATTCTTTTTGCACAGTACTCGAATAATTTGATAAGTATTGCATTGAATTTGTAAATTAATTGAGGTACAATGGGCATTTCAATTACATTAAATCTTGCAATTTGAGAACAAGGAATGTCTTTCCAGTTTTTTAAAAAATAATTTTCAATTTCTTTCTTCAGTTTTTCATAGATTTCCTTGTGGAGGTCTTCTATCTCTTTGGTTAGATTAATTCCTAATATTCTTATTTACTTATTTCCATTGTAGATGGGATCGTTAGCTCGCTTCAATTCTGCTTCTGTTCAATGTTGATGTATAAATATGCTACACATTTTGTACATTGATTTTGTATTCTGCAACTTTATTGAATTGATTTATCATTTACCAGAGTTTCTCATGGATTCCTTTGGATTTTCTATGTATATAATCATGTCTTCTGCAAAAGGAATGATTTAACTTCTTCCATTCCTATTTGAATGTCTTTCATTTTATTCTCCTGATTGTGTTGGCTGGGAATTCTGATACTATATTAAAAGCGAATGAAGAAATTGGAAAACCTTCTCTTGTTCCAGTGTTTAGAGGAAGATTTTCACCTTTTCCCCATTCAGTATGATGTTACCTATGAATTTATCATAGATGTTTTTGTTGTGCTGAGAAATGTATCTTCTATACCTCTTTTATTGAGAGTCTTTGTCAAGAAAGGATGTTATATTTTATCAAATGCATTTTCTGCATCAATTTATATAATCATGTAGATCTTATCTTTCCTTCTTTTAATGTGATATATTACATTTATTGTTTGGCATATGTGGAATCATCTTTGCATCCCTGGGATAAAGCCTACTTGGTCATGATGTATAATTTTTTTTTTTTAATGTGCTGTTGGATTCTATTTGCTCATTTTTTGTTGAAGATTTTTGCATCTATATTGATCAGAGATCTTGGTCTGTGGTTTTCTTTTTTTGTTGTACCCTTGTCTTCTTTTAGTTTCAAGATGATAGAAGCTTCATAAAATGAGTGGGGAGAATTCTTTTCATTTGGTGTATAGTAATAGTTCGGGGAGAATTGGTGTTAATTCTTCTTTAAAAGTTTTGTAGAGCTCAGAAGTGAAGCCATCAGAACCTAGAACTTTTTTTTGTTGAGAGCCAGTATTACTGATTCAGTCTGATTACTTGTTATTAGTTTAATTCAAGCTTTCTGTTTCCTTCTAGTTCAATTTAGGTATATTATGTGTGCTCAGAAATGTGTTCATTTCTTCTAAGTTTTCCAATGTGTTGGTATATAATCAGTCATAGTATTCCCTAATGATCTTTTTCATTTCTGTGATATCTTTTGTAATATTATCTTTTTCACTTATAATTTTCTTTCTTTATTTTTCTTAGTCTGGCAAATGTCTATTTTGTTTATCCTCTGAAAAAATCAGGGTTTTTGTTGTTGTTGTTGTTGTTGACTTTTGTGTACTGTTCTTTTATTCTCTATTTTAAATATTTCTGCTCTAATCTTTATTATTTTTCCTTCTGTTACTTTTGAGTTTGTTGTTGTTATTGCTTTCCCAGTTCCTTGAGATGTGTTATTAGGTTATTTGCCATCATTCTATTTTTTTCTTCCAAGCATTAATTGCTACAAACTCTCCTATTAGATCTGTTTTCAATGTCACCAGAAGATTCTGGAGAGTTTTATCTTCACTTGTTTCAAGAAATTTTTAAATTTTTAAAAATTTAATATTAAATTTTAAAAAAATTTCTTCAGTTGTTTTCAAGTTATTCAGGAGTAAATTGGTTAGTTTCCATGTATTTGCGTATTTTTCAAAAGCTCTTTCTGTTGTTTTCAAGTTTAATTCCATTATGGCCAGAAAAGATGCCAGATATAATTTCTATACTTTCAAATTTGTAAAGATTGGTTTTATTCTCTATTATGTTGTCAGTCTTCAGAAATCTTCTGTGTGGGGCTGAAAAAAGTTGTATTTTATGGTCGTTGGGTGAAATGTTTTGTAATTGTCATATCCATTTGGTTGATGGTATCATTTAGCTCTTGTGTCTTTTCTTTCTCTCCTTCCTTCCTTCCTTCCTTCCTTCCTTTCTCTCTCTCTCTCTCTCTCTCTCTCTCTCTCTCTCTCTCTCTCTCTCTCTCTCTCTCTCTCTCTCTCTCTCTCTCTCTCTCTCTCTCTCTCTCTCTCTCTCTCTCTCTCTCTCTCTCTCTCTCTCTCTCTCTCTCTCTCTCTCTCTCTCTCTCTCTCTCTCTCTCTCTCTCTCTCTCTCTCTCTCTCTCTCTCTCTCTCTCTCTCTCTCTCTCTCTCTCTTTCTCTTCCTTTCTCTCTCTCTTTCTTTCTTTCTTCTTTCTTTTTGGTCCACATGTCCTGTCTGGTGGTGACAGTGGAGTGATATTCCCAACAATTAGTGTGCTACAGTCTATCTCTCTCTTCAGGTCTAGCAGTCTTATTTTATGTGTTTGGGTACTCTGATAATGTTGGGTGCATAAGTATTTGTAATTGTTACATCTGCTTGGTGAATTAATTCCTTTATTACTATATAGTATAGTGACCTTCTTTGACTCCTTTTATAGTTTATAGCTTGAAGCTCATTTTGTCTAACATCAGTATCATGACTCCAACCTTTTCTTATTCTTTTTTTTCCCTTTTTTTTGGTTTCTGTTTGCATGAAATTACTTTTTCTAGCCTTTCACTTTCAATCTATGTATGTCTTTATTGATGAGATGTTTTGTTTTGTTTTGTTTTTGAGAGGTTTTTGCTATAGGGCGCATGCGCTTGCCAGACAGAGAGAGACAGAGAGACAGAAAGCGAGAAATCACCCCCCGCCCTGGGGGGGATGGCCACGCCACAATCCCTTCTCCTCCATTCTCCTCTCAGGATCTTGGGCACGCATGCACATGTGCCCGGAGTGAATTTAAGCCACCGGGTCCGGGACTCAAACCACGGTCGACTACATGGGAGTCCAGTGACATAGCCATTATGGTAACTGTTGGTCCCTGATGAGATGTGTTTTTTTAAGCAACACATAAAAGCTTCCCATTTTTTTTAAACCCATTTAATCCTGTCTATCTTTTAATTGGATAAGCTAACTAATGGACACTAAATATTATTATTGAGATATGTGGACCTTCCCCTACCACTTTGTTATTTTCCCATTTGTTTTATGTTTTATTATTTCTATGTACCTCTCTTTCAATCTCTCTTTCATTTTCCTCATGTAGAGTTCCCCAAAGTATTTTTCAAAGAGTTGGTCTAGTGTTAGTAAGTTCCTAGAGTTTTTGTCTGTCTGGGAATGACTTTGTTTTTCCTTCCAATTTTCTGGATACTTTGCTGGGTATAGTATTCTTGTCTGAAGCTATTTTTCTTTCAGATATTTGAATATGTCTTTTTATTCTCCCCTTGCCTGCATGTTTCTACTGAGAAGTCTAAGGTTAGTCTGATAGGACCTCCTTTATAAGTAACTTGAGCTTCTCTCTTGCCATTTAAAAAATATTACCTTTGTCTTTGACTTTTGCCATATTGGCAATAATTTTCCTTGGAAAGAATCTTTTTATGTTGATTCTATTTGGTATCCTTCATATTTGCCATAACTGGATATCTGAATGTCTCTAGATTTGAAAAGTTTTCAGATAGTATCTTACAAAAGAGATTTTTTCTATGCCTTTACCCATTTCTTTGCTTTCTGGAATACTTATTAGGTGAATATTTGGCAGCTTAATGGTGTCTAAATTTTCTCATATGTTACCCTCATTTTAAAATTTTCTATTTTTTAGATTTTACTATAGGGCCATGTGTTCATTAGAGAGAGACAGGGAGAAATAGGGAAGTGAGAAATCATCCCAGAGGAGGGATAGCCACACCATGATCCTTTCTCCTCTTAGGTTTTGGGTATGCACACACAGGCGTGCACTGTGATTTTCAAGCCACTGGGTCCAGGACTTGAGCCGTGCAGCTGACCATGAGGGACCCAGTACCTTAATCTCCACCTGCTGACCCTATTGTCCTCATTCTTATGGTTATTCTTCCATTCTTTTTTTTTTTTTTCATCTTAAACTAAATTGGATATTTTGTCTTTGAGCTCAGAAATTCTTCCTTCTGGATGGTCTAACTTGTTAACACTTTCAAGAGAGATTTTTTTTATTTCCTGCATTGTATTTGTCATCTCCAGAAGTTCTGTTGGATTATTTTTTAGGTCTATCTCTTTAGAGAGCTCCTTCTTTGTGTCATAGAATGATTTTTCTCATCTCCTGGAATAGATTCTCTATTTTCTCTTACATCTCATTAAGTTTACTATAATCAATATTCTGAGTTCTTTTTCTAGCATGACAGTGATTTCCTGTATTTTATCCATTGTTGGTGAAGAGTGATTGTGCTCCTTTGGGAGAGCTATATTTATTTCTTTATTTATTTTTCATATTTCTTGTGTATCTGTGGTGCTTTTTAGGCATCTGGTGGAGTACTCACTGATTTATGGAGTAGATTCTATAGTGCCCAGAGGGGCAGATTGACCCTCAGGACCGAAGTGTGGGCCTGGGAAGGGCAGTCTGGGAGGGGCATGAAGCCAGATGTGCTTTTCAGATCCAAGCCAGCCAGCTTTGTGTACCTGTTTGTTTAGCCAAGAAGGGTGCTGGCTTTCCAGCTTCCCGTTCCTGGTAGTTCTGGATACCAGTTGGTCAAGGGGGGAAGCAACAAGCTGCAGTTCAGACCTGGCCCTCCGTGCTCTAATTTTGTACTTAAAATTTTTTTTATCTTTGAAAGGGACTGACTCCAAGTTGTTTAAGTTTCAGGCCCACCACACTGAGCTCCTCCTGGCCATGGCCCCAAATCAGGGCCTTTATGGACATTCCTTGCAGATGGTAGATATGCCTCAGTCTCTCAAGGGTGCCCCTCATCCTCTGGAAGTGCGTTTATTTATAGGGCTTTATAAAATCTAGCTCTAGACTCTCTTTCCTCCTCTTTTATATACATCCTTGTCTACAGCTCTGCATTCTATAGAGTTTATATTTTTTACCCTTTTAAAAATTTAACATTTGTCTCTTGGTTTTGTCAGAGATGGAAGATGGTGAATTCTTTTCCTTTGGTTCTCACTTTTGTATTATTTCTACAAGGAGGAGGGAAAGGTGCTGGCTTATGCCATTGTGTAATTATGTTCACACCAGAAGTCTACTTCTGTCGTTTTGCATGGTTTTTTTTTTTCAATTAAAAATATAAAACACATACACATTATAGTAAATTTGGATCTTGAGAAGTATAAAAAAGAGGGAACCAGCAGTTTGCATAATGGCTATGTCGCTGGACTCCCATGTAGTCGACTGCGGTTTGTGTCCCGGACCCGGTGGCTTAAAACTCACGCCGGGCGCGTGTGCGTGCGTGCCCAAGATCCCGAGAGGAGAATGGAGGAGAAGGGATTGCGGTGTGGCCATCCCCCCTGGGGGGTGATTTCTCGCTTTCTGTCTCTATGGCTCTCTCTGTCTGTCTGGCGAGCGCACGCACCCTATAGCGAAAAATCTCTCCAAAAAAAGAAAAGAAAAGAAAATTAAAACCACCATCATTATTAAAATTCTCGTGTATTTCTTTCTAATCTTTTTTCCATTCATATATGCTTTTTCCTTCCTTTACAAAAATGGGGTCACTCTAAACTTTCCATTTTGTGTCTTAAGCTCTTTTTTTCCCAAATGAACATTTTCCTGTGTCACTGAAAGAGAAAAAAGTTTTAATGGTTGTGTAAAATATTTTACCGGTTTGGGGCCAGGTGGCAGTGCAGCAGTGGGATGTGATACTCTGTGAGGCAGTGCCACATGGGAACGATTCTGGTTCAAGTCCAAGGAACATGCTTGCCCATGACTTGGAGTTGACTGGCAGTGCAGCAGTGGGATGTGATACTCTGTGAGGCAGTGCCACATGGGAACGATTCTGGTTCAAGTCCAGAGACCTCCCCAAGGAACATGCTTGCCCATGACTTAGAGTTGACTGGGGCTGAGGGTGAATTGTGGCATGGGGACCCTGTTGGGAGGTGCTATTTGTCTCTCTTTGTGTCTCTCTTGCTCGTGAAAGAAATGAGTAGATGGGACTTTTAAAAGTGAACATTTTTTTATTATTTGACACTTAGGTAACTCCATTTTTATTATTACAATCTGTGCTATATGGGTTGGCAAATTATAGCCCATTGGCTCCAGCATGCTGCTACCTGCTTTTATAAATAAATTTTTATTACAGCACAGCTATGCCTGTTTATTTATGTATCATCTATGTGTGGTTTCCTGCTATAGTGGAAGGCTTAATGAATAGTTGTAACAGAGGTCAGATGACCTGCCAAACCTAAAATATATACTATTAGAGAAAATATTTCTTGGGGCCAGCAGGTGGCATGGTGGTTAAGGGTGCTTGACTTCCACATGACCAACTGTGGTTTGAGTTCCAGACCTGGTGGCTTGCTTTCTCACTTTCCCTCTCTCTCTCTGTTTCTCTCTCTCTCTGTGTCTCTCAAATGAAATAATAATAATAAGGTTAAATAAAAATAATGCTTAAAAGAAGAAAATGTTCTCAACCCTATTGTACTATAGTACACATATACATACAAAATGATCATGTAAAAAGAGTTCATATAAAAATTCATACAAACATGAACATTTTTATATTATGTACGTATGACGGATGTATACATATGTATATTTTCTCAATGTAAATCCCCCCAAATGCAATTACTTTGGTTAAAATAATATAAACCTGCTTTATGGCATTTGCTAAATTTTTTGCCTGGCAGGTTGATTCACTGCTGTGTTACTGGAGTGTGAAGATTTGCCCTTTCTCCACACTCTCAACACCACTGGGCGTTATCATGTTTTTAGTCTTTGTAAGTTTGAAAAGTTGAAGTATATCTCATTTTGGTTTCTTGTATTTAAATACTAGTGAGGTGGATATTCCTTCATAACGGCCACTCCCATTTTCTTTTTGAATTCCTGGCTGTGTCCTTAGGGTGTTTTCCTGTCCTAGTGATTGCTCTTTCCTGATGGTCTAGGAGACACACTTCGGTGTTACAGATATTGCACACGTAATGGTTCAGATGTCAGAGCTTTGCTTTTTCTCAAAATAGCGGTGCTCTCAGAATCCATAATCATAGTGGATGGGGTTAGTCTAAAGTCGTAGGCAGTCCTTACCATCTTAGGGTTTGTTTTAAAGGGAAGCCTTGTGAAGTATATTTGTGAGGGAAAGCAAAACCTCGGAGGGCCTGGGTGTTCCTCCTTGAGCCTGAAAGAAGGCAATCTTCTAGAAAAGAACATTGAAGTAGAGGGTGCAAAACATCCTTTCTCTTCTTTTCCCAAGCCCAGAGTTAACCTAAGTTCTTCATCAAAGTGGAAAAGCTCCCCATCGTTTTCAAGTAATCCCTTTAAAAATGATTCCATATTTGTCGAACTTAATGTCAGGAATCTCTTAGTGACAAGCCCTGTTCCTAGAGCGTGCCATGTTTAAAGCCTTTACCTCGTGATTTTTTTTTTTTTCTTTCAGAAATCAGGTAATGAACTGTTAGAAAAAGGTTAATCACTATAATGGGTAAAGTTATAGTAAAACTTCCCAAATACACTTTTGTGAAATCAGGTAGGCATCTTGACTGAGAGGCGTCAACAAGAAGGTATTTCCCAGCCCGGTGTTTTTTTCCGTCATCCAACCTGCTGGGGTTGCCCAGGGTACATGGTTTGGGAAGGCTTCAGGAGGGTGCGTATATATGCATGGACACTGGGCCAGCCTGGCCCTCACTGGACTCCCTCACATGCTCCAGGGTAATGCAATGATAGCAAGTTTTTTATGACTGAGCTGGAGGGTTGGATGCTTAACTGTTGGACAACCTGAGCCTCTGCTGAGGTTTAGCTGCCAAATCAGTGCTCCCTTTTTGTAACTCTCACTCTTACCTGTGTACTTATTAATGAATTAATTTTGCTATAGGACATGTGTACTTCCTAGAAAAAGTTAGAAAGAAACAGAGAGAAAGAAAGTGAGGAATTACTTCCCAGCTGGGATGGCTATCCCCAAATCCCTTCTCCATTTTCCTCTTGGGATTTCAGGCATGCACCCATAGGCACCTGGGGTGAGCCAGGTCTAGCCACCGGGTTGGGAATTGAACCATGTAGCTAACCAATGGGACCCAGTGCCTTAACCACCACACCACTTTGCTGGTCTTCACTCTCACATTTATTTGAGTTTTTAAATAAATAATTTTTATCTTTTTCACTGAGTTTGGACAGCATCTCAAACTTGATAATAATCTGTATTTGTTTAGCACCTCACTGGTACAAATGTGACTGTCATGCAATCTTTATGTGTGAGGGAAATGCAGCTATTATTCCCATTTTATCGATGAGTAGAAGGAGGTGCCCAGAAACGTATACATTGTTATGGGTCATCTGATGAGCATGCATCAACATTGATCTATAAACCCAGGATCCCGTTTGACTCCAAGTCCTCTGCACACCTTGGTGTGATCAAAGGATGCAGCTGGGTTGAACCCTGTTTATCTGAAGGACAGCTTCTTTTATTCAGAACAGATATTTATTGGCTCACACTGTGCACAGGACGCTTGACTGTTTTATATACAATGTATCAAACCAAGCACTGTCACCCGAGGGACAAGCTGTTGCCATTGTCATAGCTGGGTAAGGAGCCTCAGAGTAGTCGCCTTGCCCCAGAGCACCACACGCCTACGTAGAGGTTGTACTGGACTTGTCTCTGCCCTGTGGGGTCCCAGCACTGGCATTGCCAGTGCCAACATGGGCATGGTTGTCCCTTCCAGCCTTGACTCGGAGCCTCCTGGTTTCCAGCGTTGCTGGCAGGCAGCTCTGAGTGACAGAACACTCAGAGGTAATCTAATTTTAATTGGCTTGAAGACTGTGAGGGTCAATTTAAAGGAAATTATGCACACGAAGAAGGGGAGGCTTTAAAAATGACACCAGAATCTTCATAAGTGAGAAAATGTAGGGAGAACGTCTTCCCATTTGCACCCACTGTTTGCAAACTGAGCTTTTTGTGGGGATGATTTAATCGCCTCAGTTATAACAAAACAGATGAAACCTAACTAACATTAAAAAATAGCACTGGGGGACCAGCAGTTAGCGTAATGGCTATGTCGCTGGACTCCCACGTAGTCGACCGTGGTTCACATCCTGGACCCAGTGGCTTAAAACTCACGCCAGGCGCGTGTGCATGTGCGCCCAAGATCCCAAGAGGAGAATGGAGGAGAAGGGATTGCGGCGTGACCATCCCCCCAGGGGGTGATTTCCTGCTTTCTGTCTCTCTGTTTCTCTCTGTCTGTCTGGCGAGCACACGTGCCCTATAGCAAAAAACCTCTCCAAAAAAAAAAAAAAGAATAGCACTGGGTTCATCTCCTTCCTAATCCCAATTTCCAAACTGGGAGACTTTGTGTCCTCAGTGCAGCAGGGCCCTGACTTCTAATGAATTGCTTCTGAAAGCTCTTCAGCAGCTTCAGCCCGTATCATACAATGTTTCCTCTTACTTTTCCACATTTTGATCCCCTCCCCCTGCCACCACCACCTGATGGACCCCAAGAGAAATGCTATCTGGATCCTTGCCCATTAGCAAATTTGACAGTTTTCTTTTAAGTTCTGTTTCAGTTCAGGAAGAAGAGTGGCTTTATAAACCATTACCAAATCAAAGCTCCATCAGAAGAGGACAGAAGCCTCCATACATTGCGATGAATTTTTTTTTTGTGCTGTATTTTATGCCAGTGTTAGTGAGATTTCACAGCTGGTTGTTAAAAAATCTTAGGGTCAGTGTTCTGTGCTATTTATGTCATAAGAAACAGGAGAAATAAAATACCCTAAAGATATGAAAACATTTTATAAATCGACATATTTTTGGCATATGTTTCTCTTCCAGGGCCTATGAGGTGATTTATGTGCTCCGATGAGGTGCTGGGAGAAAGGCCTCCCCTGGCCGCCGCCTAATGGTCCAGGCACCTCCAAAGTATTGATACAGCTGACCTGGCTCAGGCCCAGTGATGGCGAGGGAGGGCGGGCAAGGAAATGGGGCCAATTTATTGCTTTTCAGAAAGCAGGCAGAGAAAATGGCACCAGTGACCTAAGTCACAGTTTCCTCGAAAGGTAGAAATGGCTAACAATTCATGTTAACTACTGTCACTAGCAAGCCGGCCTGCTTGTCTTCACTGTAAATTTGAATGACTGGATTCTTTTTGAGAACACCATAATGGAGCCCTCAGCTCCTGCTGCTGGGAGCAGTTCCAGTCTCACCTCAAACACAAAGACCCAGAACCTGGGTCTCTAATGAGATACGAAAAGATCTCTCAGAGCAGACATCTTCCATAGTAGAGGAATGGACTTTAAATGTCTAGTCGTGACTAGGTGATGGTCTCCATCATCCATTCCTTTCCTCCCCCCACCGGCAACACTTTAAACTGTACTGAAGTACCAGAATTAGCAACACTGCCGGGAGAGGATGAAACAGTTTTTGTTCTATGTTCGGGTCATCTGGAACCCAGCAAATCAAATCAAACACGAAAACTGCAGATTATAGACATTGTTAGAATATTTGAATAAGAGTTTGAACTTGGAAATCTCCTCTGTGGACTATAGCAGAGAGTTTAGGGCTTCTCCCAAGCACCCTGTCTCTCTTTGTTTGTGGTTTTCATGAAACGTCACTTTAGGAAAGGAATACGTGTCTTGTTTAAGCTTCTGAAAGAATCACTGGACTGGACAGATGTGATCAGAACCTCAGGCTTTGGCAGTGTTCAGGACGGAGACCTCTCCTGTGGACAGTCCGGAGTAACAGCAAGGGCTTGGGGTATCACTTCCCTACTTTTTTTTTAGGCATGGGCCTGCTTGGCCACAGAGGCATCTTTCCTTGAAGGAAAGAGTGGGTTAGGGTAACTGTCTTCTTTTGGCTTCTTAAGTTACAGATTAGTTTGGCCATCATCACTTGTTCTTTGTGAATCTGAGATGTTCTTTTGCTGAACTGAATGGAGATCATTTAGGGACTCATAATTGTACCTGTAATTTACCTGAACTACAGCTTTTGTGTTCTAATGTTACCTCATGGTATAACAGAATAATTTTTTCATATTAAAAGTTGATTTTATGTACCAGGAAGTATTGTATTAACTAGGGTTAGAATCAACCTCACAGACAGACTCAAAAATAATCATGGTCTATAGTCCTCACAGATATTTTCTTTCACTTCAGAGAGGTCTGTATATAGACAGTGAGGATCCTAAATCTCTGCCTTTATTTGTTCTACCACCCTCAGCATGCAGCTTTCATCAGAGTTGTCTCAGGGCTCAAGGTGGCTGCTTTAGCTCTTGTCAACAGAACTATGGTCCAGGCAGCAGGATGAATGAAAAAGAGACAGCCAAAAAGTTCACTACTGCCTGTTTCCCTCTTATGGACCTTTCCCAGACATCATCCAACTGCCACTGACATCTCCTTGGCCTTCCGAGCTACAAGAAAGGATGGAAACTATAGTCATTTAGCCAGGCACACTGGCGCATGGAAGGAATCTCATGTTCTGTCCTTAAGAAGAAGGGGAGTGGGAGCATGTGGAAGTGGCTCAGTCTCTGCCATAGCAATATTTGAAAAGGGAAAGATGATGGCACGGCACTCGCTCCCTTTCCTCTTGGGGTGGTAGCAGCCACAAAGTAGAGAAGCCACTCTGGGAGCATTTGCTGAATACTTTGCCTTCTGAGCAGGGTGCTGAATTAATCACCAACTAGAGAGAGAGAGAGATACCTGAGCCCTGGGCAAACCTCATACTTTCCCACCCAAGAAAGAGAATGCCAGCACTCCCACTGCACATTCTAACTGAAAAGAGTATTTTGCAAAAGGAAGAATGTTCTAGAGGTTTTGAAGTTGTTCCAACCAAAGTAAAATCTTTCTGCAGAAAAAATGCCGTTTTACAAATATGGATTTCAACCAAGATTATTATATCCAGCAAGATTATCCTTCATATGGGGAAAAAAAGAGTAAAATCTTCTTAAAGGAAACCTGAAAGAATTTGCCAACACCAGACCAGCTCTTCAAGAAACTCTGAAGAGAGTCCTATTTCTGGAAAATTAAAGAATGAACAGCCAGAAATAAGGGAAAAAAGAAAACCAAGACAATGGCCAACTTCAAGTTAGGGACAAGTTTGGAAATATCAATTATAACATTGAATGTTAATGGATTAAATTGTCCAATCAAGAGACACAGACTGGCTGAATGGATAAAAACAGAAACCCTCTATCTGTTGCCTACAAGAAATGCATCTAATGGATAAAGACATACATAGACTAAAAGTGAAGGGCTGGAAAAAGGTACTCCATGCAAATGGGAACCAAAAAAGAGCTGGAGTCGTGATACTAATTAATAGACTTTAAAATAAATAAGGTTCAAAGAGGCAAAGAAAGGCACTACATAGTAGTAAAAGGGCTAATCCATCAAGAAGACTTAACGATGATAAACATCTATGCACCTAACTCAGGAACACCCAAATACATGAAGGAAAGATTGTTAGATCTAAAAGGTGAAATAGGCTGCAACACACTATTTGTTGGGGACCTCAACACCCCATTATCCCTTCTGGACAGATCATCTAGAACAAAAAATAAGTAAAGAGATAAAGGACCTAAATGATGCCATAAATAAAATGGACATAATAGGCATCTATAGAACCTTTCACCACAAAACCATGAGATAAACATTTTTTTCACCCTCCACAGGGAATCTTGTCAAAGATTGACCACATGACAGGGCCCACAGCAAGCCTTTATAGATTCAAAGGCATAGAAACTGTATCTAGCATCTTCTCCTACAATGATGGAATTAAACTTCATATTAATTTCAAGAAAAATCCTCAAACATACACAAATACTTGGAAACTAACTTACTCGTGAATGACTTCACAACTACTGAAGAAATTAAGACTGAAATAAAAAGATTCGTGGACACCAATGACAATGAGGGCATGATTTTCCATAATCTTTGGGACTCTGCAAAAGCAGTCATAAGAGGGAAGTTTGTAGCAACTAGTGCTCCTAAGAAGAAGATGGAAAAAAGGCAAATAGATCACAAAACATCATGCCTCAAAGAACTGGAAAAGCAGAAGCAAAAAAAAAAAAATCCAAAGAACTCCAAGAGAAAATAAATAATAAAGATCCGAGCAGAGATAAGTGAAATAGAAAATGAACTATACAAAAAATAAATGAAAGTAAAAGCTGCTTCTTTGAAAAGATAAACAAAATCAATATATCACTAGCTAGAATAATTAAGAAGAAGAGAGAAAGGAACCAGGTAAATCAAATTTGCAATGAAGTAGGCAATATAACAACAGACATAATGGAAATGTAAAACATCATTAGAGGATACTATGAACAACTATACACTAACAAGAAAATCTGGGTGATATGGACAAATTACTGGACACATATAATCTACTGAGATTGAGTCAGGAGGATGTAGAAAGAATGAATAGACCCATAACAATCCAGGAGATTGAATCAATAATAAATAATCTCCCAACAAAGAAAAGCCCTGGTGATGGCTTTACCTCTGAATTCTACAAAACTTTTTTTTTCTTTTTTGCTATAGGGCGCGGGTGCTCTCCAGAAAGACAGAGAGAGACAGAGAGACAGAAAGCAAGAAGTCACTCCCCAGGGGGGATGGCCACACTGCAATCCCTTCTCCTCCATTCTCCTCCCGGGATCTTGGGCACACACGCACACGCGCCTGATTTGAGTTTAAGCCACCGAGTCTGGGACTCGAACCACGGTCAACTACATGGGAGTCCAGCAACATAGCCATTATGCTAACTGCTGTTCTCTCTACAACACTTTTAAAGAAGAGTGAACCCCCATTCTGCTCAAGTTATTTCTAAAGATCCAAAATGGTGAACTCTCCCAAATTCATTCTATGAAGCCTCCATCACTCTTATCCTTAGAACAGACAAGGACAGGACAAGGAAGGAAAATTATAGACCAATATCTCTGATGAATATAGATGCAAAAATTCTCAATAAGATACTAGCAAATCGTTTCCAACAACATATAAAGAAGATTATATATCACGACCAGGTAGGCTTTATTCCAAGGATGCAAGGTTGGTTTGACATACATAAAACCATAAATGCTATACAGCCTAGTAACAGAAAGAAAGATAAAAACCATATGATCATATAAATTGATGAAGAAAAAGCATTTGATAAGATACAACATCCATTCATTTATTATTATTTTTATTTATTTATTTGGAGAGGTTTTTGCAATAGGGCGCGTGTGCTAGCCAGTCAGACAGAGAGAGACAGAGAAATAGAAAGTGAGAAATCACCCCCCGGGGGGATGGCCACGCCGCAATCCCTTCTCCTTTATTCTCCTCTCGGGATCTTGGGCACGCATGCACACGCACCCGGCATGAGTTTTAAGCCCCCGGGTCCAGGACGCGAACCGCAGTCAGCTACATGGGAGTCCAGTGACACAGCCATTATGCTATCTATCTAATTGCTGATCCCAACATCCATTCATGATCAAGAATCTCAGCAAAACTGGCATAGAAGGGTAATTTCTCAACACAATAAAAGCTATCTATGAAAAATCCATAGCTAACATCATCCTGAACGAGGACAAGTTGAAAGTCTTCCCAGTAAACATTGGTATAAGACAAGGATGCTCACTTTCTCCACTCCTCTTCAATATAGTACTGGAACAATGAAATCAGAAAAGAGAATAAAATAAAAGACATTCAATTTGTGAAAGAAGAGGCGAAA
>NW_006198322.1:8029-13417 GCF_000334495.1 Tupaia belangeri chinensis | reverse complement strand
AGAAGAGGCGAAACTATATTTGCAGATGATATGATTGTATACATAGAGGACCCAATGGTATCCATGAAAAAAATTCCTGGAAGAAATAAATTAATGCATTAAAGTTGCAGGATAGAAAATCAACATACAGAAATCTATAGCAGTTCTATATATGAACAGCAGGCTGACTGAGATAGAACTCAAAAAAGTAATTCAATCTACTATAGCCACTAAAAGCATAAGATACCTAGGAATAAATCTAACCAAAGAAGTTAAAGACCTACACAAGGAAACCTATGAGAAGCTAAAAAAGGATATTGAAAATGATACAAAAATGTGGAAGGACATCCCATGTTCCTGGATTGGAAGAATTAACCAAAATGGCAATTCTACCCAAATTAATCTACATTTGATGCAATCCCACTGAAAGTGCCAGAGGCATTCTTCAGAGATCTAGAAAAGACAGTCATACAATTTGTCTGGAATCATAGAAGACCTCGTATCACCAAAGCAATCCTGCCCAAGAAGAGTGGAGCGGGTGGCATCTCATTCCCTGACCTGAAAATATACTACAAAGCTGTGATAATCAAAACAGCATGGTACTGGCACAGAAACAGACAGGAGGACCAATGGAACAGAATAGAGTCCCAAGAAATAAACTCCCAAACATAAAGCCAACTGATTTTTGACAAAGGGTACAAGTCAGTATAGTGGGAAAAGGAAAACCTCTTTAGCAAATGGTGCTGCAAAAACTGGATATCTACCTGCAGAAAGATGAATCTAAATCCCTCCCTCTCATCATTGACAAAAATTAACTCAAGGTGGATCAAAGATCTAAACCTATGATCTCAAACTATAAAATTATTGCTGGAGAACACTGGGGAAACTCTGAGAGACATTGGGTAGGCAAAGACTTCTTAAATAAGGCCCCCAAAGCCCAGTCAATAATCCCAACAATAGACAAATGGGATTACACCAGATTAAGATGTTTCCACACTGCCAAGAACACAGTAATCAGTGTGAATCAACAGCCCTCAGAATGGGAAAATATTTTTGTAAACTATACATCAGATAAGGGACTGATAACCAGAATACACAGGGAACTCAAGCAGCTGTCCTGAAAAAAGGTGATCAACCCTATTAAAAGATGGGAGAAAGAGTTGGAAAAACCACTTTCTAAGGAAGATATATGAATAGCCAAAAGGCATAAGAAAAAAAAATGCTCAACATCCCTCATTAAAAGGGAAATGCAGATCAAAACCACATTGAGATACCACCTAACCCCTGTCAGAATGACTAAGATTTAAAAAAAAAATGATAAGTGTTGGCGGGGATGTGGTGAAAGGGGAACTCTCCTGCACTGCTGGTGGGAATATAAATTGGTTCAGCCACTATGGAGAACCATATGAAGATTCTTAAAAAATTTACAAATATAACTACCATATGATCCAGCAGTCCCACTCCTTGGTATCTACCCAAAGGACAGAAGAATTGTTAGTTGGAAAAGTGCTTGCACATCGATATTTATTGTGGCATTATTCACAATCGCTAAGACATGGAACCAACCCAAATGCTCATTAACAGATGAATGGATTGAAAATGTGTGGCACATATACTCTGTGGAATACTACTAAGCCATAAAAAAACAAGACCCTGCCTTTTGACAGAAAGTGGATGAATATGGAAGATTTATTACTGAGTGAAGCAAGCTAGGTTATGGTGGAGAGACATTGTATGTCTCTACTTAATATATACCAAATGTCTGCACTCTATAGCTGAAACTGAATGACTAGAGGATATAGAAATATATAAAATGGTTATAAATACTGGATACAGTGTGGGAAGAAGGTGGGTGAAGGAGGAGAGACTGAGCAGGGACATTGGGGAGAGAAATGGAGGGGTGGGTCATTTGTTGGACAGAGAAATGGGTTATTGTCTGTTGAGGATGATGTGTATAGTATTCCAGCTGGATTGGTGAGAAATGTATACATGTTAGAATATTCATTTTGCAAGCTAAGTGACATATGTGATTGAATGTATAAAAGAAATGAAATAAAATATATTTTTAAAAAAATGAATGTTTTTCAGAATGTTCTGTTCATTCTGAGAAAAGGAATATAGCCATGTGTCTGAAGTATATGCATAAAATTACAGATTATATGAGTAATACTTTTTAAAAGAATTATTTTATTTAACTTTATTTTTATTTACTCATTTATTTATTTTAATTTGACAAGATTGAGACAGAGTGAGAGCGAGAGCGAGAGAAAGCAAGCCACCAGACTCAGAACTCAAACTGCGGTCAGCCATGTGGGAGTCCAGTGCCCTTAACCACCATACCACCATGCCACCTGCCGGCATGAGTAATATTTAAAAATATATTTAATCTATAGTGTTTTGTTTTGTTTTGAGGCTTTTGCCATAGGGTGCATGTGCTCACTGGTGAGATAAAGAGAGAAAGAGAGAGAAAGCAAGAAATCACTCCCCAAAGGGGATGGCCATGCTGCGATCCCTTGTCCTCCTTTCTTCCCTTGGGATTTTGGGTGCACATGCACACACACACACCTGTGCCAAGTATGGTTTTTGAGCTGCCAGGTCCAGGACTCTAACCACTCAGTCAGCTATGCAGGATCCAGCGTCTTACCCACCATACCATCTGTTGGCCCTATAGTGCTTTTAATATTTTTTCTTTGCTCAAAGAGTCCTGTCTCTGAAGACTGAAATTCCCTGGGGAAAAACATGACTTACGAAGTCAACCTCATGGGGTTACTTGGGGCAGACCACTACAACTCTCTGTTGCTGTTGTATTATTTTTGTGTATTAGTATTAGATTATTGGTCTTTGAGTATAAGCATTGGGATATAAAGATATGGCATAATTGGTTTAATGTAGCTGTTTAGAAAAATAAATGGTTTTGATGAATTCTAATATTGAAGATTGTCAAGTTAATGTAGATGACAGAAAGACTGGTGTGTGTCAGTGAGATTTTCCTAGTGAGGAATGATACATGTTTGGGCTAAAATTACATTTAAAGGAAACTTGATTCTTTACAAGGAGAGGATGGGGTATAGGCAGTTCTTAACTGGGGTGACATGGAGCAATATGGTTGGTGATAGAAAGCTAATATTCAGATTGAATGAGTCTTTTTTTGGGGGGGGATTGCTATAGGGAACGTATGCTCATCAGAAAGACAGAGATAGACAGAGAGATAGAAAGCGAGAAATCACCCCCCAGGGGGGATGGCCGTGCTCCAGTTGCTTCTCCTCCATTCTCCTCTCAGGATCTTGGGCATGCACGCACACACGCCCGGCGCGAGTTTAAGCCACTGGGTCTAGGACTCGAACTGCTGTCGACTACATGGGAGTTCAGCGACATAGCCGTTACGCTAACTGCTGGTCCCCTGATTTAGTATATTTTAACAAATAGTAATCCTACTATTGCGTTATATTACTAAAAACAATATTAAGTTTTGTAACACTTTCTAATAAGAAAGAATTCATGGGAATAATCCTTACAGTATTGTAATTTATCATGCTTTAAGAGGGAAACAACTCATTCTTCTTGAGAAAGCTGATTATTTCCCACCTAATTAAAAGGCTAACATTTTAGGGTCCATGTGCAGTTAAGACCCACAAAACCTTCCTGCTGTGTACAAGTGCTTGAAATGTATTTTAGAATATTTTACATTTTTTTCACACCAGTTGTGCTCCTGTGTTGATAATGTCTTGCTGATACATTAATAGCCGGAGAACAGTGTTTTATTGTTTCTCTGCTTGGTTTGTAATGAAAATCCCAGGGCTGCCTCTCCTGATCCTCTTCCTTCTGCTCTCTCTGGATCAGACCTTCCTCCCCGCCCATGCTAACACCCGCCAGGCTTCACCACTGGTTCCTGGACATTGCAGTAACTGCCCTCCTTCTGCCTCTGGCTTCTACTTCTGCCATAGATCCTGCACGTGACAGCCAGGTTGTTCTCATAATATGACTTTGGTCAACTCATCACCAAGCTCAAGAACATTCATCAATACTGAATTGATGACAGATCAGTTCTGAGTGCTATCGCTTGGCATTGGTCACATAGGTCTTACCTTTCCTACCTTTCCTCTCGTTATTTCCGAACACAAACCCCTCTTTTTAGTCTAATCTGTGCAACTCCTGGTCCCCCAAAGTACCATTTTCCCATTGTAGTTTTGCCTGGTGCTATCCTATCTGCCAGCATTGCCACCTTCTAAGTTCCATTCTTCCAGCAAAGTACATGAGGACTCCTCTTGGTCTGACTACCTGAGAGTCAGTGGTTTCTCCAACACTGAGTTTTTGAAGCACACATTGTACCTGCCACATAGGATACCATACACAGTATTTTCCATATGTCTATCTTCTAAGCAGTTTGAGGATCAAGGTTAGATGTCAGGTGTTTGACACAATTCTTTTTAGTTTTCGTTGTTGTTGTGGTAAAAACTCGTAACATCAAATTTATAATCTTAACCATTTTTCAGTATACTAAAAAGTATACTGTACTGTACTGTTAACCATATGTACATTGTTGTGCAAATCTCTAGAATTTTTTAATCTTGAAGAACTGAAACTCAGTACCCATTGGATCACAATTCCTTATTTTTCCCCTTCCCCAGTTTTTGGAACTACCATTCTACTTTCTCTATTTAAGATTTGACACTTCGAATATGTTGTATAAGTGAAATTACGTAGTAGGTGTCTTTTGGTAACTGGCTTATTTCACTTAGCTTTATGTCCTCAAGCCTTATCCATGTTGTAGCACATACTAGGACTTCCTTTTTATTTCTGAGTAGTATTACACTGTACATATACATAGATTGATCATCCTTAATCCTTAAGCCAAAACACTACAAAAGTTCAATTTTTTTGAGTGCTGACATGATGCCACAAGTGAAAATTTTCCAGACGTGACCTTATCTGATGGGTCACAGTCAGAACACTGTAATGCAAAAATATTGTATAAAATTACCTTTAGTCTATGAATATAAACTGTATATGAAGCATAAATGAAATTTGTGTTTTGACCTAGGTCCAATTCTCAAGATATCTCATTATGGAAATGCAAATATTTCAAAATTAAAAAAAAAAATCTAAAACACTTCTGGAACCAAGCATTTCAGATAAGGGGAAATTCACCTTACACTACTTTTTATTTATTCACTCACCTGTCAATGGACACTTGGGTTACTTCCGTGTTTTAGCTATTTTAAATCATACTACAAGGAATATGGGTGTGCAAAATCTCTTCTAGATTCTGTTCTTGTGGATAAACACTCCCAAGTAGGATATAATAATTCTATCCCTAAGGTTTAAGGAACTGTCTTGTTGTTTTTTCATAGGGGCTTTATCATGTTACATTCCCACAAACAGTAAGGGTTCCAATTTTTCCACATTCCT
>NW_006198322.1:0-8011 GCF_000334495.1 Tupaia belangeri chinensis | reverse complement strand
ACTTTTTTTTTTTATAATAGATATCCCATTAACTATGAGGTGATTTCTCATTGTGGTTTTGATTTGCATTTTCTTGATAATTACTGAGTCTTTTCATGTGATTATTGGCCATTTGTATGTCTTCTTGAAGAAATATCTACTTTTCTAAATCTTTTGTCTATTTTTAAACTTGATTATTTTTATTATTGTTAAATCATGGGAGTTCTTTATATATTCAGGATATTAATGTCTTTTCAGAATATGATTTGACAATATTCTCTGACATTCCATAGGTTGTCTTTTTAGTCCATTGTTTCCTTTGCTAAACAAAAGATTTTAAGTATAATATAATTCCATTTGTCTGTTTTTCTCTTGATGCCTGTGTTTTTGGTGTTATATTCAAGAGATCATTGCTAAATCCAGTGTCTTGAAGCTTTTCCCCAAGTTTTCTTTTTTTAAAAAAGAATTATTTTATTGAACTTTATTTTTTATCCATTTATTTATTTTAATTTGACCAGAGAGGAGGGTCAGAGAGAGAGAGAGAGAGAGAGAGAATAAGCAAGCCTCTGGGTCCGGGACTTGAACAGTGGTTGGCCATGTGGGAGTCCAGCACTCTTAACCACTATGCTACCTGCCAGCCCCACCCCTAATTTTCTTCTAGAAGTTGTATACTTTCAGATCTGATGTTTAGGTCTTTAATTTTTTTTCATTCAGTTAATTTGTGTAATATGATGTAAGCTAAGAGTCCAACTTCATTCTTTTGCATGTGGCTATTCCATTACACTGTTTGTTGAAGATACTGTCCATGGCCCTTCGTGCAGTCTTGGTATCTCTGTTGAAGATCATTTGATCAGATATGTGAGAGTTTATTTCTTGACTCTCTCTTCTGTTCCAATGATCTATATGTCTGTCTTTATGTTAGTACCACAATATTTTGCTTACTGTAGTTTTGCAATACATTTTGAAATCAGGAAGTATGAAGCTTCCAATTTTGTTCTTTTCTCAAGATTATTTTGGCTATTCACAGTCCTTTGTGGTTCCTTATGAATTTTAGGATTGTTTTGGCTATATTTACAAAAAAATTACTATTGGGATTTTTATATGGATTGCATTGACTCTATAGATCATTTTGGGTAGTACATGTATTTTAATAATATTAAGTCTTCCAATCTGTGGACATGAGATGTCTTTCCATTTAGCAGAATTTTCTTTTCTTTTTTGGGGGGAGAGGTTTTTGCTATAGGGCACGTGCACTCACCAGACAGAGGCAGAGAGACAGAAAGTGAGAAATCACCCCCCAGGGGGGATGACCACACCGCAATCCCTTCTCCTCCATTCTCCTCTTGGGATCTTGGGCGCGCATGCACACGTGCCTGGTGTGAGTTTTAAGCCACCCGGTCTGGGACACGAACCACGGTCGACTACGTAGGAGTCCAGCGACATAGCCATCACGCTAACTGCTGGTCCCATTTAGCAGAATTTTCTATATGCAACGTCAAGTTTGTAGTTTGCGATGAAACGATATTAAAAAAAATAAAAACCCACCCAAGTTCTCTTTCTCTCTCTGTCTCTCTCTCTCTCTGTGTGTGTGTGTGTGTGTGTGTGTGTGTGTGTGCACTTGCATTTTCTTTTAGAAGAGTAGGAAGAGAAAAAGAAATTAACACATGTTCAGTACTTTCAGTGTATCACCTATGTATGACTATTCTCAGTTCAAACACCTGAAATAAGCATTAGTATCCTAAATTTGCAAAGAAAAAAACTAAGACTCACATTTAATAACTTCAGTTATTAAAAGTCATGCAGCCAGTACATGGCACAATATGCCTAATGTGGGTTTGTCTGACATCCAAAGCTGTGATGAATTCATTCTCATTCTCATTCTCAACTTTCCTCTCCTCCCCACTCCGTACTTCCTCGTTTCTCTCTCTTCATGCTGATACTTTCCACTTCTGTCGATGTGAGCTGTTGACTGTCTTCATGCTGGGACTGGGTAATGCCAAGGTCATTTGGGCAAGGCGTTTCAACAGGGTAAGACTGAGCTAATGGAACGACCCAATGTCCTCTGATTTTATTCACTAAACCTCATGTCTTTGAACAGCTAATATTTGAAGATGGATTTGAATTTAAAGATGCAAACAACCCTCCCAATCCTGACACCCTTGTGAATCTCTAGAACCATTTTGTTTTGGTGTCATTAAGTCATCTGGTGGCTTTTCAAGCCCTTTCTATCTCTGCCTCCTCTATTTATTTAGAATGTGTTATATAATTTCTACTGCCAAAGAGGGAACAAATCACGCAGAGAACACACCTATTAACTATGTTTAAGATCTGCCCAGGAATGTGGAACATGTTTAAATATAAAACTGAGAATGAGGAGTTTGACATTGATTGATTTTAGGAATAAAGTAGAACTAATCCACGATACCGATCTCATAGAGAAATATTTTCATAAAATTCCAGAATATTTGTGGGAACTGGACGTTAATTAGAGCCCCATTGTACAGGGATAAGTAGCATGATCGTTTGACTTGATGTAGTTACTGAAAGGAGTGGAGCATGATTGGAACAAGTCTGTGCATTTAGGTACTGGGTTTGTTTAGAGATGCTTATATATAATATGGGGTCAGTTGAAAAAACACTTAAAAACGCATCTCAACAGTTTCTGTGTGCTATTGAAAGTAATTAAGAGTACAAATATACATCAGAATTTGGGTGGGAAATGAATGGAAATAATGGGCATGTTTCTTTGTGAACTTTGATGGATCACGATGAATAGGAACACAGTATTTTATCCAAAAGCAAGTATGAAGGATGTTTCAACAATTATAATATCTACTAAGATCTTCCCATTTTAAATCAACTGCATACAATGAGAATGTATTAAGTTCTTATGCTTCCCAAGTTAGGGACATGCGAGAACTTTGGAAGGAGGTTTGGAGAGGGCAAAGACGGTTAAAGCACTGGAATGTGAGATGTGAGGGGGTCGAGACAGCTGGTGTGAGACATAGACGGTCAGGTCACAATATCTTCTCTTCATACAGTGAATGCTGAGTAGAGTGGAAGAGGCTCCGCAGAGATACTTTCAGACTCCCGTCCATCTTGACATAAAAACAGACTATCTTTTACAGGAGAGTTGATGAGAGAGAAATGATATCATCCTGTAAATATATATTTTTTTTCTGACAAATGGCCAAAATATCAGTCTTCAGTACTAACAGTAAATGGCATGGTACTTTACTTTTTTAATGCCCTGGTACTTTCATCCTTGTGTTTGTCCAGTGCCATTTCAGACTCTCCACTACACTCGGAGCTTTCAGCTGAGTGAACTTGTTTTCAGTCAGCTTATATAGTATCGGTCAATTTATATAGTGTGTATTGGGCCGTCAGGAAAGTCATGACACATTTTTGCAAAGAAAAATATGTCATGACTTTCTCAATGACCTAATAATATCCTCACAGTATAAGTAATAGATATACACAGAATAATTCTGTATATGACTATATATATGTGTGTGTGTGTGTGTGTGTGTGTGTAACTTGCTTACTATAGTTGAGTGAATTTATATACAGTTCAAAACAAGGTGCCAAATGTTCTGGGGTGTCATAAATAGGCAAGTTTTGGAAGTTCTGAAATAGGTTTGTGGTGGTAGTGATTGGAGACTGTTTCTAGCAGTGGGCACATGCCAAGTTACCAGAGTGTTTGAGAAATCGAAAGCCCAGAGCTGCTGAAGCACAGCAGAGGCTGGGAGGGTGTTGGAGATAAGGTCAGAGGGGTGGGCAGGAGTCCGGTCACAAAAGGACATAATTCTTCTCTTCTTCAAGAGGATTTCTACCCTGACTCAAGTGAACCCTCCTCTTTCTCGTTGTCCCCTGGAGCTCACAGCTAAGGCCTCGTGACCTGGCCTCTGCATCGAGCTGTCCCATCTTAGGTTTCCCATCCTGCCTTTAGTAGTCTGTCTGGTTTACAGGTATGAGGCAAACCTCCCGTGCCGGCAGTGTGCTGGAAAGGCCACGGCCAGCAGAATTCTATCGGGCCGGCTGGGACCCACTTGGGGCTCCTGCCTCCCATGTACTCAGGGAGCTGCCTCAGCACATGGACTGTGATGCGGTTTCTGCAGAGGGGCCAGGATGCAGATCTCTGCTGACCCACTTACCCTTCTGCCCCAGAATGTCCACCTCCAGGGACCCTGAGCCAGTCTGAGACCATCATTGTAAAGCCCAAAGAGGCACCGAATCCAACCTGGAGCTAACCTCTCATCTTCTTCAATAGAAGAAAATCACACAATACAGAAAAACAGAGCTTCCTTCTGCTATGATTTCCTAGTTTAAATGACACGAAGCAACAGCCCATGCTGGTATTCGTCATGCAGACAGTCTGTGGGACCCAGTTGCTCAGGGAATTATGATTTTAAGGGAACATACAATGGTCTGGACATGGGGAGGAGTGGGAAAGGTGAAAAAGAATGAAAAACAAAGGCTTTTTAACTAGCAGAAGAAACAATGTTTTTAGATTCAACAAGGCCCTGAGATTTGCCCTTGTTATATGATGAGAAAGCCATGCAGAATTTCACCTTTCTTTGTTTTGATGATCTGAGGGTGGGGAATTCAAAATACCAGCAGATCATGAGGGCTAGTCAGGGCCTGGCCACTGACAGGACTCTGAAGATGTGTGTTAAACTAACACATGAGAGAATAGATGAAAGTGTGCTCGCAGGGTGAGGAAGTTGAGACAACCGAAGGTGAGGATGGTCATCACTGTTGATTTTTAAGGAAATAATTTGATGCAAGTTAAAGAGATTTTTTTATTAACTCAACCTTAGAAGAAACAATTTTTGGAGTGTTAAAACTAAAGTTATACATTTGTCTCATAAGCAAAGTGTATGAGTGTATTATAGCAGCTGGAGAAAAGAAAAGATGGAGAGCCCGCGAGTGGCATAGTAGTTAAGGCAGCTGGATCCCACATGGCTGACCACGATTCATGCCCAAGACTTGGCAGCTTGAGAAACACAGTGGGTGTATGTACACACATACCCAAAATCCCAAAGGGAAGGAGAGATGGACAGGGGATGGCAGTGTGACCATCTCCCACGTTGAGTGCTTCCTCTTTCCCTAAGTAATATGATTGAATGTATTAAAAAGGTACCTTCTGATAAATAAAGAAAAAAAGAAAAAAAGAAAGAAAGAAAGAAAGAAAGAAAGAAAGAAAGAAAGAAAGAAAGAAAGAAAGAAAGAAAGAAGAGAAAGAAGAGAAAGAGAGAGAAAGAAAGAGAGAGAAAGAAAGAGAGAGGAGAGAAAGAAAGAAAGAGAATCCGTTATTAAAGCCACAAGTACAAGGAGCCTGAGACTAACTTACTCTTTGGATTAATTTTATTAAATAACCTTCTTATTTTGGAATAATTGTAGATTTACAGAAAAGTTGCAAAGATGGTCCAGAGAGTTCCAGTGCCCCTAGCCAGTTTCAGCATCCCCTAATATTAACATCTTACCTCCCCAAGGTGCACTTTTCAGAACTAAATATCCAGCACTGGTACGTTACTGCTAACTGCACTCTAGACCTTGTCTGATCTTATCTGGATCTCCTCGGTTTTTCATTCCTGTCCTTTTCTGTTCCAGGATACCACATTGCATTTAGTCATTGTCTCCTTAGTCTCCTCTGGTCTGTGACAGCTTCTCAATCTTTCCCGTTTTTCATGCCCTTGACAGTTTTGAGGACTATGGTCAGGCATGTGGTAGAACGTCCCTTGAAATGGCTTTGTTAGATGTTTTCTCATGCTTAGACTGGGCTTTTGGGTTTTGGAGGAGAATACCACAGAGGTGAAGTGCTCCTGTCCCATCATTTCAGTGGTTATATAGCCACATAATGTCACTGGGGACATTGATTCTGATTAATCAAACATTTGTTTTTATTTGGCAGAGGGCACAGAGAGACAGAAGGAAAGGAAGAGGGAAAAAGTACCCTCGGTGGGATGTGGTCTTGCTGCGATCTCTTTTCCATTTCTCCATTCTGTTGTGATTTGGGGCATGCATGCACATGCATGTTTTTTAAGCCTCTTAGGCTGGGATTCATACCACAGTTGGTCATTTGGGGTCCAGCTCCCTTAACCATCAGGCCACAGGCTGGGCTTGGATTAGTCTTTTTCTGACCACAGTTCTTGCCTTCACAACATGTCACCATCCTTACAGACAACTTTCTATCTGTCCAGGCTTACGTTAGGAGACATAGAGACCCTCTCAAAGATCCCCACAACCTTCTCTCTTTATATTTTCTCTGAGGCCCAGTTGCCGTAATTATTCTCTTATTGTAGGTATCAACATGTTCTCCCTTTATGGAGGTTTCATGCTTGAGTGTGTGTGTGTGTGTGTGTGTGTGTGTGTGTGTGTGTGCATGTATGGAGCAGTTTTATTTTTTAAGGTTTTTGCCATAGGGTGTGTGCTCACCAGGAAGAGAAAGTGAGAGGGAAAGTGAGAACTCACTCTCCAGCAGGATGGCCATGCTGCAATTCCTTATTCTCCATTTTCCTCTCAGGATTGTGGGCATGCACACACACATGCACCCAGAGTAATTTTTAAGCCACCAGGTCCAGGACTCAAACCAAGGTTAACATTATGGGAATCCAGAGCCTTAACCACCATGCCACCTGCTGGCCCTCTTGAGTATATGTTTAATCATCAAAGAGAATGAATGAAACAGACATGCACTTTAAAAAGACTTGCTTAGAGCTTGTAGGAGGAAACGAAAGAGCATAAAGATGGGAGGAAAATGGCAGGCCAAAGTAGACAGCCAAATCAAATAGGGGCAAAATTTGTGATAAAAATAGCAAATGGAAAAGCAGTGGTCAACACCAAGAGCTAAAAAATGGAAAGTTTCCAACTTTAAAATAAAATTTTGTGGAAGTTGAAGAAATTTAAGTGGTTCAAGTTTGTATGGGAAGAGAAATATAGATGGAAAAATAAGTTTCAAACAGGTAAGGCAAACTTTAGTGAAATGCCAATTCTGATTTTGCAAAAGGAAAGTGCTGTGATTTGGAAAGCAGCTCCTAAGTGATGAATAGCTATCAGCTCAGCTCAGGCTCAGTGAAGAGGGCGAGGAAGGATTGTCCAGAAGACCAGAAATTTGGTCTGTCTTCTTTGCATAACCGTAAGAGCTAGTGTTTTGTTTGTTTTGAGAGGAAAATAACCAAAGAATTTGAAAAACTGTAAGAAATCTCTTACAAATTTTTAGGTTGGTAGATGGTATTTTGTTTGTTTATTTTGAGAGGAAAAAAAAAGGCACTCGTATATCTCCTAAATGTGGTTTAGGCCCACAGCGGCATACTGAAAATTCTCTTCCACTCGAAAGAATTTGCTGTGAACTTTCTCTGTTTAGGCATTGTGCAGGGGTCCCTGGGCTAGTCTGTGCCCTTGCTGTTCCTCAGCTCCCACTTGTGGTCTTGCTAATTTAGATCATGGGAGTCAAGTCTCTCTGGCAGGCAGGTTTTGTTTCTGGTCGTTTTCTTCTGTAGCACAGGTCATGCACCCTAGCATTTAGAAGAGTGCATTACTCAGTGGGGTAGGTGATCTGTTTCAGCCCTGCTCTCTGACCCCGTAAGTACTAGACCATACTGATTCCCTCACTCACTTCCCCATGCCTTTGCCTGAGGAGCTTTCTACCAGCCTGGTACAGGGACCATGGATTTGTCTCTGTAGGCATGCTGTGTTCTACAATGCCCATACCAAGCAAGCTTGGTTGTTTGCAGGTGTCCGGCCTTGTGGAACCTTCAGTCCCACCCAGTACACATGTCCTGCACTGTGCATCACGGACATCGCCTCAGGGCCATGGGAATCCATGTCATTCACACAGAACGATGAAATACATCGAGCCTTCAGATGTCGTAAAGAACAGACGGTTGGACTGGGGCCAGCCAAGTGGCCTGCTGGTGAAGGTGGCTGGATTCCATATTGCCAATTGCATGGTATGAGTTCTAGACCCAGTGACTGGAGAAACATGCCAGGTTTATATGTGTACATGCTCAAAGTCCTGAGAGGAGAATGG